>NC_133337.1:39495518-39828851 GCF_030506205.2 Paramisgurnus dabryanus | reverse complement strand
GGGTTGCCGGTAACTTACCGTAGATTTAAATTCATGTTATTTACTGTCAACATTTTGTTCAAAGTTAAATGAACATTAAACATTTACAAGTCTTTGTCTTTACAGAGTAAAACTAAAAAAACAGCATCAAGCAAAACATTCTGGGAAACAAAATCTGAAGCAAAAAACAGAAAAAGGTTGATGATGATTTCTGGTTCCCAGAATGCTTTGCATGAGGCTGTTATTGTATAGTTTTATTCTGTAAAGATAAAGACTTGTTAATATTTAAAATTTATTTAACTTTGAACAAACTCTTGCCAGTAAATAACATAAATTTTAATCTACGGTAAATTACCGGCAACCCAGCTGCAATTTCTACTGATTTTTTTTACAGTGCATGCATTTGTGTGTGTGTATGTGTGTGTGTGTGTGTGTGTGTGTGTGTTCAGCCGTCACATGACCATTTGTGAAATTGTACATTAAAACACTGCACTTCTCATCATCCTCCTCTCTTCATCCTTAACCCCCAGACAAATCAAGAAAATGACCACCCATCAAGAGGATCATATGAGAACAACACAGACACAAGCAGACTTTTGTTGTTGTGCTGATGTCATCTAATGCCCTGAAGAGTGTGGTAGCAAGAAAATGAATCGCAATGTAACACAAATTATTGCAAGCACAAGAACAACGCCATTTGTGTGCTGTAACAGCTGTATACAATATCTTAGATTTTCGTATTTGGAAGATTTAACAGTGAGTTAATCCATGTGCTATTAAAGGAGTAGTCCACTTTAAAGATGGGGTCCGTTGACTTTTTATAGTAGGAAAAAAATACTATGGTAAGTCAATGGGCCCCATCTATAGAGTGGACTACTCCTTTAACGCCCACTGTAGCACCATAAACATGTGTGTTTAAACCACAAGGTCTTTATTACCTGAAGAAAGCTGTCTGTTAGCATTATTCAAATGTCTTGTGCACTCACAGAAGTATGTAATCTGCATGGCTCTCAGCTTTGTTACTTTATTATGTTTTTATATCAGGGTACTTTTTTGTCTTAACCAAGCCCAAAGTGTTCAGGAACAATCTGAATGACTCCACAGAAATGTATTGATGTAGTTCTTCTTTCAATGTTGCATTGTTTCAAAACAGGTTTACATGAAGAAAACTGAAAAAGTGTTAAATATATGGTATAGTGTATAAATAAGAGACCGACAAACATTTTGTAGCTTGCTGCAGCTGGTTAGGACAAAACACAGATTACATGAAAGAGAGAGCTTTTATTGCTTGGCACTGTGTCGTCTTGTGTGTAGTTTCAACACCATATAAGAAGAAACCATAAAAAATATATCATATTTCCCTTACATTATATTATAAGTCGTTAAATATATATTTGAATTTTAGGGCACAAGCTTGCGAACTCCACAATAAAGATGAGCTAAAATTTGCCAGGTTAGTGGCTGTATTCCAATTATTTCTTTATGTGTCATAAAAAAAATACTCACTCCTCAGAACTTAACATATCGGTCAGATCTAAACTTGTGGTTCTTTGCCACAATCGACTTCAAGGTGGATCAGACTTCATGCTGTCGGTCAAAGCAAGAGCCATAAAGACGGGGTGGGTATCTCTGGGCTAAATGTCCTCTCAACACTGTCGTTCTTGTTTGACTGAGTTTGTTAGTTGGCTACATCATCTTGACATGTAATTACTGAAGCTCTCTTAATCACAGCAGTGCGGATTAATAACAGAGGTCACATCGGCACATCGAACGCTCTCGGTCACACATTTGATATATACTATAGCCCATCATTACACATTCAAGGGCAATTTGCATGAAATATTTTAGGCAAAACAGAAAGTTTATTTAAACAAAAAGCCTAATGTGAATTTATAATTCATTGGCACACTGGACAATAGAATGGAGAGTCAGGTAGCATATTTTGTTTTATACAGATATTTATGTTGCATGCTCAGGTATTGCGTATAATAATAATAATAATAACAATAATAATAATTTATTTAAATATAATAATTGATCATACATTTAAAAAAATAAATGCAATTATTTATTATTAATTAATACAATAATAATTAATGTAAATATTATATATAATAATATATTCAATAAATTTAAATAACAAACTATTTTGGCTGACCAGTTAAATCTTACTGAATGTTTAGTTTGCATAATAATAACATTAATTAATCATTAATAAAATTAAAATCTATTTCATAGTAATGTTGGTTCTATGCAGTCCTGCATGAAAAATAGACATCCAAAATAATGACGTCAAGCTCAATTTTCTCCAGCAGGTTGTAAATGACAGAAAAACCGCAGACTAACCTGTATCTCTTTTCCGCTTTTCTCCATTAGAGCGAGGAATACCCAGAATCCCATTGATCGAGTAAGATCCCACGGGGTCATTGGAAGAACTGGAGACGGGAGGAGATACCGTACTGGGAACTATGGACCAAGAATGAGACAGAATAGAAAATCAAAACTCTTACTGTCAAATTACTGGAAACAATGGTTTAAAGCAACATGTGTGTTGGCTTTCAAAGTGATGTTCATATTAGGGCTCAAGAATAAGGACAGTCATGTGACCCAAAACCAGTGTGGGAGGGGACACATCGCCTGACAACATACTGTACTGTATCAGGTGAGTGATGTGATGTCAATACATCTTACATCATGTAGAGGTACACAAAGGTAAAATGAATCTTCTAGAATTACAATAATGTCTTAATGCTAAGGTTCAGTTTAAATATGTTGAAAATAATAAGCATCAGTAATGCTTTATACAGTAGCTGTCATTGGGTCATATAGCTTTTAATAAACATACTACAAAATTTATTTAGAAATATTCATTTTAGCAATCTGTAGCTGTGAAAAGTGAAAACGTCCTTATTATAAGTCCTGCATGATTTGATATGAAGCTCAAATAAAACGTTAAATAAAGTAGTGAACGGCCTGACGTCCCATTCAGACCGCCAACGACTAGCAGAGCGACGATTCTCATTAATTTCAATGGAAGCTCGGCAACACGAGCGAAAGTGACCGTTGGCAACTGGATGGGCGTTTCCAACAACGCAAGAAATGTATGCCTCGTTCAGACCACCAATTAATTTCTCACTGTATGTTGCCTGTCTCTTTCAATGACACCCCATTCAGACAGACAGCGGCAAGAAGTAGCAGAGCAACGCAATCTCATTCATTTCAAAGAAAGCTTGGCGACTTCGGCGACACGAGCGAAAGTGATTGTTGTCATCCGTATGGGCGTGTCCAAAGAAGCGAGAAAGTTCAGAAAAGTTTAACTTTATGCAAATAATTAATGATTTTCGGGAGCGACTGATAGCGAAGAAGTGTAGTTTACGTTTTCCTTCTCTTGTAAGTTACTCTAGTGGACGGTACTCATTTGTTTATGACAACCAGATTTTATTGAAAGAGACAGGAAGTCGCTGGTGGTGTGAATGAGGCTTTAGGTGTTTCTAAATCTTGTCCAGTAACTGACGAGAGAAGGATGACAATTAACTTTCTTGCATCGCTAGACAAGCCAATCCGGTAGCTAACGGTAACTTTCACTTGTGTCTCCGGAAGTCGTCGAGCTTCCATTTAAATGAATGAGATTGCATTGCATAGCTGGCGGTCTGAATGGAGTGTTAAGAAAAGTTCAACTTTATGCAAATGAATGATTTTTGGAGCGACTACCAATGGCAGTGGAGTTCACGTCATCCTTTTCTTGTCAGTTGACAGTATTTATTTGTTTATGACAACCAGATTTAGAAATGTCTCATTGAACAGGCGACACACAGCAAGAAAGTGGCTGGTAGTCTGAACGAGGCTTTAGTCACAGATTATATCTAGCATTGAGCTGCAACCATTGGCCTCCAAACATTTTATTTTTCCAGAAAGCTCCAAAAATGTCCTGTAGATTTAATGATGATGTGTTCTTACCCATAGTGTGTCCTGGGGTGGAGAGAGACGTCCCATCTGATGAGGGGTGAAACGGTTGCTGGACCTTTGTCCGGATGATTCTGAAGGGTAAACACAAATACACTTAAAACTCTGAAGCTGTCTGTTTCTAATCTCAGTTTTAGCCTATAGATCACATAAGTCTGAGAGCAGGAGGATCTAACAGGACAGATAATCGCAGATCAGTTTTAGCCAAGCGAGAAACTGGCTAGCTTGTTCCTCTAAGGTAAAAATCTCTCTGAGCTGCTTCTTCCTTCAGTGATTTTGCAAACAAAGCATGAAATCACAACATTTCACCTCGATAATCATCCTTACAGCTCTCTCTCTCGTTCCTGAAGAGAGCCTTAGGCTTGGTTCTAGCGTGGATGAGGTTCTATTGATCTAGACTCTAGGATAAAAAGTTCTGAATTAGCCACATGGGTACCGGGATGCAAATGGAAAGCTATAAATTATATGTGACAGGAAAGCAATAGTTGCTCAGTGCAGTGTACAAGCTTACGCCAGCATCTGAGTCCGTTAATCTGAACGGCACTTTGGGAAAAGAGCCCGCTGTCACGCTCATTTGTTAACTTTAGATCCATTCATCACTAATGCCACTTATTCTCTTTTAGCAGACATCTGCAAACAAACACATTATAGAGGGACGAAACATCCGTGAACCTTGCTTTAGATAATGTGACTGGTCACAAGCTTCGTCAGTAAAAGTACAAATAGTTTATTAAAGCTTCATCGCTGTGTGGAATAATTTGACGAAGATGCCATCTGTCAAGAGACATTTTACAGTAAGGATATACAGTATCGTACATATCCCATAACATATTTTTTATTTCATGCCCCATGAAGATTATCGATTGTAAAAATATTTCAAACACGCATTGTGAGCGTGCATCCTGTTCAAAGTGCATATATATAAATCCATTAAAATGCCTGCGCTAGTAATATTGATATCTGCTGAAATAACCCTCAGCTTTAGAGACGTGTCCTCAGGGCAGAGTAAGAGAGATCAGACAGAGAACGTGTTTTCCACCAGTGACAACATATCAATATTAGATTTCATTTCTCTCTTTAAAACCAGTGTTTGACCCTTTGCATGGCCTGGGGAGAATAAATCTGCAGACTTTATCCACAATCCATGTTTCTCTTATTGAATAAGTCATTTGGAAGAGTGAATTAATATCTTGGCTGTGTCTGAAAATCCTCTAAAGAAATATTAAAATGACTTTACTTGCGAATCAATAATATTGAGCGCCATTGGGGAGGTTTTTGTAAGTGCTGGCTTTGGTGCGTCACTTGTTGGTTGTAGAGACAGTTTTGTCGGATTTTAATAACGTATGTTGAAGAAACACTTTTAAGAGTCTTACAGTTTACACAAATAAAAACAATGCTCATCTTTTTTCTTTGATGTGACATAAAATGAGTAAATAAGACTTGTGGTTGACTGATTCTTGTCTTTTACAAAACACGTTAGCTAATAAGTCAACAAACGTTGTTTTGAAGTTAAAAATTCAAGACATTATAATCAATGCACTGTAAAAAATTACTTTGCTGCCTTAAATTGTTTTGTTACATCAACTCAGATTTACAAGTCATGTCAACAGAGATGAGTTGTCACAACTTATAGAATATAGTTGAGAAAAGTCAACTTAATTTTATAAGTTATAACAACTCACCTGTAGTTATAACAACTCATCTCTAGTCAAGATAAATAATAGTAAGTTGAAATGACTTGTAAATCCAAGTTTATTCAACAAAAAATTTAAGGCAGCAAAGTATTTTTTACAGTGTGGAAATGGACTTCATATTGCAGTATAGATTATTTTTAATAGATTGCTTGTTTCTTGCCTTATCAAATGATTAAAGTCTCTCTCTCTCTCTGTGTGTGTGTGTGTGTGTCTCTCTCGCTCTCTCTCTCCCAATTTCAATTTAAGTGTGCTTTACTGGCATGACCAAACTGTACATTTGCATTGCCAAAGCATTTGCAGCTGGGGTGCGTACAAATAGTGCAAATAAAAGTGCAAATAAAAAAGCATATAGTGCAAAATTATAAGTAAAATAGTAAGTTATAGAAATAAAATAAAAGAATAATAACTAATAATAATATCTCTCTCTCTCTCTCTCTCTCTCTCTCTCTCTCTCTCTCTCTCTCTCTCTCTCTCATTTTTTTCTATTCAATTTAAAGAACTAAGTGTCACTTACAATATTGCCAAAGCATTATACATTAAACAAGAAACATAGGCTACAATAACACAATAGTAACAAACATTAAGGTGCAATTAAGCTAAGGTGCTGGGTGATGGATGAAATAAAATAGAATCTCTCTCTCTCTCTCTCTCTCTCTCTCTCTCTCTCTCTCTCTCTCTCTCTCTCTCTCTCTCTCTCTCTCTCTCATTTTTTTCTATTCAATTTAAAGAACTAAGTGTCACTTACAATATTGCCAAAGCATTATACATTAAACAAGAAACATAGGCTACAATAACACAATAGTAACAAACATTAAGGTGCAATTAAGCTAAGGTGCTGGGTGATGGATGAAATAAAATAGAATCTCTCTCTCTCTCTCTCTCTCTCTCTCTCTCTCTCTCTCTCTCTCTCTCTCTCTCTCTCTCTCTCTCTCTCTCTCTCTCTCTCTCTCTCTCTCTCTCTCTCTCCATACAGGACCTCAGGCATGACTAAACCAACATACTGATAAATAAAAATGTAGAAATAAATTGTGTTTATTAAAGTTAAACTATACAGTCTAAAAATGAATCACACTGCCCTGCATTCATATTTTAATTTCCCTCATAAACAAAGTCATATTTTCTTGTTTCAGAATAGCCAGAGTGAATTCAATTAGATTTCAGAGACGTTTAAGGACTTCAGTAATTACATGAACCTACATTTTGAATTTATCTCACAAGTTCATGTCAAAAGACGTTCAAATTGTGCTTTTTAGGCGACCACGAGGCATGAAATGAATTTTTTCTATCCTCCTCTTCTCTTGTGTGGGCTCTTCTATTCTTTGGCGTCAGCTCATTAAAATGTAATGCAGAGTCTGGTTTTATGGAAGAGTGAATCTTAACCAAAGTTCAGCCTCACTGCTTCTTTTGACCTTCTTGATTTTCCACGCAGGTCTAACACACAGCCGAAATCACAATTTAACCAATTATAAGAATGTAAATAGGATCATATTGGATTATAGATTGCAGACTGTAGATTCCATATATTTTAGTGCACATTGGTTTATTTTGGGGGACAAACATCGAAAGCTAAATGTGCAATTTAAAACTACACCAAGACAAATCATAAACTGGGAAAACGATGCATTCATAAACAATTAAATTCATTGCATTTCGTTTTCAATTTATATTAATGTTCATAAATGTTATTTTGGCACTTTTTTTAAGCTTAAAGCATCTTGACATTGTGGCATTTTAATAAATTAAATCCTTTTTTTCTTATAAACCCTGACCTAGTTTTTCTATATTTTCCTAAAATAAACTGAGCAGAAGAAGAGCATTATAGAGTGTAATTGATGGTCTGTGTCTCTTTTAGCCAGTCTGATCACTGTTCATTGATCGGTTTTTACTCGGTCTGATAAGATTTTAGAGCTACTGTCATTGTTGCATTAGTTTGCAGCAGAGGATTGAATTACAGCCATAAAACCACGGAACACAAAGCCATAAACCCTCTATACAAAATTACTAAACATTTTGATCTAAAAAATGTCTCCATTTATGTATGTTTTCTTATTATTAACACAAAATGCTAAAATATATTTCCATTTTATTTTAATAATATCCAAATATTGTTTTATACTTAATGCATAATTATTTTTTTAGGCATCATTCCAGTGAGGAGACGTGCCACAACAGATTTTTTACGGTTAATATTCATGCATTTGGCAGACGCATTTATCCATAACTTCCAGTGCATACGGGTAGTTTTATCAGTGCGGGAATCAAACCCACAACCTTTACGTCGCTAAAGCAGTGCATTAATTGAGTACAATATTGGTTGTTAATTCACCTGTTTATGGAGGAAACGCTTGGGACCGTGTCATTGTCACAGATGCCCTCCGCCAGCAGTCGATCACGGATCTCCCACGCAAACATGGTGGGATTTTGTCTCTTATAATCCGCTATTTTATCCACCACTTTCGGCGTGGCCACTTTGGGTTTGGATCCTCCGATAACTCCTGGTTTTATACTGCCCGTCTCATAATACCTGAGGAAACATCTGATATTCATAACATGACCAAAACCAATAAACAACAGCTGCGTGCTAACAAATGCATGAAAATGTTTAATCTAAGCTACACGGATCATAACAGCACTATTCGGACATTATCATATATGATTAGAATACTGATGTAATATTGTGAGCTAACAGCCCATCTGCTTTAGTTATTCTCGTATTAGTCTCTGGAAAGAAATTATAATATGAAATTTCACGTATTTTTACTGACAGCAAAGGCAAATCTCTCAAACAGCTACGTTAAAATCTTACATCAGTGTACAGTGTAAATGGGTTTGGATTAACAAATATGTTTAACAATTTATTGTATTTAATCTGTTTAATAAGCAAGGACTGTGCAAACTCATTAGCATTTTACATCTTGTGACCTTTATATTGAAATAAGCCCAGTAATCGGATGCTGCTAACAAATTTCTATTAGCAGGTTTAAGTGGGCACAGCTCTGTTAAATAAAAAACTAGCTATTATTTTTTTATTTTGTATTTTGACATTTTACTGATTCCATGCGGGAATGAGTCTATTCAAAATTAAAATAATTAAAATAAAATAAAAAATAATTTAAAATAAAATAAAAAATAAAATAAATAAAATATTTTTTCTTAAAATAACAGCTTGAGAATTTACTCAGGAGGCACATCAATAACTAACACGGATTTTATATTTAGCTTAGATAGGGGATCGAAATAAACAGATAAATATGATGGGGTAAGTTTTCATTTATTCTAGTATGGTAACCTCATGTTGACATATATGAATACATGCATTGCTCGTACATGGGCGGTTTTTTGGAGTGAATATGTTGTTTTTTTGTCTCACCTGCCCAGGATTTTGCTGACACAGCCGTGACTGACCCTCAGCTGTCTCGAGATGTCACAGGGTCTCACTCCTTGATGCGCGAGCTCCACGATTCTCTGGCGCACGACGTCAGGTAAAGGCCTGCCGTTCACGAACACCCCGCCCAGCTGGTTCACTCCCCCGTGCCCTATACCGGAGACAACAACACCAAACCACAAACCATAACATTACATACAGGCCGTACGTTATTTAATACTGGTAACATGAAGTGCATTATCATTACAGTACATTATAACATATTACTGCATTTAACTTACATTAACTCACTGAATACAAATCGAGAATTTAAAAATTAAGCTTATTTGCATTATTTTCGTTAAAAACGTGGAATATATACAACATGCTATATAGCTTATGCGCATTAGCATCTTTTCTAAAATATAGCCTACTCATAGCCTATGCACCGATCTTTATTTAGGCCAATGCGGTGCTGTCACCAAACAACACCAAAAAAATAGTTTTAAAACCATTACACAGATTTATATTTCCAACCCATCTGTTACGACAAATAATATATTGGCTAATGTTTTATAAGGAGCATGCGAAGTTTTCGTGAAGTATAAAAGAGAATTGTAAATATATTTTTTATTTGTATTTGTTTTTGTAAAACACATTAAACTCCCACCCTGATAATGTATTCCTGCTGAGACAATACTGGGGTTTGTTACTCGTAGGTGAGCGATTAAATTACACGAGCATTTATTGTTTTCATGCCCCCGGATTAAATAATTAAACAGTTATGTTTGATCGCATTACATATCGTTGTTTTGTTCATCTTATCTTTTCGTACTCTTAAAGTGATGTTTTAATTTAATTAAAAATCAATGCAGCATTGCATAAACAATTTAATTATAATTTTAGCCTATGTTGCGGTTCAAATATTACATTTGACTATTTTAATTTTTTTATTGTAAATATTGCAAAAATTTTCGGCGTGAAAATCTTAATCTTCCTTATAGCTTTACAACGAATTTCACCTGATTATATTTCCAAGCTTCAATTGTTTTTGTAAATATATAACCATATATAATTCGTATTTGCAATGCATGATTTCAATGTCTTGGTCAAATGCATTTAAATGCATCTTGTTAATTTACTTCTTTATTGTTTACATTTAATGTTAATAATTATTGTTAGGCCTATTTGTTCTTTAAATGCAAAATGTATGTTTTTATCTGTTTTATATTTCTTAGAGCTCAGCACTTAATGAAGGCGTTTTCAAGTGATGATCTAAATTGGCTGAAATATATTCTTCAGATAAACTCCTGTGGAAACTCACGGTGCATGGCGGTGAAGGGGTCTGCCTTACAATGAATATCCATTTGATAACAGAGAAAGGACAGAAAATCAACTGAAGTCGCCGTCTCGTCTTTCTTACACGAATAACAACTGTAAGAAACGAGGAAAGGTAACGTGAATCCAGCCGAGGACGAGGAAACTTCAGAAAGTTGCAACAGTCCGCTCAGTGCAAATGGACGGAGGATTTGTCAGGTGTCAGTCATGACCGCATGTTCTTCTAGGTCAGAACAAACTGCATTCAATGCAATAATTGTTTAGATATTTTGAGCATGCATGATTCATTCAGGAGTCGATTTCCAGTTTTCGTCCCGTCCATTCGGTTGTAATATCTGTTATATCCCGGTGGTTTCGTTCAGCAGGTGCAGGGATGCCGTGGTTCGTTTCTGCGCATGGATGACGGATAGCAGAACCATCGGAGACTGCGGGTTTCCTGTGTCTACCTGTCTTTCCCCCTTAAATAATAACGCGATACGTTTTCATGTACACACGGGCCGGGACTGAACGACTTGGGTCGGTTGTGTTGGTTTGTAAAAGCTCCAGCCCCCCTCCTTTGCGCAGACCCCCTTTCTCCTCTTTGGATGAGTGTATCAGACAAAGGCAGTAGATTCCAGCACTTTGTGATTCGCTCAGATGTGCCTGTCACTCCAGAAGGGGAGGGAAGAGCTGAATGCAGCTAAATGAATGAGAGTTTAGTGGAAATTAGGCGAGGATATGAGCAAATCATTTCATTTTCTTTGTGATAATTGTTGGAGACCTTTAAACCGACGTGGAGTAAAATAACAGTTGCGTGATTTTTCCCATGTTAACAGTGAGTTATAACGAAGGGTGGTAATGACGGCACAGAGCTAATTAGATGCGTAAAATGGGCATTTGTACTAAATTAACATGGTCACCTTCAGTCCTTAACATCCCGTAATAACGCTTAAATATAAAAGCGCGCAGCTGTGGCCTTCAGAAATAATGCAAGATCAGCAGGTTGATGGTGAAGCGCAGCTCTCATTTCTCGCCCTGACGCCAGTTTATCTTTAATGGTGAGGTCGATGGTGTGATTATGGTTTGATTTAAACACCATCTTGTTTTGATTTTCTGCGCGTGTCTCTGCGGTGAGCAAGTTTGGCTCGGCTCAGGGTGCGAGAGACTGTCTGTAGGTGGCGCTGTATCGTCTCCATACTCTCTTGAGACTGTGTTTGTTTTAGTATTTATTTATCTGTCATTTGATAATGATCGGATTTAATACATATGTAAAAGCTCTTAAAAAAATCGTCTTACAGGGCTTACAACAATGCATTGATATTCTTTTAGCATTTTTATTTTTCCCAACCCAAAATATTCCACTTCTGCGATTTATTTTATCATGTTGGTATTCTTTAAAAACATAGGCTAAATGTAATGTTACGTCTGTTATTTACAGTGAATTTTTTATTTGTATTGAAAACATGAGCAATCACATATAGCAGCATTTCATTTAAACCACTCTCTCTTATATACCTGATGCGTGAAAAATATAAAATAAAAAATCTATAAACTAGATTACTTATATTAAAGGTGCAATTATGCCTTACCTTAATGGGTGTCAATGAAAGATGGAAAAAAATGTAATAGTATCGATAAGATAATTTTATTTAAAATATTTATGTAGCCTATTTCCCCATACAATATTTAAACATAGTTTTTTAAAAATGAGGAATGAAAATTAGAAATTTCTTAGAAATGAAAAACTTGAAAATCTGAAAATAATTCGTGTGTCTAGAAAGCGGTGGCTAGTTGAAATGTCCATGCAGTGTTGTCGGATCTCTGTGGAGCGCAGGGGGCAAGTCGGCTAGTCTGCCTCCTAGTTAGGTTGGAGGATGATTTTTCTTTCTCCTGGTGTTTTTGGAGAAGCTTCTGGTACAATATGTAGCACTGCGGGCTCTAATTTCACCCTCCGTTGCACACCTTCCCCAAAGCTGGGTTTTTTTTCTGCAAGACCCCCTCCCAGCCTTTCCCCCTGCCCTTGTGCTCTCCGCGTCTCTGGCGCTTTTTGTAGACTTCTAAAATTAAGTGTTAGTGTTTTTGTCACCCTTGGAAAAAAATTCAGACTGAATTTGAGCAGACATTGTAAATCATAGCAAGACTTAGGTGTTGTATATTTGAGTGTATTCATCGGAGCTTTTATGGCGCCATCAGACAGACTGATCTCGAAAAGTGCTTATTAAAAAACACTTAAATATTAAATCATTAAATTATTTATTATAAAAGCGATAAAACTAAACAATATGACTATATAACATGCTATACATAAAAACAAATTGCAGTACTCGTTTGTCTATATTCTGTAATTTACATGCAATTGCATTTTATAGCCGATTTCTGATCTTTCCACCTATGTTAAAAGTTTAAAAATCCCCAAAAACTAATATGAAATGTAAATCTTAAAAAAAAAAAAAAATCTTGGATCTTAATTTCATTAAGGCCTTGCGCACTGACAGTGAGTAATCCATCTTCACTGTGGCGCTGCGCGGAGACTCTGAGCTCTCCAAACACCAGAAGGGAACCGCTCACAACCCGAAGATGAATCTCTCGTTTTTACTTTCCTCTTCTCTCACTCGTCGTTCTGGTGAGCATTGAGGAAGCTCATTGAGGAAGCCCAGAGGTAAAGATATTTCTTCCTTCTCTCAGCCTCCCGTTCTCATGGCAACGCCACTAATAGATCAGACGCACCCTGCTCTTCATGTATACAACACTCGAGTCGAGAACATCACCAGAAGTGAGTCTGACTCCACACCATCCACACAGATAAAAATTTCGTTGTTCAAAATAAATTCTGCTATCATTTATTGTTATGCATGCCGTTTTTATTACACGCTTATTCCACGATTTAAAGATAACCCCTGATCTATAGCTAACATTGCTTTTTGCTCATTAGAATAATGTAACAGCACATATATCATATCATTTTATATCATCACAATTTGCCATGCATGCCAATCAATATTAATATTTGATCTTTAGGAGCAAATGTTGGTACACATAAGGTTTTTAGCGTCATTTATTCGCGCTTTCTATTTAATAATATAGATTTTTTCATTTCTATTACCAGCACAAAAACATTTGAGTGAAAGCCACGAGGAGACTTAGTTCGTTTTTAATATGTCTGAATATGCTGAATTGTAGTATAAGTGATATGAAAACATCTAAACAATTGGGTTTGTCAGAAATTGAGCGGTATGATGTGTAATAAAGAGTTAAAGGTTCTCAGTTCTTATGTTGAGAGGGAGGCAGATGGAGGCTTTACGCGTGAGATTGATTCTGCGCTCGCCTTTAATTTCGACATAATTAATTAGATCATTACAACAGTTTTCCATTGATCTTGCCATTTAAGCCCAAAATTAAAAGGTGAATCAGTTAGCTGTTAGATATATGTTGTCTATTAACAACGGCATATTAGTTAGTAAATGGACACACACAATAAAATGCGGTGCTTGTTTTTCGAATTAATGTGTTTAGAGCAGAACTATATATTCATAGCAGAATTTAATACTAATATTAATACTTAATAATAATTTACTGCAATTAATCATGACATTTATTTATTTATTGATGTATTGCAAAAACGTTAGAATCTACTTTATAATACATTAATTTCCATGACAGACTGACTGAAATTTTAAACACGTGTTGTCATCCACACAAACCATTTAAAGTTACTGTTCCCACAGCAAAGCATCAAAAAATATGCTGATAAATTAAAGTTTAATATTTAACTTTTACTGCTCTTCACCCTACGTTTTACACCATAAAACTGATTTTGCAGAAATGTGCCTTTTAGGAGACAGCAGTAAAACGCAATACGCTGAAAATATAAATTATAAAACGAAATGAGAAATTCTTCACAGATGAAATAACAGATGATTTCTGACTTTCTGTCCCTCCTTCTCATCATCTCTCTATCTCTTTTATACTCAAATAATTACATAAAACTTACAATCCTATATACCAGACCATTCTATGATTAATAATATAATATAATATAATATAATATAATATTGCATAGTTTCTGAATTATCTTCAAATGTCTTTAAAGTAATGTAAAAAACAGCTATGACAGCTCATGTTTCAGGTCTCATTTTCTGGTTTATTTTGTGTCCCACAGGCTGATAATCAGGTTAATCTGTCTGATATTTAACACACAAGGGAGGTAAATCCTTCATACCAGGGGTTGTGGTTCATACAATATGCAAATTTTGAAAAGAAATCCTAAATGTGCCCTGAAGTGCTCAAATATAAATAGTGTTGGGGTCATTTTAAGTTATTCTCTGTTGCTGTCATGGGAAAATCAGAAATGATCTTATACTCTTTAATCCTTTACGAACTCATCTTACCACACTGATCTGAACTAAAACTGTTGTTCAGGTCAAACGAGCAGCTCTGTTTATAGCCCAGACCTCAGAAATCAGACAGTAGATTAATCAATTCAGTTGTGTTTTATTAGGCATTGAATATAGTCACAATCTAATGATCTGAAGTTTAAAGATAGCAACAGACCATCTTTTCCCAGTGCATGCCCTAAAGCAGGTCTAGGAACTGTGTGTGTGTGGTACACAGCTGCGCTGCTCTGTGGTGACAAAAAACAGCTTTCTTGCACCCTGGTGCAATATGGGAACCAGCCCGTCTGTCCGAATCGGCCCATGGGCATAATCTCTCATTCCTGTGACTCGTGGCATCAGACATGGTCTCTTATAGAGCCTGTAGTTATGCTAATACTCTCATCAGTTATCTGGACACAAATATCTACTGTTGAGTGAATGATATAGAGGGTAAATACTTTGAGATGATAATGCAGGAGAGTCCATTCTGACTCTGCCTCTAATGATGCTTTGATGACTATAGATAAATAAATGTTGGGTAAATGTGTTTCTTTTTCTCTATTTATTTTCTTTCTGGTTCTCATATACAGTACGTTTTCATTCACACTGTGTGCTTTTGCTGACCTATATTAAAAGAAAGAAAATGGCTTTTAATCATAGCGTCTGTTTAATATTTAGGATTTCTTCAAAAGCACCAGAAGATTAAATGAAGAGTTTATGGAGACTTTTAAACTGAATGCTAAGAATCCTGAGAAAAGACCATGTTGAGTAAGTTTCATCAGCAATTTGTGTCTCAGATGAGAGCTCAACATTGTGTAGTCTCATTCGGCAAGAAATGCCATCAAATTTCTCATCAAATTCTTCCCAGATCAAACTTTCTGAGCAGTGCAATCCACACGTTTTTTTTTTCTCTTTACTCTATATGTAAACAATTATCTTTTTGTTTTTCATAATATTTGTCCTAAGGCACATCACAAGAAATATCTATTGAAGCATTTGATAAATAAAACACATCTGACATATTATAACTCCATCCAGCCTACTTTCCTCTCACGGTGTCACTGCGATCACATTTATGTTTATTACTAGTTTCCCAGAAAGGGTTTATCCTAGTCCCAGACTAAAAAACATGTTTGAGCTGCCTTAATTAAAAACATCTTATACTGACGTATCTTAATATATATCACTTCCATTTGTTTTGTCACAAGATGAACACCATTTTTCCTTTTTGCATGGTTTGTTTGTATAAACCACTTAAATGTCTTAATATAACTAAAGCCTAGTCCTGGATTAATCTAAACCCTGTCCAGGAAACTGCCCCTAAATGACAAACCTTCATTGTTTTACCTTCAATTATCAGTATTCTTGTTCCTCAGGTTTTGTGAGAGCCTTATCCTCAATGTTTCATTACTGTTGTTGTTCATTTGTGTTGTTAATAGGCCATCATTCATTGAGTGTGGTGATTTGGCATGTTTTTACTTTTAATTGAGCACATGTTTGAAAAACAAAAAACTTGGTTTCAAAGTCAGCCGCTTTGCTATATTTTGCTTATAGTGAAACCTTAACGTTACCAATTTGGTTGTACATGAAGTACATACTTAAAGGTGCAGTGTGTACTTTTTAGAAGTATCTCTTGACAAAATGCAAAATAATAGACAAAACTTTATTATCTAGGTGTATGAAGACTTTTTTATAATTAACTTTTATGTTTTTATTACCTTAAAATGAGACGTTTTTATCTACATACACCGAGGGTCCCCTTACATGGAAGTCGCCAATTTTGTGCCGCCATGTTTCTACAAAAACCCTTACCGGACAAACTTTTTTAAGTTGTGTCCGACGATGACATGTTTTCCTGGTGGCGGCTACCGCTTATCTATGCGTTTCAAAACAAGGGCTGAGCAGTGGACCGAGCTGTTGGTTGCAATTCACGACCTTACCATAAAATTTACACACTGCACCTTTAAATGTAAATACTGCACAATGCCATAGAAAAAAAAAAAATTGGGCGTTATGGTTCCGTTATAGATCCTTTAACATCTGAAGAACCTATCTGTATCACAAACGATTCTTTGTGGTGGAAAAAGATTTTTGAAATTATTTGAATGAATTTTTGTGGAACCAAAAAATGTTTCTTCTACGCCATCGCTGACCTTTTAAGCACATTTATTTTTAAAAGGGGGTGCAACGATAATGTGCATCATATGAAGAGGCTTGAACCACAAACGATTTAATATAGTTTGGTGATAGCATGTTCCCAACTTATCTTGTCATTGAGTTTGAAATTTGAGAAGTTAGGTGTGTGATTTACAGAAAATAATCAACACCCATGGAACATTTTTCAGCCAATAAAGCATTCAACAATTAAATTACAATTAAAATTTGGATAAAATATGCAATAATCAATTTAAAACTAGATCCATTTTTATTATTATTTTTTTGATATTGAATGAATATAAATTTAAACATTGCCACTTTTGATTTTTTTTTTTTTTTTTAAACTGAGCTTGCATTATAATCTTCTCCTTTTAGTGCGCGTGCAATACCGACAAAATTATGTTGTCTATGTTTTAAAGCATCATTGCATCTATATAGCACATAGGTTTTGGAAATGAGCTTTACATTTATTCTTTTAACAGATGCTTTTTTCAAAGCATTTAAGCTTGCAAACAAGCAATGCATTTAGTTCACGTTGCGTTACAAACCAATGCAAGTTATGATGTACTTCATCACACATTTTAAAGCATCTACCTGTCCTATTCTGGTCCACAGTTTAACCAAGATCAATTACAATTAGACTGCACATTTCATACCTGTACTGGATGGCCCAATATGGCTGCCATGGGGCAGGAGTCAGTGGCTGAATCAGTCCATCACAAGTAATTAACTGCCCCCTCCATCGCTGTGACGCAACGGCCTCACCGCTCTCATCCATCCTGTGACACGGAGGAAACGAGCTCTCGTTTATCATTCCTGACTCACTCCTAACTCGCACAAACAAACAAACACATAAACAGCACATTACCACGGGTCTCAGACCTCGGTAGGCTCGTGTGTGCTCGGGTAAATGCTCTGAACGGAGATTATTTCTCGTTCCGGTAGAAATTCGGTCTCGTACTGTGGATTGCTGATAAATCTGTTCACCTTTTTACGGCTCACTCCACACATCTGTATCCGCTTCCTGTAAAATGAGAAACCGGTGGCGTGTTGCTGTGTGTTAGAGCATGTGTGTGTTTGTGGGAAGACCGTACACAAGCTGTAACACTTCTCATCTCAGGGTCTCACCTGTGCCAGGTAAACATCTGCCAGGACTCCCAGCAGGCCGAGCTCAGGGTGAAGGCGTGGCATGCTCATCGTGTGTGTCTGTACTGGAGGTGTGCACCGGCAGATACGAGGGACCAATGGAGTAATTAACAGGTAAACAGGGAATGACACATGAATGACATCACCTTCAGCATGCAGGATGACATAAAATGATGTCATTAACTATACTATGCATGCTCTTTCTTATATTATGTCTAATTTCTTTCTTTCACTGTTTGTAAAAGTTTATATAATAAAATTGTTATCTAATACAACAGCATCCATATATTTAGAGAGTCCATACCACATATATTCATAAATCCGTACAGTCAAGTCTTTATGTAGTTTTAGCAATAACAGTGCAGGATTGTTTGTTTGTGTTAGGTTTTAATTGAATTGATTGGTTGTGTTGTGATGTTTATGAGAATATTAATGTTAGTTGGTTTGTGTATACCAGGCTGAGCAGTTTTACTAAGACTATTGATTGCAGGTGATGTGTTGGACAAAGTCCATCTGACCCCTCAGAGCATTAAATACATCACTGTCTAACAGAGACCTCCAGAGATAAGAGAGAGATCTATCAGATCTTTTATTTATCTAAGCACTTCACATTTAATTGTTTATAAATGCATAAAAAACAGACAGTTGTTGTATAAAGTACACTGCAGTTAACAAGCAAGCTGTCAGTCTCACATCCCAGTGTCCAGTAGAGGTTATACACGCTGTAAAAAATTGTGTGATTAAACCACATCAATATACTGTATGAAGAGATCTAATGGAAAAGCTGCTAGGTGTGTCTGACATGATTTCTTGTAAATTTGCTTTTTTATTAGACTCTTAATGGATTCTGCCAACAAAGCGGTATTTTTGAATAGACTGAGGATTAAGCGTATTTGAAGAGAAAGTATTTAATAAACGTATAATACATGCCGAGAGCATTCGTTTAATACCATTATCTCATTTTTGACAAAGGTGGCGTTTAGCAGCTTTTGCATCTGAGGTGTTCATGTTTTTGTGAGACTGTCATCTTAAAATAACGTCCTAATAGTTTGTTTGTGCAAACTCCGTATTATGACGTCAAGGTACATCTAAGCGATTAATGCCCTCTAGTGGCCAGCAACTTATACAACCTGTGGTTACCTTTTAACGTTTTTTTGCCTTATACGTCAGAAAACCTTGCGAACTGAAGAAATCCATGAATGCAACGCAGAGTTAAATCAAACCGAAACATTAGAGCATGAAGCAATCGGTCACGACAGCCAATAACGCTTCACATTCTTAGCTAACGTAAAGACGAAATTGATCACCAGACAGACGAGCGCCAACGCTATTTCACAATCAAAGATGGGGTTTAGCAGACATCTTTGTTCTATCCTCTAGTTCAGGAGTGGGGAACCCTGGGTCCTGGAGGGCCACTGTCCTGCAGAGTTTAGTTCCAACCCTAACCCATTCCAAGTAATCCTGAAGACTGGCCGTCTCCTCTCGTCTTTAGGAAACCAAAAAATATGTAATTTTCTACAAGTTATTTCTTTAAGAGTTCAGTTTAGCCACTAGTCAAACCATTAAACAAACACAGAGCGGAAGTTAAGTTGTGCTCAGACACGTTATCGCGTCACTGCATGTGTGTCCGATGAAACATCTATAATTATATACATATATTAAGATAAAAGGCGCTAATTTAGTAAACCCATGAACAAACGAACAAAACAATTGTATGGGTTGGTGGATAGGTTGGTTTTGTGTTACTTTAACTTGTCAGATTAAGTTAAACCATTTCAACTTGTTTTTTTTTATAAGTTACTGCAACCCATTACTAGCCAACATTTACAATAGTAAGGTAAGTAAGAGGAATTGCATAGCCAATTTCATTAAACGTAAAAGTTTAAGGCAGCAACATATTGCATTCTTAGCTTGTACATGCCATAGATGTTTGTTGTTTTCAATACACTGTTTATTGTTTATTGTCATAACTACAAACGCTTAGGTTACTCACGTAACCCCGGTTCCCTGAAATAACGGGAACGAAGCATTGCGTCAGTTAGCTGACGCTATGGGGGGGAAACTCCTGTTTACTCCGTGACTGAAGCCTATTGGTTAACGTCTGTACAAAGTACAGACCAATGACGTTTGAACCCGCGCGCGGGAGGAACGCGTCCCTATATAAGCGCGGTTCAATCGTCAGGAGCTCATTATATTCGACTGAAGCGCGCAGCCGAATAACACTCGCTGCGTAGACGTTTGTAGCACGGCAAGAGACGCAATGCTTCGTTCCCGTTATTTCAGGGAACCGGGGTTACGTGAGTAACCTAAGCGTTCCCTTTCAATACGGTTCACTTCGCATTGCGTCAGTTAGCTGACGCTATGGGGGAACGTAATCCCATCACGCCGTGCATACACAACGTACTGAAGTGCCTTACCGGAGAGACACTGCGTGTGGCCCTATACCCGGCATATTCACAGCTTTAAAAGCAAATGTGTAAGCACCATATAAATTGTTGACGCGCACACGGTGGGGTTTTAAACGCACCGGGGGCACATAACATAGCACAAGACGGCGAGGTACCGAGCGCGCCGCGGCTGTGCGAGATAAGTAAATTCAGAGTCACGTTGGTGAGCTCGCTGAGCGCACCGTGGTGTACACATAAAACGCATGAGCGTGCATGATTGAGCCGAGAGAACCTGCGCTCGTAGGGCAGGGACGTCTAAGCTGTACAATCTGACAACGTAGACGGCGAAGACCAGCCGGCCGCGTAGCAGATATCAAATATAGATACCCCTGTAGACCAAGTTCATGAAGAAGCCAAACTCGCACAGAGTGGGCTCTATATAGGACATAGCTCATAGAGGGGCGTGAGCCAGTGCGATGGTTTCAACGATCCATCTAAATAACCACTGTTAGCAACAGACATACGTAGTGAGTGATCTGCGCAGCTCACGAACGGCCGATCTGACTATAATATGCGGCAGAACGGTTCGTAGCGTGGGATTATACAGATACCACAATAGTGTGAACCCAGGTGCACCCTCGAGCGCATCGGGATGCATATAGGTAGTATTATAGTGCACAGATCGGTGAGCTTTCCAAGCGCGCCGTAAATGTGTATTGACTATAAATTGCACGGGCACAGGTGAACACTTGAATACATCGTGAATGCATATAGATGAATCAGAGTGTTATAATGCACAGGCCGGCAAGATTCTCGAGCGCGCCGTCATGTGTTCTGATAATAAATTGTGCGCACACGGGTGAACTCTTCAGTGCACCGTGAATGCGTATAGATAAATCAGTGCACAGAACGCGCCGTGAATGTGTACAGATATGATTGATGAACGTAACGGTGGGCACCCAACGCACCGTGAACGTACACAGATGAACAACAATGTATGTGTCACAAAGCATAACACAGCTGTGTATACAGGTGAGCTTTCCCAAGCGCATCTTATTGTATACCAAAATGTTATAGCGTGTACATGTGAGCTTCTCTAAGCGCACGGTGGACGCATATAATTAAAAACCATATCGTGCATACAGGTGAGCTAATGGGCGCACCTTTAATGCAACAAACCTCAGTAGTGCGCGAAGCAGGGATGTCGAAGCTGTAAACTGACAACGTGGACGGCGGGGACCAGCCGGCCGTGTCACAATTGTCAATGAGAAACCTCTAAGACCATGCCCATGCTCTAAGACAAGTGAGCATAATTGTCACGGGAGGTGATAACGTCAACGATCCATAAATAGCCTGTATTGACAGGTGCTCTAGTGAGTGATCTGTGACGCAGATGAACAGCTGATCGTCTGATGTACGTCAGACGTATGTGTCATACAGGACCTTGGACAGTTCCAGAGCGCTGTGCCTCGGGCACCGTCCGCATCTGAGAAATGACAGGCTTATGAATAAAGTGAATGGCCAGCCGTAAAAGCATGGTTCGCTGTTACCGCCGCCGTCCGCATCTGAGAGATGACAGGCTTGTGAATTAAATGAATGGTCGGTCGTAAAAGCGTGGTTCGCTGTTATCACGGCCACATAGATATAGGTAGGGGAGAGAGCCGCCGTGCCTCTGTAGTGAGGAGAAAAGTGTTCCACCGGCGATTCGCGGGGGGTTTTGACTTTCAAATGTCACTAGACAGAATGGATCAGACTTTGCATAAGGACGCCTCGTGAAAGGGGTCCTAGCAGCTTGTGTCAATGTGTCATAAGGCACGTAATGTAGGTCGTGTCCCACGGATGCCATCTCCGCACGCCCATCGTAATGGGTTAATATTGGTAGTTAAGCATGAGATGCGTATCACTCTGATTGAACATAGCTTATAAAGCGATGCAATGAGTTTATAAAGGAGATGACTCGTCAGCTTGTTCAGGGGGCGAGATCTCAGTCTGGTTCGGTAAATAATGAAACCACCGTAGATTGCCCGACCGCATTATCACAATAACACGGTCGAGAGTGCTGCAGTGCTAAATCATCCTCTTAATGTACCGTATTCACAGTACAAGGTGATTTATATGAGACAAACGGCGTTCCACGCGCCGAAGGCTGATTGCCGTCGTAAAGCGTGTTCAACCCACAGCAGATGCTGGGCTAGCTCGTAATGACAGCACTTCATGCAACCGTGTGTAACTTAAGCAAGCTTCCCGGCCGTCAGCTCGGGGCGGGACCTTTGCTTAGTCAAACTGAAGTGGACTTATGAACAGAATGCCACGATATTCAGCTTTCTGAGGCTCGTTAGAGGGGTACGTGTGCCCGTCTTAAACGAGATGCCGCGCGCGTCTGACTGTGCGCGCGCTTTAAGCTTTGAAACTTATTGTGGCGGGTAGCAAGCTCACTTGAGGTTGATATTACCCTTAATATCTCCGAGTATTGGAGCGGAGGTGTGAGCGTCTTCGGATCCGCTAATATAAATCAGCTATATGGCCGAAAAACGTCATAAACCGCTTGGCTGTAAGCCTTTGAGTGGCCGTCCGGAGAGGGCGCGATTCAAACGCTTGGAGCCATGCAAAAGTCTGAGGCTGTCCTTCCTCTAGGAAGAGAGAATAACAGCCGTAAGACCGTGCTCGTTTGCGCCATCAGCATCGTAGCGGAGAAACTGAGGTGGGCTGCGAGCGAATTTGGCAGAAAGGTGTTAGAGACACCGTACAGTCGTGGGGTGTCAATACACAGTATATGGCCAAACCGGGGTTTTTTCGGCTAGCGTCGATAGAATTATGGACAGCGGGCCGTGTGTGCGTATTACTGATTGCTTGTCAGTAAGGCGATAAAGTGTTTAGAGACACCGTACAACCGTGGGTGTCAAAACACAGTATAGTAAGCACGGAAATTACTCTTTTTAGAGGAATTAAATACCGTTCGCCACTATAGTGAGGTCGCATAGCCGACAGTATTACACAGTATGTTTGGATAAACAGCACACAGAAAACATTTCAGGGCAGTCCAGCCGAGGCGCGACATAACCCCTTTTCTCCCAGACAGTTTCGTTCTCTGTTGATGCAGCTGTGCTGCGGAGACCAGAGCTCAGCCGTTCAGGTGCACAAGCCTCAGTAGTGACGGTGACCGAACGGCTCACGGAGCAGGGTAGTATGTCTAGGTGGTTTAATGTCAGACTGAACCCATCGCAGAGAGGAAGTCTGCCGTGAGGCCCGCGGTTTTGCCGTTTATTAAAAGGGCAGAAAAACCGGGTATATAGAATGTACCAATATTCAGCGCACTGATATAGGACAGGACTGAATAAAGGGAGGTATTCGGGCCTCAGTATATTATAAACAAATTCGTTCTGCCTCTGATTCCGTCTAAACCAGAGAGAAATTACCAGGCAGACGAAAAATGAGCTATCTGAAGTGAGATCGGCTCAGGCCAGTAAAGCTCTATAATAAGTGTTTTAGCGCTCCAATAGAGGCGTGTCCGCCTTATCGAGCAGACGAATGAGATCGTGCCGCTCCAGGAGGGGAGGGGCATGAAGCTCTCTTATAATGAGTGTTCTTGGTGCTCCAATAGCGGCGAATCGGCCCTATCGAGCAGACGAATGAGATCGCGCCGCTCCAGAGGGGAGGGGCATGAAGCTCTGTAATCGTTGAACACTGGACAGCTGCATTTAGAGGCAGCGAGCCGTAATACCGCGTGCTAGCTAAGCCGTTAAGAGACCTCACCACTGTGGGGAATGGAGCGAGGGACTCCGCGAGCGTGGAGCACGAGTGGCTGTGCTATGACAGAGACAGGGGCAGACCGCCCGTGTTTGCTTGTCGTATGCATCTATCCAGGTCTACGGTTCCCCGCTTGTTCATCTCAACAAGAGAGGAACGGCAGAGGGGAGCAGCAACACAGACAGAACAGCCATGCGTCGTGACGGTATCACCCGATGCACTCGGGGGATTAATATATGTGCCAGAGATCTCGCCACTGAATGTAAGAGGAGCGAAGGGACTCTGTAAGCATGAACGGTTGCGGTGTGACAGAACACAGGGGGGGTTAGTCCGTGTGTGCTTGTCTATGCATCCATCTAGTCTCATGGCTCGCCGTGTGTTCATCCCGGCGAGAGAGGAACAGCAGGGGGAGCACGAAACATGGATAAGACAACCAAAGCATAAGCGCGGTCCCGGCGTGGGAGGTGCCAGACCGGTAACGCGCTCGGAGGAAATTCATAGCAGAGAGGCTCACCGAGCCGCTGTGCTGGACGCTATTACAACAGCGCCTGCTCTTTTAGCTTATAGCTTTATATTAAAAATATTGATCTTACCGGGCGGCCGCAGGGGAGACCTCGTCAGGCGTGTGTCCGCTGCACAGGGCTCGTACCACGGCAAGCGAAGGCTATCTTCGGTTCTCGGCCGGAAAGCGGCAGGGGAAGACGCTAGACCTGGACTCTGCTATCTTCGGTTCTCAGCCGGAAAACGGCAGGGGAAGACGCTAGGCCTGGACTCCGCTGCAGGGCTTTTGTCAACGGCGAGGTAAGGCTTCTTCTTTTTCTTCGGAGCAGCGAGAGGTTCGCGCTGAAGGAGAAAATAATGAGCTCCTGACGATTGAACCGCGCTTATATAGGGACGCGTTCCTCCCGCGCGCGGGTTCAAACGTCATTGGTCTGTACTTTGTACAGACGTTAACCAATAGGCTTCAGTCACGGAGTAAACAGGAGTTTCCCCCCCATAGCGTCAGCTAACTGACGCAATGCGAAGTGAACCGTATTGAAAGGGAACTACCTGTGCAATAATAACTGCTAATAAAAAAAAGAATATATTTCTTTACCAAAATGTGAACTGTGACTGTCAGATTTGAGTTGACAAAAAGATATGCAAGTAAACACACATTCAGTCTTAAAATGAAATTGAACCATCACAGATAAACATTACACTTAAAATAAGTTATTTTCAACACAGCGTTGGGTTAAAATGGGATAAACCCAACCTTTGGGTTGTAATTCAACCAGTGCTGGGTTAAAACCCATTGTTGGGTCAAATGTGTGTTAATTTAACCCAAAGGTTGGCTTTGTTCCTTTTTGACCCAACAGGTTAAAAATAAGGCAGCATTGTTAAGTGTATACACTTTAGGTTTAATGGATAGTCTCCGCATTACCTTCAGCCAATATTTTGTTACATTCACGATTTATTATTAATATTTTTTCCTACAATGGCATCTTTTTTTGTTATGTTTATTTGTTGTAACACAGTCTAGATTTACATTTTACTGCAAGTTATATGCTGATGTGCATGTGAAAAATACACACATAAATGCATTGAATACACAGAAAGCAACTTCTACAGGAGTATTCAGGCTGAACTTATTCAATTTCAGTTTTCCCTCTATTAATGTTTAACCTAAATCTGTTTACATTGTGGTTTTGTGTGTTAGTGGTGTCAGGTCTGAAGGGTAAATTAATTATAGAGTTGTTGACAAAAAGAGCATTTACTTAAAATTACATAAAAATGCTAATTAGCCCGGGGTGATGAACTCCCATTTAACCTTGTGAATGGGTGTGTGTGTGTGTTTGTGCGTCTGTACGACAGGCAGGCCGGAGTTCTGGGTCGGCCTGAAATCGTCACCTAATGGTTCTGACGGGCAACGCTCGCTGCGTCTGCGCTTCTTTTGTCTTCATTGAGATTGAAATGGACCGCTCGCAGCTCTCGCGTATCCATCTCACAGAACCCCAGCTGTTCTGCTGTCTGTAGCCCAGCGTCCACAGAGCGCTTTACAAATTGTCTGTGAATGCTGTGAGTAACCCCCCCTCCGCCGTACACAACACACTATTATCACTGTGTCCTGACAAATGGCCCATGTTCCTGAACTCATGTGTGTTTGATTGTACTGACTGTTCTCTTGATATCAAAACATCACACCTATGGTTCAGGTTTCAAAACATTAATGGAACCCAAAAAAATATAAGATTTCTGTTATTAATTTTTTCCCCATTAGGTCTTTCCAAACCCATATGCTGTTATTTTACCAGGACAACAAAACCATCATTTTGGATCAGACTTCAGTCGTTCTTTAAAGTGAAGAGTTCTTCTTTTATGTTGTTTCTTACAAGAGCAAATGGGTTTGAAACGGCACAAGGGTGAGTTAATAGTTTTTGGGTGAACTTTTCTTTTAAATGTCCTTAGATGATTATATCGCTCCTTGTGTCTGTATTGGGTGTTATATTTCACATTTGTCCATTATTTCACGTGTCATCAGGGAACGAGTGTAAAAGAACTACATCTTTAAAAAAAAAGATGTTTGATGGAATGGAAAGGAAACAGATTATAGAAAAACTGCAACTGTGAGACAAACAAATTGTCCTGTTTCCCTTTGTGAGAGTTTCAGAGGAAATAATTCAGATGGATGGCAAGATGAACGACCCGTCAGTCGAGGTCACATGCTGATTAGCCTTTTTCTCTGCTATTTCACTCTTCGCAAACCATTATCCCTGACACACACTCTGTTCTATCCATCCATAAAAATGAGAGAGAGAGAGAGATAGAGATAGAGAGAGAGAGAGAGAGAGAGAGAGAGAGAGAGAGAGAGAGAGAGAGAGAGATGGAGAGAGAGATGAGAGAGAGAGAGAGAGAGAGAGAGAGAGAGAGAGAGAGAGAGAGAGAGAGAGAGAGAGAGAGAGAGAGAGAGAGAGAGAGAGAGAGAGAGATGCTGTTGGTGTTCAGGTGCATTACAGGTCTTATTAGGATTTGAGCTGTTGTCTGATTTTACTCTATACATTTAAACTTTAAACTTAACGTTATTTTCTTTAGTGTTATTTTCTAATTGTCGACAAAAGATTATTGTGAAATGACAGCATTTCCATTACTTGATGATATGTGACTAATACATAGAAGTCATTCTAAACATCACGTCAACGTCAACTAATGTTGATAGGTTTATTAATATCACATCCACCACACTAGGCATTATTTAAACCGAAGGAGACATAAGAGCATTATCCAAACATAATATAAGTGTTTTTTGGATGTAATTGTAGATTATTTTAAATCAAAAGAGATGTAGGAATGTTATCCAAACATTATTGGTAAAGAAAACCTCTTATACTTGGGAGCAGACACGTATTATGGTGTTTCTGGGAGGTTTTAGCACTTACCGTGTCATCTTCAAATAATAATTATGTGACTTACTTCAGGCATCAGGTGACCTAAAATTTCATTGCAGTTTTGCGAAATACACCCTTTCTGAATTGGCTGAAAAAACACCTCATGCGAGCGTAAAAAATATTTTGCGATAAATGGGAGTTTTTGCTAAATTGCAGCTAATGAGAGAAAGAAAATGGCAATTTATGGCAAATGTATTGAAACTACAGATTTTAATTGTAAGCAACTCAACGGCCAACATGATCTCATGGAAAGTCGTGTTATTTGTGTGCATGGCACAAAATTCTGCTTTTTTTCATGCCTTGAGCACAAATGTCTTTTTTTCGTGTCACTTGCACAAATTTCTATAAATAGTTTTTCATGTCCGTGGCACGACTTTCTTTTTCGTGTCATTCTATGTATTGTTTTATCATTTTTTTCCCCTATTTTTAAATCATTGTTGCTGGGGTCAGATTTGGGGTTTGGATGTACTTTTACGTATAGTTTTTTCTTCCGCTTTTAAAACTATTCTCTACTGGAGATGGGGTTTGGGTAAGGATGTCTAAAAATGTAACAGAAAGTGATTCTAACCCCAACCTCAAGCAACAATGGAAAGAAAATAGGAAAAAAACATGGAGAAATAATACATAAAATGACATGATATTGAAAGTCGTCCAACACGGCCATTAAAAACTATAGAAATTTTGTGAATTCAGATAACATTGTTTCCTTCGATTTTGATTTACTTTTAAATCCATATATGTGAGAGAAGTCTCAACCAAACCAACACAGCTGTTTTGGCTTAGCAGTGACATAAATTTGAGGTCTGTTTGTCTAAGCAATGGTTGACGGGGGAGTGTCAGCTCTTTCATTTGCTGTTGCTAATGGGTCAATAAATGTACACTGTCTCTTTAAATTAACCTGCCTTGTTTTATTTTTTACTATTGTTATTATAAACAATAAAGTTTTATAAACCATTATTATTATTACATTAAAAGATGCCAAAATTGCATTTTTATAAAACACTGTCCTTTATTAAGGGTTGCACACATCTTACAGATAAATACTTGACTCCATATCTTCATTGATGCTTGGACATCTAACATGCAAAAATCCGACATGGAAAGGAAGTTAATGGTTTGTTTACTGGTTTATAGTGGTTAAAGTAACTCTCTCGTATTTGGATGGCTGTGAGGTGGTTCATTCCAACACTATCTTGTGGCAATTCGTGGCTAATTCGTATTAATTCGTACAATTCATTTTTGTATGATTTGCTTTTGCCATTATGACATTGAGGTTAGTGGTGGGGTTTTGTTATTGTTTTTCATGATAATCGTTTGTTCGTGTGTTCATACAAATTACCCAACTCATACAATCATGAGATCAGGCTGTTTATTCAGTTTTCTTGTGTTTTAACACTCACCAGGTTAAAGTCTGATCATTTTGAGTAACATCTCTGAGGTCTGGGATGTGTTACTTTGTTCAATCAAATATGCAGATTAGGGATCTATTAATATTACTATCCCTGAGATAAATGAGTTACAGTAATAATGATGTTTGTATTAGCACAGTTTGGCAGATTCGCCACATTGACCTGACTGGGAAAGATTGTTAATACATTCCAGTTAGCTCATTAGTCATTTTTAAGCTGATTCGACTAAAACTTCAGAAGTTTTTAAATTATTCTATACAAGTTTTTTCGTACATTATTAACTCATTCAAGTTGTCTTTTAATATACAGGGTAGGACTTTTTAATATATTCCTTGCCTAATCCCTCAACTCATATTATTGTTATGATACTTTGTACATCTACACTGAAGAAAGTAATTTCAGTACATTTACTCCCATATATTAGATGCATACTATTTAGATATTTAAAGAAATCTTTTAATTATAGGGTTGAAATTAAAATAATTACATTTTGGTTTAGGTGGAGGTTGGCACTTTTGTACCTGTGTGTCTGGTATTCATCCTTATGAAAGTATTTAATTAAATTGAAGCACATGCCGATTTATTTTTAATAGTTACAGAGATCAAAAGATTTTGCATATCAGAAATGATCCTAAGAATAATGACGTGTGATAAGATGATTAAACGTTTGAATAATTTCTTTCAGTTGTTTTATTGTTTCCTCCCTTCGTGAAAATATCTCACACATATTGAGTTTAAACTGGATATTAACTGAGCAATGACAGCAAAGCACATCAACCTATAGACTGCAGCCTGTCACTTTAACTGTATATAAAGATGAATTACATTGTGTTGAATGCCACTTAATTACAAATGAAAATTTTCTGAACATGGTCATTTTCTAGCTGCTGCATTAAGTGTAAGGAGCTAATTAGGAGCGTTTCATTAGAAAAATAGCGTCTCATTTTCAAGGATAATGAAAGTGAAACACTCCGGATTAATGGCACTATTTATCTTTTTTAAATTTCTATCTTTCTCTGCTGATGTCTGCCGTCCCTAAGGAAAATATTCATAAAATGAAATTGAAGTGGGAACTTAATAGCATATTAAAAATTTCTGAGTGCACATCACTTCCACCGCCTGTAAATTCAATTTCTTGTTTTTTTCTTACTTGATGAAGATACGCCGTGCATGAATCTTTGTGTGTGTGTGGTGGACATATTATCATGCAGAAGTGTCGTTTGTGAGCAATGCAGCAGTTTAAGTGTTAGCAATAAAGAGTCTGACTATCTACTTATGTGAGTCTGAAGGAAGATCATCTCAGACCATAGTCGACAATCTACACAAATACATGTTAAGCACTAAGCTATTTGAAAATTGCCAGTTCCATTGGCTGGCCATTTAATGAATGAAATGGTGGATATAATGATGCACTTTTGATGTTGAACTAGTGACTGAAATTGCCAGGCTAGTATACTGTATATGAAGAGCTCAGATGCAAAACCCTCTAAGCGCATCTGACATGGTTTCTTGTAAATTTTTGATCAGACTTTTAAAGGGGACTTTTTTAAGATGTCAAATAAATCTTTGGTGTCCCCAGAGTACACTACACATGTAAAGTTTTAGCTGAAAATACCACACAGATAATTTATTTTAAAATGTCAAAATTGTCACTTTGTAGGTGTGAGCAAAAAAAAAAAAAAAAACGGTTATTGGGTGTGTCCTTTAAAATGCAAATGAGTAATGCAAACACTGATCGCCTTGATGGTGGTTAGTGAAAGTTGAAACTCAATTGTGCTATCAATAATTTTCTCTCTCTCTGCACTAAATGGCAGTGTTATGGTTGTATAATGCAGATTAAGGGCCATATTATTCTAATAAGATCCCCTTTTGACATCACGAGGGGAGCCAAATTTCAATGAGCTATTTTTTCACATGCTTGCAGAGAATGGCTTACCAAACTAAGTTACTGGGTTGATCTTTTTCATATTTTCTAGGTTGATAGAAGCACTTGGGACCCAATTATAGCACTTAAACATGAAAAAAGTCTTTTGATTTTCATGATATGTCACCGTTAATGGATTTTACCATAAAAGCTGTATTTCTGAATGGCCTGAGACCGGGATTAAGCAGATTTGAAGTGAAAGTATTTGATGAATGTATAATAAATACATGCCAAGAGCATTTAGTTATTGTTTTAACAGAGGTGACATATAGTGGCCTTTGATTTGAGCTCCTCATTCTTCTTACAGTCCTTTTAAGAGTTTGTTTTTAAACTATGCCAATCTGTTATTTGGCTATGTTGTATTTTTTGGATAAACCTGCCTCTTAAAGGTGCAGTGTGCAATTTTTAAAAAGATCTCTTGACAAAAATGCAAAATAGTATTCAAAACTATATAATCAGGGGTGTATAAAGACCTATCATAAAGAACCGTTATGTGTTTATTGCCTTAGAATGAGACGTTTTTATCTACATGCACCGAGGGTCCCCTTACGTGGAAGTCGCCATTTTGGACCGCCATGTTTCTACAGAAGCCCTTAACGGACAAACTTTTTACTAAGTTGTCTCCGACGATGACATGTTTGTCTGGTGGCGCTACCGTAGCCTCTCTATGTGTTTCAAAAGTGAGGGGTGAGCAGTGGACTGAGCCGTTGGTTGCAATTCGCAACCTCACCACTAGAATTTACACACTGCACCTTTAATGTAATGTAAAAAGATGTAAATGAAATAAGTCACATTGTCTTTTACTGTCTAAGTGGGCAGATCAACTTCAAGCTGTGTAAAACTGTAAGTGGTGAACCCGAGAAAGCCTCTTTATCTGATCAGATGAGAGTGTTTGTGTGTATAATATTTATTGACAAGGAAGATTCGTTCCTGTAAAAAGTGAGGTCATTTCCTGTTTCTCTAACTTCACGTATCTGTTTCAAGGTCATTGAGATAAATCTGTTTCTCTGAATCTTAAGGTGAGGTGTTTTAAAGCGGTGCTCTGCTCAGGATGCCTGCTGTAAATTTGTTGCTGTAATTTAGCGCCTACGATGAAACAATCTTTTACTTGGCCTTCAAGGACACAGGCACACATCAGTTTACAAGCAAAACGACATGATTAAAGATGACATGATTATCTCACAGTATTTTAAAAAACAACCAAGAGATAAAAGTGTTTATTGCTTGATACGCTGTGCTAAATGCATTACTGAAGTGCTGCTGTGTATTTAGGGTTAATGACATCATTTGCCTACAGGAACATTAGGGTACTTGTTTTAGAGATGTCTCTAAGTGTGTCGTTTTATTTTAATGCTACTGTACTGTATAAACTATACATTTGTAGATGAATAGTAAAGGGCTTGCTCTGGGAACAGTCATTATTTTTGTAATTGATGATGTCAGTATCACAGAAAGGACATTTTTTTGTTTTGTCTCTTAAATGCTCATTTGATTTGGTAATGAAAATGAATTTTCCTGCTAAGAAAACATCTTGACATATGTGTCGTGGTTGGTGTTAATCTGTCATGTGTCTTTATACAGAACAGAAGTGGCCCAGTACACAAAACCTGACACACTTTTTTAGAAAAAGGCACCGTCACTCACCGTCTGTCAGGAATATTACTTACTGGATACTGTTGTCTGCTCCTTTCCCATCAGTTTGAAAATTAATAACATTTTGTTCACCCATTTCAGGCACACAGATTCATCATTTCTGAGCTCAACGCTTCGTTCCCCCAAGGTTTGTCTTCTCGATCTCTGCTTAGAAATTCTGCATGCCGAAAACCTTCAAGTAGAACATATTGAAGTGCTCAGACGACCCGGGCCGTTTATACAGCGGGAAGCCGATAGGCTGTCGGACCCCCAGCGGGCAGGTCCTGAATTCAGACGAACCATCCTTTAAACTGCCGAGCTGATGCTGCTGGATAATGTAGCAGATAAATCAGACAATAGACCTGAATATTTCATTTCACATCCATATTCCTCATGGGCAGAAATGATAGCGAAATGTAAAAACAGCCATCGTGGCCCCTCTGGAGAGAGAGAGAACGTGCTGCTGTTTTTTCTCTTTGAGGATGGAGGTGCTTTGATGCCCCTGCCTGAATCACATCCATCTCTCAGGCAGCTGGAATCGCATGTTTTAATGCCATCGCATGTGAATGCTGTCTCTCAGCAGTCTTTTGTAACACCTAAGAGCTTTGCAGTGCTTTAAAAAAACAAGAATGCAGTTTAAAAAAATGAATGCCATTGTAGAACCATTTTTGGCTGTATGCATGTAAGAAACAATGACTGAATGGTTGCTGGAGGAACCATAAATGGCTTTTCTTGCTATGACCTTTACATTTTTTTTTTTTTTTTGTTAAGAGCGTGCATGCAATGGCTCAAAAAATGATTTGGACTCTCAAACGATTAAAAAAAAAAATCCCAATAATTTACTCAACCCCATTTCATCCAAAGTTTTTCTTTCTTTGCTTAGTCGGTAAAAATTTTTTTTTTGATGAAAACATTCCACGGTTTTCTCCATATAGTGGACGTTAGTGGACCTTAACAGTTTACAGTTTCAATGCGGCTTCAAAGGACTCTAAACAATCCCAACCAAGACATAAGGGTCTTTTGAAACCATCCTCATTTTCACCAAAATACATACACAACTTCTCATCTTGCACTAGCCATGTGAAGTGTCGGTGAGACTCAAAGTATTACATAATCACTTGGAAATGTCACGTGTTACATATATAAAATGCACACTTGCGGACCATTTTAAACAATAAACTGACACAAAAACATTAATTAGTATAATTCACATACATCAACATCTGAACGCTCCACTTGCAAACACTCTTGTAAACACTGGAGCTGTAGTTTCGCATACTTTATTCGTGACCTTTTGACATGATTACGTAATATGTAAGGTCAAGCTGGCATGTCACACTGCTAGTGCAAGACAAAGAAGTTGTGGTTTAAAAGTACTAATTTTTTTTGAGGGGGGAATGATGATCATTTGCAGGGACGTCGTTAGGCCTATTTTAGGGGGGCTGAAGCTACCCCAAAATGTTCCTAAGCCCCCCTAAATGATTATAAGAACAACAGTAAAATTTGATTTATCAAAAACCGTATCCTCATTAATATTTAGACTCAACAAATGTTATATATCCAGCTACAAAAAAACATCTGACAAGTCGGACAGAATACGCTAGATGTCGAACGTCAAGTGACCAAACCGGAAAACGGCGATCGCTTCCGGTTGCCTGTATTAGTGATGGGTCGTTCGCGAACGAGCGGCTCTAAGAGCTGATTCTTTGTAGCGAACGGGCAGAGCCGAATCTTCAGACGCATGCAGGGGAGCCGGCTCTTCTAAGGGAGCCGAGCCAGAAGAGCCGAATCTATGAAAAGAGCCGGACTGCCATCACTAAAATGTAGAGCCAGCGCTTGAGCCGAAAGAGCCGAATCAATGGAAAGAGCCGGACTGCCCATCACTAATACACACGCTAGTAAGCACGCTAATGGTAAAATAAAGATTGGTAAGTGTCGTGATACGGAGGAGTGAAATTGTAAGTTGTTTTTAATTACCTGCTGGCTGCTTACCTTTAGCTACGTTTTCTTGAGGTAAAGGAATGGGAATATTTTGGTTTGCTATGTCATGAAAAACTTTAGTCTTGCACAAGCAAAATACAAGAAATTGTTAACTTAGCAATCTAATCACAACTCTTTATTCTTTGCCAACAATATAGGCCTAATAATCTTTAAAATAAAATATCTCTTAAATAAAATATCTCTAAAAGAGGCATATTCAACAGTATCAATCCCCATAGAATGTTGTTGTCACTGAAAACTAAATGTCATCATAGGGTCCCTGTTAATACAATACTGTTGTATCCTTCAATTCATTGAGCAGATGAGATGGATATTAGAAAATATTTTAGGAGAGAGAAAGAGAAGCAGCTGCAGGAGATTGGCAGGCCAGTTGATTCTGAGGGAGCCGGACCCGGTGTGATTGAGGTCAGTAATGGTCTATAGGTCTAAGGATAGTTTTTCTTTTCTTTTCTTGAATTTCTTATAACAATAAGCATTTGTTGGCAGGTCTAGGCACTATGCATAGCATACACTACATTTTTTTTCATTATATTTTATATGCTAGCTATATTCTAACTAGGCCTGAGACTATTTTAATCATATAATGTGATAAATTAAATATTAAATACGTAGATGTTACCTAAAAGTAGGCTAAAGATGAGTAAATGCCCACACTATCCACAGATACACATGTGAAACAAAAATGAAAGCAGTCATACAGTACATATTATACAGTAATCATTACTCCAAATCTTTTATTCCTTCTGCCATCAGGTTATTGTATTTATACAGTAGCCACTTTAAAAAGGATCCATATCAATAGCTTACCTGGTAAAATACTGCCTTTTTGTTGTTGATTTATATTATACATTGTATTCATTTGGCAGAATAAATCATTTTTAATTGAGAAATGCTCAAACCTGTGTGTTGTCAAATATCACTATGACTTTAAAACTCTAGTTCTTGGGTTAAACTGTATGCAAGTCAAACAAAATTGCACTCTGATTGAACCTATCCACCATAGCATTCTGTGTGTGGAGAACTTAATATAGAAATTAGATATAGTATGCTATTACTTTATCATACAGTTACAAAAGCATACAGATAGCATTTAAGTCATTGCTTATAGAATAACTAATCAGGAGCAAAGTCTGGCCTAAATTCCCCCATGCAGCTTTGATGTGTCTAAAAGCTAACATTACAGTAACTTTTATTTAACAGAGTAGAAATGGAAGAGGAGGATATGTCTGTCATGTTTTACTTGTTAACATCTTGGTTTCTTGACTGGTTGTTGACATAATTGTAGCTCAGATGTGAGTGCAAAAATTTTGCAAACACAAGTTACAAATACTCTGTGGGCTGAGCCCCCCCTGTCTTCCAATCCTAGTGACGTCCCTGATCATTTGGCTAGATAAAACCCTTATGCCTCAGTTGGGATCGTTGAGAGTCCTTTGAAACTGCATTGAAACTGTAAACTGTTGAGGTCCACTAAAGACTAGAATGTTTTCCTCAAAAAAACATTTTTTTTTTTTTTTTGACTGAACAAAGACATCTTGGATGACTTGGGGGCATACCTTTCAACATTGTGATTTAAAAATAAGGGAAATTTCTCAAACCCTAAACAAATTTCAAGATTTTTTTTAGTATTTTTTAATTGTTTTTAGTAAAAATATCTAAAAATTCTTAAATTAAGATGCGTTTTCTTTATTAGCAAAACGATCCAAGAAAATATGGCTAGTTTTTAGACCAAAAATATCAAATTTAAGTGATTTTGTGCATAAAACAAGCAAAAAAATCTGCCAATGGGGTAAGCAAAAAATCCTGAACATTTTCCTTCAACACTAAATTCAAGAAAAATTGAAGAAAAAAAAAATGCTTACCCCATTGGCAGATTTTTTTGCTTGTTTTATGCACAAAATCACTTAAATTTGATATTTTGGTCTAAAAACGAGACTTATTTTCTTGGGTCGTTTTGCTCATCACGAAAATGCATCTTAATGTTTTAGATATTTTTACTGAAAAAAAGACAAAAATACTAAGACATTTTTTCTTGAAAATCATCTTTTGCTGTGTGCATGGGTACACTGCAAAAAATTGCTTTCTTACTTAGTATTGTTGTCTTGTTTTCAGTACAAATTTCATACAATTCTTAAATCAAGATGCACTTTCTTGATGATGAAAATGACCTTAGAAAATAAGTCTAGTTTTTAGACTAAAAATATCAAATTTAAGTGAATTTGTGCATAAAACAAGCAAATAAAAAATGTCAATGGGTAAGAAAAAATCTTGAAATTAATTCAAGACATTTTTTGCTTGTTTAAATCACAAATTCACTTAGATTGTATATTTTTTGTCTTAAATATAATTGTCAAATTATTTTTGTTTTTTAGGACTTTTTTTGGCAATTTTTGCCTTTATTTGACAGTGATTAAGGAGAGGACCGGAAAGTACAGGGAGTAGACGGGTATGGAATGGGCAAATCACCACGAGCCGGGAATCGAACTCATCGAACACATGTTGGAGCTCTGCCTACTACACCATCAGCTCTGACAAACGCATCTTGATTCAAGAATTTTTTGATATTTGAACTAAAAACAAGACAAAAATACTAGAAAGTCAGAAAGTAAGAAAGTCATTTTTTTGCAGTGTATACCTTGTATCATTGTATGGCTCTCTTGCATCTGCAAATGACTTCTTATACACATAGGTCACAGTCAGACGTTGGAGTCTTTAACCGTTTCTGAGTTAAGTAGTAAAGCAAAAATAGCAGTGTTTCCTCACACGCAAAGTTAGAAAAAAAAATGCACAACCTGCACATCCAAATGTGCGTGCTAATGGTGGAGTGGTTGTAGCTTTGCCCGCAGCTCATCATCCTCCATCCATCCTCGGGAAGCTTTTCTTCTTCTTCATCAAATATGCCAATGGGGGATTTTTTATAGGAAGACTAAAAATACGGGAGAAATATGGGAAATTATTTAAACAGGATGATGGCGGGAAAAAAATTGTAAAATGTGGGAGAATGCTGGGAAAAAACGGGCGGGTTGACAGGCATGCATGGGGGTGAGTAAATTATAGAAATGTTTTTATGAAAGTGGAATATTCCTTTAAAACACAAGTAGAACTGTCTGAATATTAATGCATTGGATAAAATATTAAACAAGTTATTTATTTTACAGTGTCTTACTGTAATGAAAACTCCTTCCAAGCAAAACACTTAAAATTGTGATAGGTAGACATTGTGTCACAAACAATGTGATTGATCTTATCTAAATGTACACATGCAGGCGTAAAATGAGCTATGCTGTCTGCGATGACATCACTTCCTCTGAGAGGCTGTTAACTTCCTGTCCTTATTTTCTTTCTCTGATTCACCTTCCCAGCTGCCCTCCTGCAATCTCTCACCTCCTCCTCATAAACTTCAGCTCATTTTCCACCATCTGCTACGGCATCTGCTCAGGGGGCAGAAAGTGGAATAAAAAATGATCATGAAACATCTCGCTTTTATCTTTCTTTCTGCCTGGACCCTTCTATTATCTCCTCCTCTCGTCTCTCTGCGTCTGATCTCAGTTCGGTTTCTCTGCTCTTAATCCTCTTTAAAGTTTAGTTTAACATTTAAAGCTGACCCACCTCTGTGAGGGGTAACTCACACACGAGAAGAATGAGATTTCTTCGGTGGGGGGGGGGGGGTCACTTCCTTTCCGTGTCCAGTCCGTTTGCTCAGTAGACACAGTGAACAAAATATCACAATAGATCAAAAAAGTGTTATTGTAATATTTGGACAAAAGCTTGGGGTGTTTTCAGGAGGAGGGGCAGTTGAACGGATCGTGTGGGCTTCTGTTGGCTTTTGCCCCCAATCCAAAGCTTCCTCTCTCTTTTCTCTTTGAGGGTGGCAGACAATAGGACAGACCGCTTCAATGGTGAGGGGGCAACAGAGCCCCAAACACTGAGGATTACACATTCTTGAAGCCCTGGATATCTGTAATACCTCAGCTGTTGTTGGTCTCTCTCTCTCTCTCTCTCTCTCTCTCTCTCTCTCTCTCTCTCTCTCTCTCTCTCTAAAATTGATCTATTTATCTATTTAGATATCTATCTATCTTTTGATGTAGTTTACATAGCAAAGTATTGCATTTTTATGTCCAATTAAAAATGTTTTTTTTTTACTCAATGATCATGAGTTTTGAAGCCATATGTATGTCCTTGTAACTACTAAAAAACAGCTTTATATAGCAGTTTTAAAGTGCAGGTTAGTCATCATTTTTGCAATTGCTTAAAATTTCAAGTAAACTTACTTGAGTACTTACTTACAAAAAGTGGATGCAAAAATGATGCACTATATTTTTAAGTAAATCCAGCGTATTATTTTTAACAGTGTAGTTCAACTTGCACTTTAAACTGCTATATAAAGCTGTTTTATAGTTGCACTATATTTTTAAGTAAATCTAGCCTTTATATTTTTCAGTGTATGTTTTTACCATTTCTTTGTAAAAGTTGCCATCATGCATATGACGTGTTTGGTCTACAGGCAAGCGTGAATACTTGACAACCACAACAGCAATGGAGGCATACAAAATACTTTATTAATGCTTCTCCAACAAAGTTTATAAAATGTTGCCACTTTATAGTCCAGGGTGACTTGTAGTAATAAATCTACCTCATCAAACATCCATCCAAACAAAACTTCTTGAGGCTATCAATTGGGATGTGCACTGCGACTAATTTAGCAGCCGTTTGAACAAAAATTTTGAAAACGACTACACTGCAAAAAAATGATTTTAAAGAAAAAAAAAATCTTAGTATTTTTGTCTTGTTTTCAGTGAAAAATAACTAAAATTCTTAAATGAAAATGCTTTTTCTTGATGAGCAAAACGACCCAAGAAAATAAGTCTAGTTTTTAGACCAAAAATATCAAATTTAAGTGATTTTGTGCATAGAAAAAAGCAAAAAAATGGGGTAAGCTAATTTTTTCTTGAATTTAGTGTTGAAAAAAAATGTTCAAGATTTTTTTGCCCTCCCCCTTTGGCAGATTTTTTTGCTTGTTTTATGCACAAAATCACTTAAATTTTATATTTTTGGTCTAAAAACTAGACTTGTGTCGTTTTGTGCATCAAAAAAGCATCTTAATTTAAGAATTTTTAGATATTTTTACTGAAAACAAGACAAAAATACTAAGAATTTTTTTTCTTGAAAATAATTTTTTGCAGTGTAGTTTAAAAGTTAAAATGCCCCCGAAAACAGTCCAAAAATCTTTGTGTTTAACATGCATCTGTATAAAAACTTTTGCTTTCTTCTGAGACACCTTGCAAGTCTTTTCAGTGGTAATGTTTGAGCCCTGCGCGACTGCGCCATTAAAAATTGAGAAAAAGTATGCGAGATCTAAGGTAAATGATTTTGTTTCTGCTCAGATACACTTTTACAATTTTTTTTTTTTTTTTTACATATTTCAAAAATCGACTAGTGAAATATTGACGTACCCTAAATGTGTGTCATTCTAAGATGAAATTATCTCTAGAACTCTTTGGACAGTTGTGTTCAGTTTTTTTTTTTTGTGCAGCTCTCTCTCTCTCTCCCCTCCATAATTGTGATAAGGAGCAGATGCCTCTGGCGATTTCTGTGCAAATAAATAAAAGCTGACATAGTCCTTTCTGCAGATTCTCTCTTTGCCTCTTTGCACCCCCGTGAGATTAGGCCTGCAACAACAATTATTTCAAATGTCAGTGATTTATGCCCAAAAGGCTTGAGGCAAATGAGGATTAAATCTTTAACACAGTGAGGAATTAATATATGCTACTCCAGAGAGGAGAAACAAGTGTGGGCTTCGCGTCTGACACGCTTTTGGCTTGAGTGGTGTTTTCCTTTCTTAAGTCCGACATTATGTGCAGTCCCTGGTGGATGTTAACACCTATGTGAGAGGGTCAGCAATCCCAGCAGAGGACACATTCATGTATAACTTTGTCAGATACTCACAGAGGAAGAGACTGAAGATCATGGCTTCCTCTGATCTGGGTATTATGTAACTAAATAGTGCACGGTTGGTGAACAGTCAACATTTGCAGTGGATAAAACCTTTAATAAAAGTTGTCATAAATTTAAGCAATACCCGTTCTTTTGTTAGGACAACTTTTATATTTTTTATCCACTTCAAATGTTGACTAGTATAGTTTGCCAAGTTACATAATTTCAATTTCAATTGGTATTAGAGATTTAAGTGTATTGCATCTGAAGGCTGCTGCCTATGTACAGTAGTATGCCTACTAAGTTTCCAATTATTTTGTTTCCAACTATTTGTATTTGCCTTTCTTATGAAAATCCTCCAATTCAAACCAAAAGCAGGGTTAAATGCTTTATGTTTCAGAGTAAGATTTTTCACAGTATATGAAAAGAGTTGATGCCATGAGCCAAAATATCCTAGCCAGTGTATATCTCTTAGGCTAGATATACACTGCAAATCTTGATGCCCTATTCCAATTTGTTGCCTTTATCCGAATTTTTCGACGACCCGCTTGAATCTATTAAAAGCAATTCGTATTTGATATCTGCATTTACACTAAACACTTGGCAAAATAATTTAATGTAGACATACTGAGCCAGAACAGCTTAAACCAAAGAGAATATAATGTTGCGATATGCAATGGACACAGATAAAATGATTATACAAGAATATAGAGCTTTATTTCTGTAACGAGACATAAAACTTTAACATAACTTCACTAAGTGGAGCCATCATCCTCCATTGCGCTGTTAAGAAGAGTCATGTGATCACAGGTGATGTTCACCTGAGTTAACGTTTGTGTCAATGTCCTTGGGTTCGAGGACGAGACAGGGAGAGAGAAACAAAATCCTATTAGCGTAGGGGCCGTTCGGATTTAATTCAAGTGTCACACAGTGTTGTGTTTTAATATCTGCTCGGTTCCAGACAGGCTAGCTATTGCGGCATTAGTATATTACCCAGACGAGTTATATGAATGCTTTGTTCCGTACAGGCTTACTATTGCGAGATAAGTACATTTACTAGACAAATTATGTAAATTCTTTGTTAAAGAGAAAAGTCTTAAGTTTAGACTTAAAGTGATCGAATGTGTCTGATTCTCAGACATCAGTTGGCAAATCATTCCAGAGCTTAGGGGTTAAGTTGGAAAAGGATCTACCACCTTTAGACACAATTTAGGTTCCTAATTGGTTCTTTGTCAGGCTGTATGGCTCCATATCCGATTATTAAGTCTGATGTCTCATGCCTTAACGTCTGGGTCCAAACGCTCCATCAGATGCCTTAAGCAAACTTCAAATGATACTAATATACACTCACAGTTCAGTGAAAAATGACAGAAAATTGTGATCCTATCCTTTATCTCCATACTGAAATCAGTTGGTCAGGAAGTAATTACACTTTTATGAATTTTTAAAGTATTGTTATCTGGTAGGTTGTGAGTTTGGAGAATGTAGTGTACAACACGAGTTAATAAAAATATAGCTAAATGTGTGACGTGACCTTTATTTTGGTGATCACATCTTTGTTTTTCACTACTTTTAATGCAAATTTAGGCAGACATGAAACGCATACAAATTAGACAGGAATCCTTTCTTACATGCCAGTAATAATTCAATTATCTTTCTCCCTTAATATACATACAACACTGAATGAGAAAATCATGATATGTTTTTGCTGGTCAGCAAACTGTAAGGTTGAATGAATGAATGGGTAGTTGGTACAGAATTTGCCCAGCGGTCGTAAACGTCTTAATTATCTTGCTCACCCAACCTCAGTGTGGACTTTGCTGTTTAAAAGAAATCAAAGCAAAGGTGCGTATCTGTGTGAATTCATCCTTCTAGTTTTTAATTGCCTAATTTTCCAACAAAATAGTCACTTTAGTATATTTATACATTTTGGTTGATGTCAGTACCGACCGCAGATACTGTAGTCACATCCCAGCAAGCAATCCAAACACAGCCCAGACGTCTAGGCTAAAACAAGGCAACATTTGGGCCGTCAGTGAAAAGGTAATAGATATCTAGCTATAGCCCCCCACCAAAAAAAAGAATAGCTTGTATTCACTTTGCTTACATGATGGAATATCAAACATCTTGCAAGTTATTATGGAAAAACCAACATGTAACCAAATTCATATGGACTATATCGGGATTATAGTTAACCTAGACGGTGAAATGACAGCGATTGCTTGCTGGGCTAACATTGTTTTCAGTCTGTTTCAGGATAAACCGAGACAATGGAGATGAATCAAGAGTTCAGGAGCTGTCAGAGAAGGTTGGACACTTTGTATATTGAGAAAAAGTGCACAGAGAGGCCCGTTTTCCATTTTAATTGTAAAACAGATAAGCGCTAAACACTTCTCAAGAACAAATGACTTGTGAGTAATTATTGTCTAATAGCTCTCCTCCCTCGAGAGCTGTTTACGTGGCCCAGATGGCCACCAGAATGGGATTTAGAGAGAAAATTGACAACATTATTCACGCAGACATTATCAATTACCTGAGTATCAATTGTACTGTTATCAAGTCGAATATGAGGAGGGATTCTAAGAGTCAACGTAATTAAACCTTTTTGAGACCGTGGACATTTGGGTGTCGTTTGTTATTGAGATTTATACTGTAGCGTCGGACAGCCCTCCTTCTTTTGTGCGTAATGGATGAATGTGGAAAAGAAGACACACATAGTCCATAAAGAACAAAGAAAATGGCTTTTATGTGCCATGTACGGGCTCCATTACCACGGACGGCCTCGGCAGGGCACAACACAGCCACCGCTATTAAACCAAAGTACCCCAATTCCCATCGAGCATTGGCGAGAAGCTACATTAGACCTTGGTTTAGTAGCCTCATTAGAGAGGTTTAATTAACCTACTCAACTCAAGTGTGACTTTCATTTTCCACAGAGCTAGGTGCTTTATTTGTGCTTTATGCCATAGCGTACCTCTATGTGATCATAATGATAATTCTAACTTGTATGGAGGAAGCTAATGGCTTTAGTATGCTAATGCCCGCTCTTCTGCGGCATCCAGTTAAAATTCTCTCGGATTGACCGACCGAATTAGTGCTTGCGTCTGTTTCTCCGTATAATGTTGCTTTATTTTTAATCGTAGAGGTCAAAATCGTACAGGGTGTCGAGGAGAAGTTCACGTCCTTTTAAGACTGCGGTCACGTTCGCAGGATGTGTCTTATGTTATATAATATTAGAATCTTTGAGACATTGTAACCTAATTCTAGTTTGGTCATGACCTTTAGTTGGTCATGTTGTAATAACTTTTTCTATTACTGAATTATTTAGGTGTTTATAATAATTTTTACAATAAATTATAATGGCATCATATGGGCAAACTTAATTTCAATGCATTTTTGCAGTAATTGTTAATACATTGACAATACAGATTTAAATTGATTGGTTGGTTGGTTCGCTCGCTCACTCACTTTTCTGTTCGTTCGCACATTCGCTCGCTCACTATTCCATTCGTTTGTTCGTTCCCTCGCTTGCTTGCTTTTCTGTTTATTTATTTGTTTGTTCTTTCATTTGTTTGTTCATTTGCTTACTCACTTTTCTGTTCATTCGTTTGTTCGCTCATTCACTTTTCCCTTTGTTCCCTTGCTCACTCCCTTTTTGTTTGTTTGTATGTTCGTTTGCTCGCTCACTTTTCCACTGGTTTGTTCGTTCCCACGCTCACTTGCTCTCTTTTCTGTTTATTCATTTGTTCGTTTTTACAGTTGTTTGTTCGTTCGCTTACTCACTTTTCTGTTCATTCGTTCCTTCGCTCATTCACTTTTCCATTTGTTCCCTTGTTCGCTGGCTCCCTTTTTGTTTGTTTGTGTGTTCATTTGCTCGCTCACTTTTTTATTCGTTTGTTCGTTCCCACGCTCACTTACTCACTTTTCTGTTCATTCGTTTGTACGCTTTCTCACTTTTTCGTTTGTATCCTTACTTTTCCGCTTGTTCCCTTGCTCATTCCCTCCCTTTTCATAGTTTGATTCTTTGTTTGCACACTTGCTCACTCACTTTTCCATTCATTTGTTTGTTCGCTCATTTTTTTCCGTTCATTTGTTCCTTTAGCTCACTTTCCTGTTTGTTCATTCTTTTGTTCCCTCACACATTTCTGTTTATTAGTTTGTTCATAAGTTCTTTTTTTCGTTCACTTGCTCACTCACTTTCTGTTCATTCGTTCGCATATTTGCTTGCTCACTTTTCTATTCGTTTGTTCATTCCCGCGCTTGTTTACTTCTCTATTTATTCGATCGTTCTTTTATTCGTTGGTTCGTTCGCTTACTTTTCCTTTTATTATTTCATTCATTTGTTATTTTTTGTTCATTGCTCACTTTTCTGTGCATTTATTTTTATTAGCTCACTAATTTTTACGTTCGTTCATTTGGTCCCTCGCTCGCTTTTCTGTTTGTTTGCTCATTCACTTTACATTTTATTTTTTCGTTCATTCATTCTTTTCTGTTCATCGCTCACTTTTCTGTTAATTTGTTCGCTCGATCATTTTTACGTCCGTTCTTTTGTCCCTCACTCGCTAACATTTCAGTTTTTTTGTTTGTTCATTAGTTCTTCTGTTTGTTTGCTCGGTCAGGTTTCCATTCATTCGTTCATTTGTTCATGCATACATTATTTTTTTCGTTCTTCCACTCATGTCACATAATTAACACAGCAGCGTCCAGAATTAATTGTACAGAAAACATTGTAAAACAATGATCAGAACTATCTAGACTGTAATAAGAACGTCTGTCAGTCAAAAGTATTTAGTAATAATTTCATAACATGAAAAAGCTCTTTTGCTAGTTTGCTCATGCAGTAATCATCAGACAGTGTGAATGATCTGTGAGCGTATCTAAAATGAACTGAGTTGAACTTTTCTATGTTTCAGTAACTTTCCCATCAGTTCCATTTACACTGAGTCACCCCATTGGTTGACCCGATGTTGTCTGGCCCAGCTGCTTTCGTGATTGCATTGGATTCGTTCATCAAATAAAATCTAAACATTTTGATGACACTGATAAATGCTTATAAACTTAAACGTTTCTCATAAGATTTGTGAACCTGAGAGCACAATTAGACTCTTAGATCATAATTCCTTTTAATTTGTGTCACTGACATGAAGAGGTTTCTAGTTAGTTAATTAAAATCATGGCAGTGTAAATGATTTGTTCAGGGCATTTGACAGTGATGTATATTACAGCCTTCATCTTCAGCTGCTCTGACTGGATAATTAATCAGTTTTATTTATGCAAGAACATTATCTGTAATAACTTGATTTATCACAACAGTACGACTGAGGAATCATTACATGCATTTAGGCAAAAACAGACCGATTCAAACGCTTCAGGTGTTTTTCTGGATAATTATGGGATATGATCTAAAACAGGACCAACTCAACCAATAAATGCATACTGTTTTTTATGTGCCGTAGATAAAGATCAGACGAAAAATATGCATTATGATAATAGTAAATTCAAAGATTTCATTGAAACATACTGTTGGTAGAATTTAAGCCGTGACACATTTTCTCCTGTTGAACATTATCATTAACAACTTACAGGCGTTTCACACAGTACGCGGCAGTTGCTTGCGTCTAGTTCATTTTCAATAGGAGACCTCCGGAAAGCGGCAAAACACATTGTGTAATAAACAATGTATAAAGTAAATGTTATTAAATAGTAATGTAAATATCATTTTAAAGTGAATAGTAATAAGTTGCCCAAACATTTCCAGTGTAGTAAACCGTCATGCAAGGAGGACGCTATGACAAATAGTCCAGAGATTTCTCAGATCTAACCCATGAGTTTCTCCTGTACTCATGCCAGTAAACTTATTAAACTCTCACTTTGTATCAAACTGTGATCAATATCAAAGGTCTCCTGTCCTGAGAAACTGTATGTGTGTGGTCATGACCTTGTCTTTAGTACGGTGCTGTGCTGTTGTGCGTCTCCACACTTTCTCAATCATTCAGCAACACTTCATGTTACCTGACTTCCGCTGTGACACTTTTTCTACCGTCTCTGTTTGTATGAGATGTCTATAGAGAGCGATTGTTTGACAAGGAAAATGAAGAATTTATCTTACTTTGTTAGTTTTCCTTCTGGGGGTTAAAGCCTTGGAAGAACTTTATAGACATATCCCAACTAGAAAAAAAAATGAATGAATGATAGATATCTAGGTTTATGTTTTCTAATAATGACAAATTCAGACAGGGTACACTTTTGGATTTTAAAGTATGATGCATTTATAAATCTAGTAGTAAAAAAAAACATATTTGAATATGAATATAATGAATATATATCTGACTATAATAGATAGATATCCACACATTCATCCATCCATGATCCTTCATCTAACCATCAGAAAACAAGACTTAAAATCTTACAGTAGGTCATTTTTCACAATTGTAAATAATAGCAGAAGAGAGAAAAGAAAGAGTTAGTTTAGGTATTGAAGATACAACATCTCTCCCTGTGACAGACTCTTCACAGTTTGGTTTAGGGAACTAATGTACTAGAATACAAGGCAAAATACTACTGTATGCAAGAAAGGAATCCATTTTTCAATAAGTCAGGACTAATGACAAATCTGTTTACTGTAAATTTACTGAATAGATCTTGAGTTCATACAGATGGCACTTAAACACAATCTATCTCTACCGCCATGGAAGTTGTGTCAATGTGCATTTGATACGGTAATCACAGTAATAATAGGCATTCTGTTAGACTATATCTACTGTATGCACAGACTCCAGCTTACCTTCAGTGTGCTTTATACAGACAGTAAAGAGAGATTGACCACTAAATCACACTGTAATCACCGTCTCTGTCCTAAATCACTCATGCATGCTCAACACCCCATTCCACAGAGCCCCGTGACCCCACACTTCATCTGACCCCATCTCTACTGCCTCTGAATCAAGACTAGACTTTATGATCTATTTTGTTTTTTTGGCAAAGCAAAGGACAACAGCTGATCCTTCAATGCTTAAAATATTTCAGCTTTACATTGATTTGTCTTTTAGTTAATGTCTGAAACCTTTTCATGCTAGTTTTTTTTTTTAAGATATGCATTTGCAGTACAGCAACGTTACATAGTTTATCTTGTCCCCAGCTGAAAATATCACTTTCAAGGAAAGATACTGGCAAGCTAAGTGTACTACTATTATAAAGTTTCTATAAATATGTGCATTTCTCAGAATTACAGTAACGCAATAATGTTATACATCACTTATAAAAGAAACAGTGTTTTTACTGTATTTTTAAAGGGTGTTTACTGTATGCATTTGCCTTTAAGTTTTGTCACATCTTGTACATTATTGGTGAATAAAAAAAAGATTAAAAAATGATAGTTTTTGTCTAAATTTTACGCTGATCTTGTACTGATGAGATTAATGTTTTATATTAAACTAAGAGTCGATCAGCTGGCTCATGGTTAAAGACAGGTGCGTTTAAAAGATCTCAACTGAGCTGATGGAGAGCGCAGCATTGCTCCAGTTCTCATGTAATTATCAGACAGCACTTGATAGAAATCAGTGACAGCTGATCTTAGAACTGTCTCTGTAACAGATCTATCACGCACATACAGAAAGCTGCGGAGGACTTTAGATTAACTCCAAGCCATGATCATTTCTCTGTCACTTACCTGCAGACTGAGGGCTTGAAATGTCACGCATCAGATGGCATCTCTGCCCATTACTGCAGCCAGACGAGAGCTGGACATATTGGGATCTGAGAAATGGAGTCATCTCTATATTTAAGGCTCCAGGACTGCACAATCTTTAGGAAACCTTTATCAAGACATATTGGGATTTGAGAGGTATACTGAGGATCATTCAGCAATAGTCTTGCTCTTTATACAGGTATATACTGTTTTTTGGTCTGTGGAAAATAATAAATATTTTTTTTTTTACTATACAACATTTAATAGTGACCATGTCTGTCGATGAAAACACACATGTGTTGGGGGTAACGCATTACAAGTAACGTGCATTACATAATAATATTAATTTTCTAACGAGTAAAGTAATGCATTACTTTATAAATGTAAACATTAATATTTGAGTTACTTTAAAAAAAGTAATGCGAGTAACTTTTCAGTTTTATTAATAAAAAAAAATCAATACAAAAAAAATGTACTGAATTAAACTGAATGTAGTTACGTTTGAGGAACAGTTTGAGTCAGAAAACGGAGATGGCAGACCAAAGCTTTACATTTTTGTGACGAGAATATGCATTTTCTGAATGCAGAACTTCTAGTCATAAAACTGAAAGAGATCAAATCTTAGCCTTAGTAAGAAAAAGTAACGCAAAAGTGATGCATGTATTACTTTCCATGCAAACTAACTAAGTAACGCATTTAGTTACTTTTTTGGGGGGTAAATTAATATTGTAATGCATTACTTTTAAAAGTAACTTTCCCCAACACTGCACATGATGCATATGACTTTTATACTTTATACCGTAGGGTCACTGTGCTCCATGTCTTCACGTGTCTTCACAATCTAAAACATTTCCTATTATGATGTGTAGTTTTATTGTGTGGTGTTTAATGGTTAATAAAATAAGAACTATAATTGCTTGCAAAACATTTCTTACCAAGTAATTCTTGTGTTTCCCTCACAAACGTTGTGTGTTGACATCTTGTGTCCAACCCCTGCTCTTTCACCACTATGGAGAAGATGCTGGAGTTTTGATCAGTTCACCGGAGTCAAAAATCTAGGTTACAGCATTCATTTGACATACATGTGCAGTTTGACATTGTACAGTAGACACTGACACGCAGACCTATAAGGAAAACTTGTTAAGAATAAAGCTCCGCCCCTCATTATGCAGTCAAGGTAAAGATTTAAACATCACTCAACCGCCACTCCAAGTGTAAAAGAAAATATGCAAATGAGCGCATATCCATCAAAGAACGTTCCTCGGCTGGCAGAAAGCTATTAATTTTTTTTCATCAGTTACTGACACTTTAACGTGTACATCACCTTCAGATTGCAAATGATTTCTTTCTTGCATACGTTATCGACGCGTTTTATTTTCTTTGCGTTCGCGTCTTGTTATTGTTCTAAAGTTTCCCTGTCTGGTGTGCATTAGTGCAGCCTGATTGAAATTTTACCCACAAACTGAAATATGACTCTGTGTTTAATGGAAAAAATAATTACACGTCAGGTGAAACAAAGCATGACTCATAGTTACCGAGGAAAGTGACGGGAGACACGCGCCAGCAATGAGGTCAACAAGCACACACACACAGTTTAAAATCTTCCTGCTCACTATCTACTGAACTAGTTAATTTCATTTATAAACATCTTCATAATGCTCTTGTAAATGCTTATAATGTCTTTGGTGTTGACTTCGATTTGCATACTGAATGCACTTAAAGCATGGGTCTACAACAGGGGGTCCGGGGCCCCTTGGGGTCCCTGATGGTATTACCAGAGGTCCTCTGAACATAAAGATATTTTTATAAATGATGGTAACCAAACAGTTCATGGTACCCAATTACTTCCATAGTAGGAATAACAAATACTATGGATGTCATCATGATTGGTTTATCAAAATATCTTCTTTTGTGTTCAACTATCACTTTAACTTGAGTAGGGATGTGCTGCTACCATCACTAACCAAATGCTTTATGGTTATTTAAAATATATTATGTAAATTCCATCACCTGGTCATGCTATGAAGTATAAAATCAGTGATTCAGTTGTTTAATCTATGTGTTCAAATGTACAGGTGTGAAGAGATGGGCTCATGTATTTTTATCATCACTGCAGTCCTGAGATCTCCGATCTGTTGTGCTTCAGTTCTCTGTCATTATTTCCAGCGCGTGTCACTGACTTCACGGCTTGGAGTTTAATTAGTCCTGAAACAAGAGACGCTTCTCGTGCCAGATGGCAGAATTATTTGATATTTACCTAAATCAGCTCCAGAGCCTCATTGTTGGTCTTGATATTTTTAATTAAAATTGCTTGTCGAAAAGGCAATCTAAGGGTAAATTGATGTCGAACAAGATACAATTAATAAAATTTCCTTGACGTTCCTGTTAATTATTTAGCGTGGGAACATTTGTTATCGAGTCAAACTGAAAACCTTTTCAAACATTCCTGCGTCATTTTCTGTTTGATTATAAAATTAACACACTCCTCACACGCTCGGCTAGAAACTACATGACACGCGCGGATGTTTTTCACACCTTGTTCCGCGATCCGACGCAGAATTCTCATCTGACAAATCCGACACGGTGTGTTGTAGTTCAAACACACACAGTTTGACTAAGCGAGCAGCAAATATGTCAGATGATATGGTTTATTAAGCAATATGGGTTGATTGTGACACCAGCAAAGGCTAAATGGGTACGGTGTCCATTTTGCTGTACTAACACAATGCCAAACACAAATGTATAATTGGTTGATTAGATTAATCTGCGTCTGATCTTAAAAAACATAAGGGGCCCTAACATACACCCGTTATATTATTTAAATAGCAAATGCTTTTGCACCAATTTGTGCGCCCATGGGTGTGCTGGTCTCAAAACAAGGTGTGTTCAGGCCAGTGGCGGCTCGTAACTGCTCTTCCGAGGATGTGCTAATTTAAAACCCTAACCCTAAGTGTTCGGATTGTCACGTGTTTGGTTCCCTTTTCCAAAATATGTGTCCTGCGTGTGGAGAAATCCTGTGTGCATTACGTGTTTTGTCAAAATAAGTGCGTAAGTATGATAAAAGAGACGCTCACATTCCCTAAATACACGAAAGACACTCCCTTAACAGTAAACTCTGATTGCGCATGAGATTATGCGAGTATCGCTTTTTGCAAACGCGGGCATCTCTTTTCAAGTTCAAAGCAGCATGCACTTATTTTGGCATGACACGTGATGCACACACGATTTCTCAAAGTGCAGAACACATATTTTGAAATGACGAACCACACACATGACAAGCTACATACATGTTGTGACGAACTTCGCACCGTGCGCTTCAAAAAAAGAAGTCACCAGCCATCACTGGTTCAGGCGTATTGTTATTTTGAGGCCACTAACATACACTACGCCATTGACCAACTAAAACCTGGTCTAAAGTCAATGCGCAATATTGTTTTTGTTATTTAAAGAGAGCGTTAGTAATATACGCCGACAAATGAGATGACAACGCACGTTAGCTTATTACACATATGTGTATGAAATGCTTTTCAAAACCCTCACGGCATATTTGTTAATTATTTTTTGAGATTATACTGATCATGTAGGCTATCCATGCATTTACAGCAATTCAAATCCTGCTATTTTACTTCCATGACTGAAAGAAAACGGCTTTTAAAGAGAACCAAAGGTTTTAATAAAAACTAACAATTACAATAACACAATTATTTAACATCAATTTTAAACTTGTGGTCTTCTTCCTCCGCTTAGTTTTTCAGTTTACTAATTTCACCATCTAAATAGGGAATCGGCATGGCGCGAGTGCAACTGGCCTTTAAAGGGGATGGGAGATGAGACTCTTATTGGTTTATTCCATGTTACACCCAAAACACACCCATTACTCATTAAGATAATAGATACAACCCTTTTAGACTGTGTGCTAGGCGCACAAACCCTTTTTCGCATTGTTAATTTGTCAAAAGTTGATTCGGACACACCCTTTTAGGGCCCTATTTTAACAATCTAAGTGCATTGTCTAAAGTGTCTAAATAGGCGTGTCCGGTGCCACTTCTGCTAATAAACTCTTTCCCCGCCATTGACGAGATATCTCGTCAATTAGGAGAAAACGCTTCCCCGCCAATGACGAGATTTTCCGTCTTTCCGCAATACCGCTATTATCCACCAGGTGGCGCCCTTCCGCAACTTTTTAAAACCGGAAGTATTGCCCTATTGCAAGCTGCTGCATGTCCGTGTCTGTTTTAAAGCTCACGTAACACACGCTGTTTCTGCATTTCTGATATTAATCTGGAGTACCTATGGAGTAGTATGACATCCTTTATATCTCTGAAGAGTCTTTAGTTTAATCAGATTTATAAAAGAAAGATTAGCTTTACCGAATCTTTCCGATAACGTACGAAAAAATGAAGAAGGAGGAGTTATAACACGGGAGGAGCGAGTACGAGTCATGCAACACTATACAACACTGTTTTAACTTATGATTCACTACATGTTCGTGTCATTTATATAATATACACGCGCCTATTTCCAACATAATACAGAAGTCTTACTTACCGCGTGTAACTCGTCATGAAAATCCACCGCATCAAACACACACACGCAAAACTCCGCTGCTAATCCGGATAATAAACTATATCCATTGTTTCCATAAGGCTGGATGTCTTCTCCTTACATCCAAAAACACACTTCTTGTTGTGCCATTGTTGACTTTTGAAATTAAACAAAGCTGAGTGGCGTGATAAGCTGTTAGCAAGCTCTAGCGTCTCCCGCTGACTGACGGCTGGGCGGGGTTTTCCGGGGGAAGTTTTCCGGCGGAAGCCCATATAAAGAAGTGATACGTATCGAAAACCCCTGAAACGTCAGTTAGAACCGTAATCGAAAAAAATTAGCCGAAACTTGTACGAACCCTGGCGAAGTGCATTCGGCACAGAAATACTCTGAAACACGCCCAACTGCATTTTTGACACTTTGCCTACATTTAGCATGAGGAAACAACTCTATAACTGTGTTAATAAGTCAGAATGCTTGAAATACCATTAAACCCCCCCTTTAAAGATCGCTCTGAATGGGATCTCTATGAAAAGTCCGTCACAAAAATGGAATTATCTCAGCTTTTTGCTCAAAATGTGGTGTTTTTGCAAAAACCTACCCATATTCAAAAGCTGATTGCAAAAGAACCACTAAAGGTAGGATGAAACGTTTTTTTTTTTGTTTGAAAGCAGAGGGTCTGTTCTTTCATTTGGTATATTGTATGTTTATATATTTAAAAAAGAACATTTTCTGGAAACTTTGGTGAAAATCATGAAAAACGCTGGCGCTGGCTGGCAACTTTTAAAAAAAATGCTGGCGGTGAAAGAGTTAAGGGCAGGAAAAATGGTTTGTGCGCCAAGCGCACGGTCGAAACTTATTGACTTAAGACTTTACCAGGTTTTTGTTGGTCAATGGCGTAGTCTATATTTTAGTTGCTTCAAAATAGCAACGCGACAACAATGCGCCTGAACACACCTCGTTTTTTAGACCAGAATGCCCATGGGTGCAAAATAGGGTGCAAATGCATTTGCTATTTAAACAAAGTGGCGCTAAACATGAAAATGATCATTGCGCCGGGTTAAAACTAGCAAAAGACACTTGTGTTGCGCATTGCGCTGCATTGCGCCGAGTGTATGATAGAGCCCTTAGACTGTGCACCGTGTCCTTTAGAACTATACAAAATCAAGCAGCAAAGTTTGTCTTGAAAAAGTATTTTCAGTTGTGTGTGTGTGTGTGATACTTTGGCAGTGTTGTATGCAAAATGTTGATGCCAATAAAGTACTTTGAAATTGAAACAGAATTGATTGCTTCAAGTTGCAATGCAATTAGCCAGACGAGAGCAACTATTTACATCTTTATCACATTGCATACTACATGAAGTCTCCTGGAAATGGATGTCTGGTATCGGTGTGTGTTAAATGTCTCAGTTGGTTGGTCTTTGGCAGGTGTAGCCATCTTCATTGTGTTTGTCCTTGCTGTGGAGAACCGAAGCATGTATTTACCTCAGATCCGTTTCCTGTGTGAGCATCTAATTCTGTCTCTTTGGGCCTGTTTGACTGATCGTTGCTGTCTGTGAATATCAGACATGATTTACATTTATGAAGATGCTTTAATATGTGGTATGGAAGTCACGGTTCCAAGGACGACCGCAAGGATTCCAGTAAAAATGTCTTGCTGGTTTTTCACAGTGGTTTAGAGTAAAACTGTATGCATGATGTAATCTAAGGGATTTGGTTGCTTGAGTGACACTTTGACATCAAACCCTTGATCCTAGATGGTCATAATGAGTGTGTGCTTGAGTTTGTAGTTTACTGGTGGTGTGTTTAGCCTGCTATTGTTTTGTTTTATGAGGTTTCTTGTGAACTTGCCCTGGAGATGATGAGGTATGATGAGTTATTAACCTCAAACCACCTACCAGTCTTCAGTGTCAAGGTCAGGGGTAAACGAGGATTACCCCCAACTAGCAGTCTCTCTCTTTCTTTCTCGGTCTCTCTCTCTCTCTCTCTCTCTCTCTCTAAAGCAGCATCATATCTAAAATAAAATTTTGGACACAAAATAGAAATAGAGTAAAATCAGTTCTAATCACATTTAAGTCTTTTCCCAAGCCAGCACCAGCCAGTCAGTGCCAGATTTTCACAAAAGTTTAATGCCTGCTAGAAAAATATATAAAAATATATAAACATACAATATATCAGATGAAATAACATCCCTTTGCTTTCAAAAAATAAATAAACAAACCTTTCATCCTATCATCATTTGTTCTCGTTTTATCACCTCTTAAATATGAGGTTTTTTTTCAAATATGCAAAAGCTGAGATAATGATCAATGAGAACGATGATCAAAACCTACACAGAGTTTTACTGTTTTTGGAGCAGTGCATGCTTCAATGATTTATAAGTTGGGTAAGACCACCATCTAGTGGATAATAATGGAAATTAAATTGCCATAAAATTCGTCATTGGCAGGGAAGCCTTTCCTCTTCTTAAAGGCAAAATTCTTAGAGATATTTTTCACTGAGCTCATTGCAGTGCATTATGGGATACTTTGAAGATGCAACTGATAGAGCCTAATAAAGAAATAAAAGTAAGATAACTGTAGGTAAAATTCATTAAAATTATACTGCCTACCTATAAGCATGCTCGGTGAATGTAAACATATCCTACATCAACTACTCCAGTAGCGTCTGAACGATTGAACAGAGCTGAGCATCAAACAAACATCTCCACGCTGCCTCTCTCGCTTGTTTCATGACGGGACGCCCCTCAGCTCGTGACAGACACAGAACGAAGTGTTTGGCACGTTGCATGAGAAATACCTGAAAAAGAAAAACATGTGAGCGTCTCAATGTGTATTTTATCACCTGAAACCCAGATGAAAGAACGTGTGGAAACAAGCATCAGAGTTTGCCATCCCTGTCGCCTACATCCGCAGAGCGTGTCTGATCCACCGCACGCTACGCCGCGCAAGAGTGTGTATGTGTGTATTTCTGAAGATTGAATCAATAGCGTTTTGACACGACTTGTTGGAACAGGCCTCTTTATTTCACGCAGTTCCTTCCGTTTGGTCAGGGGACATTTGTCAAAGCTGCCGCCTGCTGTCAGCTAATAGAGATTGCTCTTTAGTCTGTACGTGATAGAGGACTGAGGTTATGATACATGTCGATCGTTTCTGAAGATATTGACACGGGGACAAAGTGCAGGACCACACTGCTTATAAGCCCACCATTATACACACACACAGAGCTTTGTCTATATACACTGCTTTCTTTTTTTGCATTTTACATTTTGTGATGTGTGAATAGAATATGACGATAGCTGTTTTATGAACTGGATATTTTGATTTTGAGTTTACACATTTTGGCAGACAGTTTCATCCAAAGTAACTTACAAGGCATGCATTTTTATCAGCATAATTGTTCCCTGGGTTCGATCCCATGACCTTTTGCATTGCTAATGCAATGCTCTACCAGTGGAGCTATAAACAAATATATTTTTTATATGATTCACATTGTTCAAAGTCATACATGCTTGCATATGCAAGGAGAACAGGCCAAGTGCTATTAAACAGAAGCTGATGTGTTTGTAGAAAACAGAAGCTTCACAACACATCTGGGAGAAAATGCAAATAAAACGCTGCGAAATGAAGCAAAATAGGACAAAAACAAATGACAGACGCCTCTTATAAATTCCTCATCCCGCACAGGTCTGATCGGAGCAGCTCTCCTGGCACACCTCGCCCGTGACTTAACATCTAATCCTACGTGTAAGTTATTTTTTATCTTCCACCAAAGTTTGCCAAAGCCAGGCTTTGATTTTTTCCCCGGCCTGATTTTCCCCTGGTGGCCGGCGCTGCACCCGCGCAGACACATAATTTATGAGCTACCCGCTTCCTCCTGACACATTATTAAAAGCAGAATTAGTTTTTTGCCTGGGATCTGTCCGCTGGGAATAGCGAGGGCTGCGCTCAGAGCCCTGCAGTCCGGCGCGGGGGTTCGGCCGTGAACGGAGGGGCCGTGATGGGCGTCGAGCCACTAATGAACAGAATGCACGGTGGCAGCCATCATGCGGCGGTCAAAAGATGCATCCTGTGCTCTGGGAAGAGGTTAACCTCCTGCCTGCTAAGACCTTTATTAGATTGTTTGGAGGCATGATGTTGTTGCCATGGACTAATGCAACATCTTGGGGTACATGCACATGCGCTGGGCGAGAGAGAGAGAGAGAGAGAGAGAAAGAGAGAGAGTGTGACAGTGGAGAGCAGCTGAGTGCTTGAGTTTAATCTTATGCATCATTAACCTCTCAGCAGTGCATAAGCTCCACCTACAAACACCATCTATACTCAACTTAATGATGACATAACGTATCATTACTACAGAATTTCCGTACTGAAAAATAAACATTTCCAATAAACAATCATTTTATTCTCTATAAAGCAGTTTGCTCTCCAAGCCCTCATTGTCTGCATCCGTTTAATTCTGTTGACTGTTTGTGTTTAGCTCATTATTAGTGTCTACATTGATATAGATGTCATGGTTCAAATTTAAAATCAAATCCCTTTTGTTTTCATATCACCTACAGAACAAGTGCAGTGATAAGTCAAAGTCCTGAGTGCTTCAGCAAAGTACAATTATACGGTATATAATGTATGCATAACCATACACATTATACACAGTATGCATTGAAAATATACAAACAACAATCAGCTATAGACTGTAAACATAATACACATAATATAGTTGTGAATTGTGTTAACCCTCGTGTGGTGTTCATATTTTTGTTACTTAGACAATGTTTGTGGGTCTAGTGGACCCACGGCATTATTCGTATCCTAAAACAATGCAGTCATACAAATTTATGTATAACTGTTTACAGATGTGTAATTTAGCCTTATTGCAAGTAATATAGACAGAATTTATGGTTAATATTTGTCATTTACCACTAGTAGAGGACTATTTATAGATTAAAGTGCTATTCGTTTTTGTGATATATGAAATAAGAGAAGAAAATTCTATTCTCTCCCAGATATTGGGGAAAAACATGTTTATCTTAAATAAGTATTTATCACTTTTTCATCTCAAATACGTTTTTCATCACTTTGATGTTTAATTCTTTGAAATTAGTTTGAAATTGTACACATTTGTGTCAGTTTACACAGCACAAGCCCCATCTGGTAAGATGCTGTATCATAACATATCATCCACATTAAACACATAACCTGTTCATGTCAGCCTACACAACACATAAGAAGCAGATTTTTATCATGTAGCTGTGTTGCATATGCATTTCTTGCATTTTATAGACATATACTGTGTGTTCCTCTCCATCTTATGTCCACACACACTGCAGTAAAATGTGTTGCTATTGGCTACAACCTAAAATGATAAAAATGCTTGGATATAATTTTTACTTTCTCTATTTCTACTTCTCTATTTACTTTCTCTCTCTCCGCACTCATACGCACACACACACGTGCGCGCACACACCATAGGTTTTGTGGTAAACCCATGGTTTTACAAATGGTAATCAATACACCAATTTGCCATGATTACTACACTTTTACTATAATAAAAGCATGAATATTTTTTGTAAGGGAGATAATGGGAAAATGTAGAATGGTTCCTGTTAGACAGAAGGTAAAGTGTTTGGGACAGTGGGGCCAGATGAGTGTTCATGCTTGATATATAACATGTTGTATCCTTGCAGCATTATAGCAAGTGCAGAAGGACAAAACTCTGACATGCATCCATCACATATGTACAGACATATATACAAACACACTCATGCACTCACAGGAGTCCCAGATAGAAGAAAAATAGAGTGAAGTTACATAGCACATTCAATTTTCACACTCTTATTAACCCCGGGTCCAGTGGACCCGAACACCACATATGTAATATAAATGCGTAGGGGGGTGAACAGTGTACAGTAATGATAAATTTGTTTATTTTTATGTTCTTTATAGAAAATGAGCCAAGGCCAATGAATCTGAGGTTGAAACAATAATTAATTGCATAATTTTTCTTTTAGTAAACATTAAAAACGGGTCCCACAGACCCGAACACCACACAAGGGTTAATATGTAGGTGATAAAAGAGGATTATTGTGGGGTGGCCATACGTGCCATTTTTGCCGGACGCGTCCTAGCCAGGATTTCGGGTGCCTCCTTCGGGAAGTCGCATTGGTCGACCGCATACGTCATCGAGGTTCTCACATTTCAGTTAAACATTTATAAAATTAAGATTTATTTCTCTTAAGACATAAAATCATTATAGTTTTATTCTTAAAATGTAATGGTTGCTTTTTTGAAATAGAACCTGAAATATTAAACCTCGATGACATATGCGGTCGACCAATGCTATTTCTGGAGGACGCACGCACCCGAAATCCTTGCTAGGATGCGTCTGGCGAAAATTGCACGTATTGTCACCTTAGATTATTGTGTTAAGTGCAGTGGATAATACATTAAAGTCCAGTGTAGCTGAAATTGTGATGAAAAGTGTATGGCTAGGTGGCTAATTTGTATGACCAAATTTGTATGTTTATGTGAGATTCACTTGCAAATTCCTAAAAAATGAACCAACTCGCAAAATACGTACGAATTCTTATGTGATTAGGTTGGCAATGCATTTTTTGGCTATACTCACACTGCAAAAAATTATTTTCAAGAAAAACATTTCTTAGTATTTTTGTCTTGTTTTTAGCAAAGCAAATTGTTCTTGAATTTTGTTTTTAAGAAACAATTTCAAGATTTTTTGCTTACCCCGTTAGCAGATTTTTTTTTTACTTGTTTTATGCAAAAAATCACTTAAATTTTATATTTTTGGTCTAAAAACTAGACTTTTTTTCTTGGGTCGTTTTGCTCACCAAGAAAAAGCATCTTCATTTAAGAATTTTTAGATATTTTTACTGAAAACAAGACGACAAATACATTTTTTTTTCTTCTTGAAAATAATTTTTCGCAGTGCATTGGAAATCTTTAAAAATGTCTTCACAGAGGTAGTGAAACTCACAAAACAAATACTAGTGAAGACATTTTGTGTGCTCCTGACCTGTATAAGAGAACAATGCATTGTCCAAATCACGGTTTGCTTTATGAGGGTTTAATTTTCTTAGGGTTGTGTAAAAAAGTGTACACTAGCATGCTACAGTATAAAACAATGGACGTCTATGATATCTTCTCGCTAATATAGTGAAACAAACCGGTGTGTGATGATGTGAATTCATAGCTCAGCAGGTTTGAACTCAATGGTGCATGTGAGTCAGTGCCAAGCATCCAGTCAAGAGCAGCACGCAGGGATCATTTCCATCTTTCTCCCTCCCTCCCTCTCTCTCTCTCTCTCTCTCTCTCTCTCTCTCTCTCTCTCTCTCTCATCCCTCACTCACCATGATTGACTATCATTGCTGTATCTTATGACTTTAGCATCACATGATCATGACCGTACTAAACCTGTTGTGACGTCACTGTGTCTGTTTTATACCTACACTATTTCTTCATGTTTTGCACGTACACACACACACACACACGTTCAAACACACACACGCACACATACCCAAAGATTGATTCATTAATAAGTTGAGCAAGCTCTAATGAACCTGTAGAGTTAATTGCCTTCAGCAGCAAAGCTTAAATGTAAATTAACTGATCAGAGTTGCAAAATAAGAAGCAAAGTGAAAATGAATGAATGCTGAAGAAAAGGAAAATCAATAGCTGTCAAAGTGCTGTTGGTCCCGTGAGATCATCTATTACTGTGGCCGCAACCTCCGCTCACGCGCCTTCACTTCACATTTCTTAATGTTCTGACCATCTGCACTGCACTATAGACTGGGGAGATTATACATTAAGTATTTGAATCATGTTACTTTGTTTCAAATATGACAAATGTTTTATATAAACTTAGGATGTATTTTGAGATTTGTAACATTTTAACAATCTGATCTGATATTCTGTATCGATATTATTTTGACATTGGCAAAAATGGCTGGATCCAATTTTGTAGAAGTAGGGTAGTACGATCCGATCTAATACCAACATGGACCTTAACTGCCATGACAAATTGCCGTAAAGGTGACTTTCTGAGCAAAATTTATTAAAAGGGTGACGCAAGGAACATGCTGTAAAGCGCGTCAAGTAGAAATGTAGCGTAAGCAATAGATGAGACCTGTCCGGAGGTACTTTTTTATGTTTATCATACTTAAGTTATTTTTCTACGTCACACATTTCCTGTACATTTTTATGGCTAACAAATTTGTAATTTGCAGCTTATTTGATTAAAACGGCTATAGAGATGGTATTGGATTGGGATCGGGATTGGTATCGACAGATACTCAAGGTTGTGGTATCGGTTTTAGACATGAAAATGTGGTATCGGCCCAGTCCTACTGGAAACCAATGTGGGTGGGCCATTCACGAAAGCCTGCTATTATACTGTAGTTTTATATAGGGATAATTTCCTTACAAAATCACACTGATTCCCTTCAAATGACCCTTGTTAACCCCCTGGAACTGTGTAGATGTGAAGTATAGATGCACTTTTTGGGGCTTCAAAATCAGAAGCACCATTTACTACCATTATAAATCTTTTCTAATATAACTCCCACAGTGTTCACCTGCACCTAGGATTTGTAATTTTTTTATTTTCCTTTAAAGGGGACATATCATAAAAATCTGACTTTTTCCATGTTTAAGTGCTATAGTTGGGTCCCCAGTGCTTCTATCAACTTAGAAAATGTGAAAAAGAACAACCCAGTAACTTAGTTTGGTAAACCATTCTCTGCAGGCTTGTGAAAAACAGATCAATGTTGCTCCCCTTGTGATGTCAGAAGGGGATCTTATTATAATAACACTGCCCCTTAATCTGCACTATCCAACACCGGCACTGCTATTTAGTTTAGAGATCAGCTCATTTGCATTTAAAGGACACATCCAAAATGGCAAATTTTTGCTCACACCTACAAAGTGTCAATTTTAACATGCTATAATAAATTATCTATATGGTTTTTTGAGCTAAAACTTCACATACGCAGTCTGGGGACACCAAAGTTAAATTTTACATCTTTAAAGTGAAATGGCCTTATAAAGGTTAGGGACAAGATTATCTTGCTACCATTGTGCATAATGTTATTATTCAATATAATTACATTTTAATATATAACATTATTTATAGAGCCTTAATTTATAAAGTTCTGTTACAGCTTTAATTTCAACTAAGTTGCAGAGTAAACTCTCAAAACCAATAAAGTAAAAGGCACTTTATGCAAAGTAAACTGATGGCAGGACACATTTGTCTACAAATCGCCTTTCAGGTCTGTCTGGTTGAAGCGCCGTGGCCACCAACACCAAAAACATTTTTCTTTCCCTAGCAGGAAAAATGAACTGTCAGGCTTTAATGACAGATATTTGCATTGTGATACAAATTGTGTCCTTGGCCATGAGCATACGATACAGACCCATTAATAACCAAAGCAGATGATGGCTTCGTTTTTTCCTCGCACCGCTGTCGAAACATCTTCATGGATATATGCACCTATCAGCAGTGAGCGCAGAGCATTAGGATAGAAACTCAGGACAGTATCGGGCCGACCATCAATCATGTTTCGCTCTCTTTATTGTATATTGTTCACATCCGATATCATTGTACGTCTTTCCATTTATTTTCACTTGTAACATTGATTTCGCATGGTTTTAGTGGTGGTTTGGAAATGGGATGGGGATTTTAAAACCCGGTAAGCATGTATATCATTGTATATGTACGTGGTATCACATGTAAAAAAATGCAATCCTATTTTACATGGGATTCACACAATGTAAAATTCACGTTGCTTTTATGATAAAAAAAATCCTACTTTATGATAATCCAGATTAAATTAAATGTATTATACCTCAATTATGTATTGATTCAAAAAACACATTAAAACGTTGTCATAACAAATATTTTAGTCTGGTTAAAAGTTAATAACAAATATTATGTAACACTTATGTTAATAAAAGACATGAAACATATTATAATAGATTCAATATCATTACAGTAAGTAAACTGTATGTCAGACGTTTAATATCTACCGTTATATAATGCACATACAGTATATTTACATGAATCAAATATTCCTCTCTGTTTCCAGCACTTTTAAGAGTCCCGAGGAGACATCAGGAGGGGGTGAGACATTAACTTTGGCTCATCATTAAACTGCGTATGTGTGTGTGTGTGTGTGGACGACAATATTTATATCTTTGTTGGAGTCTAGCTGGGCTGTTCTGATAGCCTTGATAATGACTATCAATGGGACACTTACCCTCCCTCTAATGGTGTCTACTGGAGAAGAATAAATAAATGTTAGCCACACGCCCCCATCCTTTGGTTTTTAGGTCCACGTCTTTGCGGTTTAGGATCAGAAAAAAAGAGGAGAACGGAATTGTGTGTCTTCATTACAGCGTGATTTACTTTATGAGTTGTAATGCATGGGTGGTGAACAGGAATTGTGCCTAAACCCACAGTTCATTAGCCGACACCACAGAGCACTGAAACGCCTCTGCCGCATGGAGATGAGTTTTAACCATGCAAAGCATTAAGATCTCTAAGTGGTTTGAGCTCGGATTTCAATGCGCTGTTAGGTTATAATCTGAGTAATGCTTTCACTCCAAGCAAATGTACTGGAAATTTAAAATGGTCTGGTTTTTGGTTTGGTTAATGCATTCACTATGCAGAATATTACATGAATTATTTTTAAATGAATTAAAATCTTAAAACTTAAAAAAACAAACTAACAGCACAATATTCAATAGATATGGAGTTTTTGAGAGATTGGACCCATCTACTTTTAAAGGGATAGTTCACCCAAAAACAAAAAGTCATCATTTTCTCATCCTCATGTTGTTGTAAACCTGTATGAATTTCTTATTTCTGATGAACACAAAAGAAGATATTTTGATAAATGATGGTAAGCACACAGCTGAATGTAACCATTGACTTCCATAGTAGGAAAAACAAACACGATGGAATTCAATGGGTATACCATCGACTGTGTGCTTACCATCATTTATCAAAATATCTTCTTCATCATTGATCACTATACTTTCATAATATTTGTTTTCCTACTATGGAAGTCAATGATTACAAACAGATGTGCTACCATCATTTATTAAATTTTCTTTCTTTTCTGTTCATCAGAAAAAGAAATTCACAACGGTTTGTAACAACATAAGAATGAGAAAATGTTGAGAGCATTTTCATTTTTGGGCGAACTATCCCTTTAACAATTGCATTTGTGGACCATTGATTAAACTAATAAAAAATGTCTACACGAGAGAGAAAACTTTTATCATAAGAATGCAATTCACATTAGCTGATGTGCCGATCGGTGTGGATCCAAACAAATTTAAAAAAAAAATTATATTTGCAAAATATCTGTTTAAATGAGGAAGTTTCTTAGATGAAATTGAAGTTTGGACAAGATAGTGAAAGGAAAGCAGTAGGAGATTTAAATACATCAAAAACATATGTGTCTGAATTCAAGGCCAAGTCTAAAAGATGTTTTTAACTCTTTGGTGATTATATTATATAAACTCTCAGTTTTCTCAAATCTCAGATTTGAAATATTAAAACATATTTATGTTTAGGTTTTACCTCACTCATCCAGTCCTATCTTAAGAGGTTTTTTTTAAAACAATACATTCATTTTGCATTAGCTATATTGCATTTCATTACACAGCAGGTTTTCACATCTGAATGTTATAGTAAAAGGTAGCCTGCAATGCCATCTTGTTGACATTAGTACTATATAGTAAACAAATACTAACCACAAAAATTGTGATTTTACCCATAATGCAAAAGCAGCTTACTGTTGCTTGTGCTAGTTGTGAATACTTTGTTTGGTTTTATCTGACTGATTTCACTTCTTGTTTGTCTGACGAGAGAGAAATGTATCTGTTTGGTTCCTCTGGCGGCTGTATTGACACATCAGACACAGCAGCCGAGCAGAAATGACCCTCATTTGTTTCTCTAGCTGATGTAATGGCAGCTCGTGTTCATTGGGCAAAACATTGACAGATTCAGAGCCTCTGCCCGAAATCTGTGACAGTACAGAATAAACTAATGTATCTACTTCATGACTGTTAAATCTGTACATTGTATATACAGTAACATATGGGTGGTGCTGTGTGCATACATTACAAACATACTATACTGTCCACAATTTCATTGTCAAATCATGTCACGCATACGCTTTCAACAACAGCTAAAATAATTTACTCTGTAAACAAGTATAATTTAACCATGCAACCATTCCATGTGCATGCTGCATTTATTTCTATTGTGCTGTATTTGTCTATATTTGTGTCTTTGGATAACAAGCTCTTCTCCAAAAATCCAGTTCTGCGTACATAGACTGTTGTACTGTGATGTCATAGACAGATCCATCCGCACAGTACTGAAGTCAAGCACACCTTAACCCATTTACTCCTAAAACGCCTAAAACCTATGTTATTCTAGGATAAATACCCTGAGGGTTTTCAGAAAAAATACTAAGAATTGTCAACGTCTACCAACGTCTGCCTCTGTATCACTTTAGAAACATTAAATAAAAGTAATTGGCGGTAGATGTCATGTTTCGGCATGCAGCATCAGGTGCAAAATGGGTGTGAATCTGGAGTCAAAACTTTAAAAATTATGGTTTTATTAGCATTAATTTTACCTGCTCAGTTTTGATCAACCATAGCACTTAAATAAACTCTGAATCTGTTGATATAGGAGCTCAGGGAAATATCAAAGTTCATTTTTCTTTCTGTATCTCTCCGTCCGTGTGTCTGTTATAAGTCACCTTTGTGACGAGTTTTTTTTTTTCAGATGTGCACTGGAATAGATGCGTTATGATTGGAAGGAAATATCAGGCACTGATGGAATAATTTCCCTTCCGTTTTTATTCATAGAAACTTTTATTTCTTTGTTTATTTCTTTTTGTTTTATTAATAATTGAAGAACCATTTGTGTTTTTCACGTCACACATGACCAGAGCCAGACAGTAAAGGAGTACATTTACTTGAGTATCATTTTTGAGGAGTACTCATGACTTTACTACAGTACATTTGAGAGGCAAGTATTGTACTCTTTAATCCACTACATTTCTATACATAACCATAAGTATCCGTTACTTCTTCTAAAAAGAGAAAGGAAAAAAGAAAAAATCTCGGAAACCCTCAATTTGTTGTTTCCCTTTACTCAAATGTGATTGGATTTTGCATGTGCCATTGATTGGGACAGCCTATCAGCAATCACCTTCAGCTTTTCCCAAAGTAACATGGTCAGAGACAAAACCATGGACGAAACAATGGATGAAGACGCAGCAGGTCCATCCCGGGAATGTGCCAATCCGTTGCCCCACCTCACCACACTTTTTACATTTTCTGAACAAGTTAATGATAGTTTTTGCTTCAAGTATTTGCTGTGTTTACCAAAACAAAACTTCATCAACGGCTACAAAAATTCAACCCCTTGACCGGCAAGAATGTTATTCATTCATATAATTACCAATAATCTTGGAAATTAAAGGCGGAGTCCACGATGTTTGAAAAACGGTTTGGAAAAGGAGACGGGCCGACTACCAAAACACACTTATAGCCAATCAAATCAAATCAAATGCCGGGTTGCGTATGTGTGGGGCGGGTCTATCAACAGAAGGTCCAGATTCTATTGGGGTAGGGGTGTGTTTGTTTAGGCGATTTCAAATATCAACACTGGCTTTCAAACATCATGGACTCCGCCTTTAAACTAGTGATGTTTCTTTACATTTTCTATACACAGAGCTCAAATTCATTTCCAAAAGCCGAAAAATGCCTTTTATTGACCGATACCGATTATTGGCCGATTAATTGGTGCTTCTCTAATGAACACTGAATAAACATTGTCCTGCATAACTGATTTCCTGATTTCATTAGTTAGTTTCATGTCTCTTGTATTTATCACTTCACCCTATCTTTAATATCACATAATAATATTTTAATTTATAACCAATATTTCATGCTTGTTTAATGCATTTGGCAAGTAGTTGCTAAATACTGTAAGTGTAAATACATTTTGTTTTCTGCTGTGCAATAAGTGTAACTTATATTGAGTGTAAAGCTATCTGATGTGGACAGAATCTGAGAGAGAGAGAGAGAGAGAGAGAGAGAGAGAGACTTCTGGTCATCTGTCACAACATCTTTATTCGAGTTGATTTGCATAATACAAAAGAAATCAAATTATATTAACATAATGTATTTATGTATTTGATTAGACTTGCTATTGCTTTGAGTGACATTGATTTAGTAAACAGGTTGATTTAAGGTTAATAGTGTGCAGTACACAGCAGCAGTGTGTCTGTATATGGATTGTTTTAACACATTTCTGTCCTATAGTTTCTGCTGTTTTTACGGTTGATGATAACGCATAATATTACTGACCTTCAAACAAGTTACATATCTTATAACCTAAGCATTAAAATAAGATTGATGATAAATGAACTACAGGAATATTACTGAATCAGGGCAGATGATGAGGAAATACATTTATATTCATGCATTTTGCAAATGCTTTTATCCAAAGTGACTTACAGTGCTTTACAATGTAGGCTATATGTTTTATCGTTATGCTCTGGGGATCGAACGCACAACTTTTGTGTTGCTAACACAATGCTTCATCTATTGAGCTACAGGAACATTATGTTTTATTTGAAGGTGATGCAAATTGTAGCTAATTTTAGTGTTGTCAAACTTCTAGTAGATTTTGTGGCTAAATTAGACCCCACCCTACAAAGACATGGTGGCAAACTTAATGTGCAAAATGATTGACAGGTAGAGAGTGTTTCTGATTGGCTAGTCTTCATCAACTGAATAAGTAGCTCGCTTCACTGATTTTTTTGCTGTTTACAGAGACAGATGTGATTTTTCCAGACACCTATTTCAGTGATATCTGTCAGGCTTTTGGTAGATTTTATAATATGATCTTCTAAAAAAACAGACAAACAAACAAAAAGACTTTAAGGCACCTTTAGGGAAAAGTAAATCACTCCATCCATCTGTTCGGTCTTATCTAACATCTGCACAACAGTACAGTAAACTCCGTACTTAGAGTTTTTGATTTAAAAATAATATTTATATACAAAATGAGCACTATGGGATGTCACTGGGCCACACACGGCATGCAACAATTTAAATGTAAGAACAAGAAATGACAACTTTCACCTTATCCTCATTAAAAACAAAAAATAAAAGTTTTTTTCAGCTGTATCTGGTGAGCAAAGAAGTGTCATTTCATCGACTGGTTTAATTCTAGGGCCCGCACACATCCACATTAATTCCTGATAATTGCCTCTGGAAGGGCAAATAAAGAAGAGCTAATGGTCAGTGTGATTATCAGTTTCCCTCTGGAACGCTCTACATTTCTATACGGGAAGTCTCTCATTCCGGCACTGTTGACTGGGACGTCCAGTTTAGTATAAATTAGCCCGTCCTTCACTAGCAAAACACTGGAAGAAATCATTGAAGCAAATGAGACTATTAACATTGTAAAGAGAGTTTACATTCAGGATCAATAGAGGCTCGTCTTCTTTAGAGGACCCTGCTGTGTCCTAAAATCTAAAGAGAGAGATTATAAGTCAGTCCATTCATTACACGCAGATGGACCGATAATTATCGACACCATCCACGCTGATAATTAAACCACAGCCTGTTTTAAAAGAGCCAGGGGTTTTAATTTATGTATATGTTTATGTATGAGTTAATACCTCTGGCAGGCTTTAATGTCCTTGTTTTTCTCTTATACAAATGTACAGCAATGCTATCACATGCAATGGTACTGAAAATTATTATGTTTCTATTCCATGGTGTTTACATTTTACTTCAGGCACCCCAAATAGGTGTTTGTTCACATTTGGCAGGTTTGTTTCAATTAAAACAAACTCTACTAATGCTATGTTATTGCAGATCATTTGAGTAAGTGTGAACGTTATACCACCTGAACCTTGGTGTGCACCAAATAAGCAGAAGATTTGACTCTTGGTCTGCTTACAAGTGAACTGTGGTGCGGTTCGACTGTAATATGAACGCAACATGGACCAAAGAAGTAAGTGATTAAACGTGCGACACACTTAAAAAGAGTGTTTTTATATCTTAACAGATAAATTCAGCTTTTTTGAATTTAAAACATTTGATGATCTCTTTACGAGTTTTTGCTGATATTAAAGGGACACTCCACTTTTTTTGAAAATATGCTAATTTTTCAGCTCCCCTAGAGTTAAACATTAGATTTTTACCTTTTTGGAATCCATTCAGCCGATCTCCAGGTCTGGTGCTATCACTTTTAGCATAGCTTAGCATAATCCATTGAATCTGATTAGACCATTAGCATCGCGCTAAAAAATAACCAAAGGGTTTCGATATTTTTCCTATTTAAAATTTTAAATACTCTTCTGTAGTGACATTGTGTACTAAGGCCGACGGAAAATTAAAAGTTGCGATATAGGCCAATATACTCTCATTCTGGCGTATTAATCAAGGACTTTGCTGCTGTAACATGGCAGCAGGAGGCGCAATGAAATAGTCCCCTTGGTTACTTTCAATAGCAGGGGACTATTTTCGGTAACTGCGTAATATTGTCTGTAAAATTCTGTTAGTCTACATGATGTAACTACAGAAGAGTCAAGTTTTAAATCGGAAAACTCTTTGGTCTTTTTTTTTTTAGATTTACAGTGGTGGCCAAAAAATTAGCACCCTTGGTAAATATGAGCAAAGACAGCTGTGAAATAAATCTACAATGTCTCTTCTTTTAAGGCTTAAATTAACCAATCACAAACATATGATGTTTCAGTGAAGAAAGACAATTGAAGATGTTTTAATTCACTTGAGATGTTGCAAATCTGCCTGAAAGAGGACGCGTGTCTATATCATCACTCTTCAAGGATCACTTTAAACTGGACTGGGTTCTGCTGCCATATGAAACCAATTTTTTTATTTATTTATAAAAAAAATATAAGCAAGAACACAAGATAACTTTAGTGCACACATGGATTAAAACTTTTTTTATGTCTACAGTTAAATATACCACCAGACTTTCATTGTTTTGAACCTATGTTTATTCCACAGGACCTGGACATCTTTTTCAGAAACATGGCATCATAGATATCAAATACCAACAGATAAAACAAGTCAAAACCTTACTTGATCTGCTAGAAATCTTATAATGGATCGTGGTTAAATCTTAAAGACATTGGTTCAAAACAAACATCAAAATCAACAAAAATTTAGTCACTAAGCACAAAACCCAGTCTTAAAAGAAAAAACACTATACTTTCACAGCTTTCTTTGTTTATTTACCATGGGTGCAAATATTTTGCCTATATCTTTGAAAATCTGGAATCTGAAGGTGCAAAAACTTCAATATTAAGAAAATCGCTTTTAAGGTTGTCCTGCATCCACTCACATAAAACAAAGTTTGGAAATATTAACGGTAGAAAAATGTACAAAATATCTTCATGGTATATGATTTTTGGCCCAAAATAAAAATGTATTTTTTTGGTTTTGGTCAATGGTTTTGTGGTCCAGGGTCACACATGTACACATATACAATGAGGGTGTTTAGCTTAGCACACAGCATTGTTTTGGAAGTTCTGCAAAATCTGTCACAAAATACCATGACTGTAAAAAAAGATGGACGACGCAACGTCGCCTCCCACCATTGTAATGAATTGAAGCCAAAAATGTCCGACCACGGTCGCCGCCATGTTACGTAAAAACGTCAGTTTGGGCCAGGAATCGTCCATGGAGCCAGAGGCGGAGCCGCGGTATCAAACTTCCGCCCAAACGCTCACGCGACCAATTCAACCACGCCAATCATAACTATAGCATCAATTACAAGCTAAAATGAAACTTACCACAAAATGAACACCTAAACATATATCAGCGTGATAACAACTTCTTGAAAGGACCAAAACCATCTTTCGGAAACTTTTATTGGAAGTGTAAATATTTTTATTATTTAGAGCAGAGTCCCATTCGTTTGAATGGAGAGGGCGGGGTTTATGACTTGTACTGCAGCCAGCCACCAGGGGGCGATCAAAGAGCCAGAGGCTTCACTTTCAAGGCTTATGAGGCACAACCGCAAAATACGCATAGAAAAAGCTGATGGATCAGGTTGTGACCTTATCATTTTGATATTATGGTTCGGTTTGCTATCAAAAATGCCAGTGTGAATGCCAAGCGAATCTGGACTAAATATTATTTTTGTTCTGAGCCGAAAATCCAAGAGAACTGAACTAAAAGTGTGAACACAATCTGAAGAGGTACAAAATGTTCTTCACATCCATGCCATAGAAGAAAATCAGCTTTTCCATTTGAACTTTTTTTAGTCTAAAGATCTTTATTCACTACAAAGAAACTGTGATGTAAACCACACATCCAAAAATGGTTCTTCTGTGCCATCGTGTTGCACCAAAATAATCCTATCAACAGAAAAAAAATAAACACAATATTATTGTGTTACATGTAGATAAACCACAGTAATCCCATCAAACTTTTATACAGAATTGTTGCAGTATAACCAAGAGATGTTTAAAAAAAGTTTATAACAAGGACATTAGTTTTTCCTTGGTCCCAAATGTTCTTTGTTTGTAGTCACTTGTTTTGTCATCTTGTCAGTAATCCACTTCAGTAGTGAATAATTTATTTGTAGTTGTGTTTTGTTATTTGTACCACGTGTTGTCACCTAGTTGAGATGAATCACATTTCAACAGCCGTGGCCTTTCCTTTCATACGGGACAAAAGAAAAGCTGGCGTTCCTGTATGTATGTGTGTGTGTGTTTCGTGGGGGGTTGAATTAAATAAATAAATAAATTATGTTTTCATTATCTCGTGTTACTCTCCAGGCCGTCCTGTCCACACAGCTCAACTGCTAATCACAATGAATGCCTCCGCCCGACGCAATAATGCCTCCAAATGGGAATAAAATGGCTTTTCACTTTCATTTGTTGTTATGCTAAGGCGCTAACCCTAAAGTGACCGTGGTGTGGTGGGGGGGGGCTGAGTCTGACCAAATGCTGAATGAGAAAATAAGAGCCGTCTGTTCTCCATATGGCTGCATTGTGTTGATAATGTTGCACGCTTCAGGCCTGCAGCTACAGAAAAAGCTGCTGCTTTGATTCACACACACACGCACGCGGCATCACGTCAGTGCATGCAAGATGCAATGCTGGTTAATAGGACAACACACACACTTATGCACAAACACTCATATACATCTATATGACACTGTGCCTTTTCAACTCACAATAGAGTAACAGCAGGGGTTCCAGAAGTCATTTTAGGGATAATGTATAAACATTTCTGGATAGACCAACCACGAGCTTTCAGGTTGTTATGCAATTGTATATTGCATTAGAAGCTACAAGTCATTGTGATTTCAATCTATTTCTAAAATATTGTGTCTTATAGCTATATTCCTGCTGAAGAACTAAATGATTGTAAATATAATAATATCAAACATAATATTTACAAAAACACATGGATCCTAATTTTATTTTATTATGTATAACAAATGAAGAGGTCACATGCAAAACCATGAAAAGGGCATCTGACATTTTTTTTTTTTTTTGAAATTAGTATTTTTTATCAAGCACTTTAATTACAACAAAAAGATCAGTCAGTGATTGAAATGCCACTTTAGTCAATTTATTTGATTGTCTTTAGCTGCAAAACCCTAAAAAGTGAAGACAAGTTTTGGTAACACTTTCTATAAAGGCCCTATTTATAATTGTTTATAGGTAATTATGACTTATCTATAACAATTTGTCTATAACATTTTTATTATTATTTAAAAATGATGTATTAGCTTTTTCAATGTGCATGCTCATAATCCATTATACATTGATTTATAAGTATTAATTACTCAATTGTATACGTCAATGAGTGTATTTTTAAAGACACAGCCTGCATTAATGTCATAAAAAATTTACAACTTATTATTAATGGAGATTCAGTTCTTTGTCAAATATCTGAATTGTTTTATATTGTTGTTAATAGCCATGTTGTGAGTAACTTATAATACAGTTATTAACCTCTATAAATTCATTAATGATGTCTTTAAGTAAAGTTAAAGCCTACAAATGTTAGGAAATCATGAGGATGTTTTAAAAGGTTTATTTGCAAATTTAACCATAGAACACTAATGGCTATAATAAAGAAATGAAAATAAAAATACAGAAATTCTATTAATACAAACAAATGCAATTTAAATACTAGTAAAATACAGCAACATTATTGTTTTTAATGAACTACATCTTCATGATTTAATTCACATTAGGAGAACTGTATTGTATGCTTTCACTTTACTTTAATCCATTAATAAAGCATTTATATAACTGTATTATGAATCACAATAAGTAACTCACAACATAGCTATTAACAACAATATAAATTGTTATTTGACAAAGAACTAAAACTGCATTACTAATAAGTCATAACTATAATATAATGACATTATTATAATGCAGAAAAAAATACGATAATAATAATATATTTATAAATATAATAAAATAAATCATTGTCTAATGGATCATGGGCATTGAAAAAGCAAAAATATTACTTATAAGTAATAATAAAATATTATAAATGTAACTATAACTGTTCTTACTGTATAAGTAAAAGTATAAGTGTTGTGAGCATGGGCTTCATAGAAAACCAAGGTTTTTACCTTTACTTCTAAAAAAATCCACTTCTTCCGACAAGACACAGTTGCAAAACCGCTAAAGATGCAAACATTGCAAATTGGGATGCATGTGACTGCCACATTCTGGTTGTATTCAGGTATAAGTACTCACAGGGGACGAGTCTTGGGCTAGTTATTCAAAAAATCATATACTCATTACTAGTTAATCATTTCAAAAGTAATATTATTACTTTACTCATTACCCCCATGTTTCTGGTTTCATGTGTTACAGTTCTGATCAATCTACAGGTTATTTAGTGCTCTTACACATGCTGAAGTTTGACCAGTTTTTCAAAATTACAGTAAATCGGGTTTAAATATCAGGAGTTCCTGTTGGGAAGAAAGTACCATTTGTTCATTTTGTCATCTTGTTCACTACTGTAATACTATTGCATTCTGTTGAAGGAAAGTAATATTTTTACAGTAACTAATAACTAGGAACTACATTCATTCATTCACTGCATTCGTTTCACATTCATCTTCTGTGCACTTAGCAGATTTTGCCAACAAACCAGTATTTCTGAATTTCTGGCTAATCCCTGTAAAGGACAGGATTAAGCAGATTTAAAGTATTTGATGGACATGTAATACTGTGCGTGCTGAGAGCATTCGGTTAATGTCATTCCTCATCTCTTTTTTGACAGAGTTGCTGTACTTTATTCACTTCTTATTAGTAATTGTCTAATAAATAACTGGTTCTATCTGTTATTCTGTATATACTGTAGTTAAATGTGTTGAGTGGTTTATTATTAATATTGTATAGTATTCGGCTATATATTAATACAGTATAGTATACATTGTGTGACTGTAGGCTATGTGTGTGAGAGAAGGGTACAAAGATGAATGTTTATCATTTAAAGATAATTATTTGGGAAACACTGTTTTATAATGTTTAGAAGTTCATTAGTTAATGTACATTTACAGGGCATGATGACAGAATCCTTATTAACATGAACTAGTTAACATAACAATTGCATTAGCGTATTTACAGTAGCTTGACATTTCTACACATACATTTATTCAGTGTGTGTGTGCTGGTGGATTGATGCCAACTATAACAAAGGGTGTGCGCCATATATATATAACACTCAATAATAAACCTTCCTTCCTTTCTTTCTCACTTATTATAAACTCCTGTATTATTGCTGTGTTCAGTGTTGAGAGTAAATAGTTTGGTCTCGTTGTACGTTGAGGGTCTGCAGTGTTCAGGGCCCCTCAGCGCTGAGGGGTCACCTGGTCAATGAATATGAAGGTGCTTCCTATTACAACTCTGTCAAAGACAAATAACAAAGGAGGGCTAAATGAAATGCTACATTGCACCATTTCGTGGAGGACAAGAGACATTTTCAGCTTGGCTGATCGCGCACTCGCCTTGTGGCGGCCCCTGGAAAACCACTTTGTTTGACCCTAAGGAGTGAGAATTGACAAAGTAAGCCGGGAGCATTTGTTTCATCTGCTAAGTCAAAGATTGAAAATGATTTCCCAACGTGCCGTCTGAGGATCCAGTGAAGGGGGTCATCAATTATTTCCTAGAATGTGTCAAGAGGTGTAGCTGAGTTTTCTGAAGGGGATAGCGGTGATTCTGTACCTTATTGAAGAAGCAGAAAAAGACCTGCTGTACTCACAGGCATGCAGATTTAATATTTTTCATTAGAAACTAACCATTCAAATTTTAACAAGATTATGCATCATTATACATTATGAGATTCAGTGTTGTTTAAATTTAAACAGTCTATATTACAAGACCTTGCAACTGTGTGAAAAGTAAAATACTTCACAATGTTTTTAAGAGTACAGTAGGGTATAAAAGTCTGAAATTAGTTGCGTTTCTATTAAAAATTTGCACAAAACTACAGCATTATTTTGTATTTCCATTAACCAATGTTATGCGACTAAAATGTAATGTTGATGTCTCGTCATGTTGAAGTCATTCCAAAAACCATGACAATGGGTGTGTTTAACAACGCCCGGCAGATTGATATGCAGATGACATCAAAATACAGCAAGAGCGACTCGAAAGGTTATAGAGCAGTCGATTCCCGAATCACTTTTGCAGTATTTTGATGTCATGCTCTTGTCGGTTCTTTTGCTGCCAAGTCGAACAAACCTCTTCTGTCTTGTCCTCCAATCAAACATAGCATGCCATATTTAAGGAATGATCATGTGACTTTTACACACATCAGGTGACCTGTAAATGCAAAAAAAAAAAAACTTTTCATTGCAGTTTTGCAATATATTCCTTTTTCAGATTGCCTGAAAAAAATACCTTACCCAAGCGTAAAAATATTTTGGCAATATATGGAAGTTTATGCAAAATTGTTGTGTTTCTTTTGGGTGTATTTTCTCATTTGCTATATTAAATTTGCGCAATTTGAAGGGTAATGGAAACACAGCTTTTTTCGGCTACATTGAGAATTGGGGATTTTTGTAAACATTGGTAAAACAATCTTAATGATTATTTTTTATTAAAATTTATATCTTAAACAAATGTTTTTCAACATTGTATATTAACATCAAAGATTGTTAAACATTAGTACATGTAGTATATATCTATAGTTACTAATCCAAAGCTCATCTGTATACAGTAAGTCTTTAACTGTTAACTTTGGTACAAAATGTCAGATTTTTGTGCTGCCTGTATTGTCAAATTATGCTGATATAAGATGGATCATCGTTTTGAACTTGGGGAGTGAAATTCAGAGATTTATCAAATTATTCATGTAAACATTGTTATGCTGATTAAAAAAATCTCAGTTTAGTCTTATCTTTGTCTTTGATGTTTGTGACATTAATGTGCAAAGCATATACTGTCGTCCTGTCGGAGCCGATGGTGTAGTGGGCAGCGTTCTGATATGTGGTGCTTTTGCACTTTCGGCGACCCGAGTTCGATTCCCGGCTCGTGGTAATTTGCCGATCCCATACCCTCTCTCCTCCCTGTACTTTCCTGTCCTCTACTCTATCACTATTTAAATAAAGGCAAAACTGGCCAAAAAAATATACCTTTAAAAAAAGCACACACTGTAGTCCAATGGTTTTTCAAACTTTTCGGCATGATACCCTCCCCCTTTGTGTAGGGTGCATCCTTCTGTGCCCCTCTTCTCCAAAGAAACTGTGTGATATAAAACAATCTTAATTTTTATTAAACAAAACATATCAAATTGCAGTGTTGTTGGTTGGTAGCTTTATTTGTCTAAGGTTTTAATAACGCAGAATTTATGATAGGGTGACCATACGTGCCATTCTTTCCGGATGCGTCCTGTCCAGGATTTCGGGTGCGTCTTCCGTATTTGTCGACCACAAACGTCATAGAGGATTATTATTATTATTACAGAAAAGCATTTTTACAGAAAAGTTACATTTTAAGGTAAGAATGAAGCTACGGTTGTATGTCTTATGTTTTTAACTGAATGGCGTATGCGGTCAACAAATACAACTTCCGGAAGACGCACTGAAATCCTGGCCAGGACGCGTCCGGGAAGTATGGCATGTGTGGTCACCCTATATGATAAAATAATTTATTTTATAAAATGTCATAAAACTGGGGCCACCCACTGCATCTGTATAATGTAACACAGGTTTGTTCAGTTTCTTGCTGAGTGTGAAGCGACTGATCCACTAAGTGCCGGTTCTATGTATAAATGGCTTTTTAAATTGAAGCTCTTTTTTTCTGTTTTGAAAGCGTGCGCAGCTAATTTGTGGATCTCCAGACTCTGTGGCCCGGCCTGGCATTGATTTATTGCCTGGTCCAGACACAAATTGACTTGTATGCAAGAAATGTAAATGGAAGTTGGACATTTGATGGAGAAGCTTGTTCTTGTGCTTTAATGTTTTAAATTAAGCAGAGAAACTTGTGCAGTCGATGCTGAAAGCACAGCCCAGCCTCTTTTCAGCCCTGAACATCAGATAAATCATGAGTCAATGTATTAAACAAACATTCATACTGCTTCAGATTTGCAAGGATCAATGAGTTTGATGAAGAGGTTTCATTTTAGGAAATAAACCGGTGAAATTAGCCCTGGAATAGAGTAAATATGTAAACTGATTGATGGACATGCACCTGTTCAGTGTTCTCAGTACTCATCATTACAGTATAATATCATTCAGATTTAATCTGCTGTGCAAAATATCACAAAATACTGAAATGCAATTCAGCTGGACATAATAATGTATTAAAATAAATACTTATCAAAACTATCAAATTTGAAAAAAAAAAATCATTATATCGAACTTCCATATCTATCAATGGCCCATTCACAGTTTTGCCAACGCCAAATTAGCATAAAATCATAGGCTCAAGCTTAGAAATTAGTCTGCTTTTAGGAGAGGATTTCAGAAGGTTTCAGGGGGATTTAAAGCATCCCGCTGTGAGACGAGCAGCCAGTGGGATATAAACACTCTCAAAAGCCCCTTCATTCCCTCTGGACCCTCATTAGATGTTATTCAGTCAATACACAGACACTTTACAAGCTGCTGGTTTTGTAATGTTATCGTGTTTGCCGTAGATACCATTGAGTTTTTGTGTGGTTCTCTGTGGGTCTGTCACCACAGATCTGTGTGCTGTTTTAAACACTCAGCAGGGATGTTTGATCGTACTGATGTTATACAGACACATAGGAAAGTGGGACGATATGGATTTTATGTTAGTTATGCATTTTACCCTGAATTGTCTGATGACAAATAAAAAGCTGTATAAAGCGACATATAAAAATAATTCCCTCCACTTTCATAAAAAATCTGATATTATTTTCACCCTCATGTCATCCCAGATGTCTTACTTTGTTCAGTTGAGAAACAGTTAAGTTTTTTGAGGAAAACTTTCCAGGATTCTTCTCCATATAGTTGATTTTAGTGGACCTCAACGGTTTGCAGTTTCAATGCAGCTTCAAAGGACTCTAAACGATCCCAACCGAGACATAAGGGTCTTATTTGGCAAAACCATTGTCATTTTCACAAAAAATTTACTTTTTAAACACAACTTTCATCTTGCACTAGCCATATGATGCACCAGCGCGACCTTATGTATTACATGATCACGTTGAAATGTCACGCATTACACACTGTATGTGAATATTAATTAGTATCATTCCACATACAACAACATCTGAACGCTACTCTTTCTCCACACTTGTAAACACTGGAGCGGTAGTTTCACATAAGTTCTTCATGACATTTTGATGTTATTACGTAAGGTCACGCTAGACGAGAAGCTGTGGTTAAAAAGTACTTTTTGGCAAAAATTACGTTTTGCTAGAAAGTCATTCGTAGGTTGAATTTTCTGGGAGCAAAGATTGCTTTATTTTGACTGAGTATCAACACAGCAACAATGACTTTATCAATAGGGTTAGACTGGGGTGCGACTGACTTTTTGGGAAGCAATTAAATTTGGAGTGCTATAGCTTTATCTGCTAAGAGTGTTTTTTACCGTCAAGATTATACGCAGAATTATTTAATCTAAATACTGCTGTAGTTACAATCACATGTACACTAAATAATTATCTTGCATCTAATATAAAATATTTGGTACGGCTTGCAATTATTTTTTATTAATAACATGTTGATGCAAAAACTGACATGAAAAATTTGCTATCCTTTTCTTTCAGATATTGTAAAGATTCAGAGATAAAGCACATTGTTTTTTGTTTGGACAGTCTAAGAGACAAATGTTCTCACTCATCGCTTATTAGACTTAGCTTAAGCCAGGATCATGCCTTGGTTAAATTAGGATATTTAAGTCACTTAAAGAAACTTTGAAAAACATTAGTGGTGTGCAACTTAAGCCATACACTGCACAATTTTTGGCTGTTCCAGATAAAAGTTTGCCATCGTAAAACAATCGTTGTGATTTCTGAAATCTTGCCTTTTATCGGTGGTCTTATGTCGTACATTGAGAGAAGTTCAACTGTAGTTTTTTTACCGTGTCAGTGTGTTTGCTGCTACGACCTGCATACTGTATTTGTACCACTGTACTTTACCACTAGCGCATGTTGGTGACATTGTGCTAACGTGTGACACAGCCGTCGAAGCTTCCATGTCATTATTGTACAGTTTGCATGCTCGTCGTACCCGAGTTTAAACGATTCATGTCACACAGTATGATAAGGTAATGATCTTATAGGAGTGCAAAAATCCTGCAATGTATTCCGGGCTTTAAGGTCAAAACAATTACACAGAAATAGTTTAATATATTATGGGGTGGTTTCCCAGACAGGGATTAGCTTAAGCCAGAACTAGGCCTTAGTTTAGTTCAGTTTAGTTTAGTTTAGTTAGGAAATATAACTAGTTTTAACATACATGCCTTACTAAAACATTACTTGTGTGGATTTTGAGGCAAAACAAATTCCTGATTTGAGTACTGATGATTTATTTTAGTCTAGGACTAGTCTAATCCCTCCCTCAGCGCAAGTGAGTTTGTGGGCGGATCTTGGGCACTGTTGCTATTTCCCCGGCGTGAGAAATAACTCTTGCGCCGGGCGCAAATCAATAAGGGGTTGGTCTGAAGTAGGTTCATTATTCATAGGTGTGGTTTGGGCGTAACGTCAAATAAACCAATCAGAACGCTATCCAACATTCCCTTTAAACGCAAGGGCGCAAGTTCCATGGCGGGTTGCTATTATTATGACGGATTTACCAGGCGTACGCCAGGAGCGGTTTACAGCCGAGGAGACAGACGTTCTTGTAAGAGCAGTCAAAGACAGAGAAGTTATTTTGTATGGGGATAGGAGAAACCCGCCCAAATCAGCGTAGGATAAACAGGCGTGAGAGGAAATAGCCAAAATTGTCTCATCAGCTGGCATCCCCATCGTTGCGCCAAGCGATACAATGATGTCAGGAGACGGGGGAATCCCAAGCTTGCCAGCATAAATCGGGCAGGCCGTGTAACGGGAGGTGGATCTGCCTCAGGACTTGACGCCAGCAGAGGACATCGCTGCGTCCACCCTCACCGCTGAAAGGGTTTTGGGGCTTTGAAATCGGACCCAAGAAACGCAAGCAAGGTCCAACCCCAAAGTACTCTTACAAATCAAGTTCATATACATTAAGGTTTCTTATGAAAACATTTTAATTATTATTTACATAAAATAAACGTAATACAGCCACACAACAAACTTATGAAAATATTTTAATCGTTATTTGCATGAGAATTTTTTAACACAGCCACACAATAAATAAAAACTATCACCACAATGCTCACCACAATGATTTCCCTTATCTCGTGTATTAATATTTTTAAGTGTAACAATTTATGATTTGCAAAAATAACTGTTGCATCTGTGTAGATTAGATGCAAAGTGTGTGCGCGTTGTGCACGCTATACATTATGGTCAAGCATGCGCCCTTAAAATAGCATAATGAACAACGAGCAACGCGCCACTGACTTTAGACTAGTTTTTTTGGTCAGTGGCGCAATTGTTTTTTGAAACTGCAAAATAGCATCAGGGATGGTTTGCGCCGCAACACGCCTCCTTTTTTGCGCTGAACCGGCCAGGGAGCGCAAGTTCATTCCCGACGTGCGTCTGTGGAGGGAAAAACCCGCTGTGCGCCGGTGCAAAATACGAATGATACATGCGTCACTGACAAAGTCAATTGCGCTGGGTGCAAGATAGGGCCCAATATGTGTTTTGTGCATCATGTGAACCTGTATGCATTGCATGCCATGTCAAAATACGAGTCTGCTAGAAATGCTTCATAAGGGTTAATGATAAAAAGAGACACTTGCGCTAATCAATCTAATAATTTATACGAAAGTAATAACAACAATTTATATTCATGATTGTATTCACAGTATAACAAAACCTCTTATACTTTACTTCTCACTTAAAGCATACCAGATTTGACAATCACTGTTTCCGCAATGATGTTGTTTACATTTATAATAAGAGGAAACCAATCTGAGCTAAACCGCTCGTGTGTAAAACGTTTTGGAGTAAACCCCACCAAAATGAACTTTTCCATCTGAACCCCGATAACTGCATGACTCCTGCTGTGGCTCGTATGCTCTTTAATGTGCTCTTATTTGAGCAAAACTTTTCTGTCAACAGAAATAAAGCTACAGGGGTCTTCACCGTCTTTTGCACGGGCCCATTGAGATAACCATTAACCAACACGCACACTTGCTGCGTCAGGATAACGGTAATAATAATAATCCAGAAATAAGTCCTGGAGTTTGGTCTGGTTAATCGTGTGACTCCTGGAGGGAGCCACATTAACAGTAAGTGAGTATAAGTGACAGAGATTGTCCTAAGTACGATCCCAGCGTGACTCCGGTCTTTGGCTCTAATTCACATCTGAATGAAATAACCCCTGCTAAGATCTCATCAGCGTTATTACCCTCGCGTTTAGCCTGAGTTTATACTGATGTCCGCTAGCTTTCCATCGCTGCAGACCTCATCGCTCGCCATTATCATGCGGCTTAATGTCGGTGTTGAGATTTGGGGAGGGGGGTTGCATGATATGCTTTAGTTTTAAAGTGAAAAGGATTTGATTTGTAATGTGGCTGTTGGGACATTTAGCTTATTCTTTAATCTAGAGCTTTTATCCAAATTGCAGTGCATTTAGTTTATATGCTTTACCTCGGATGCAGAATTTTAGAAATCATACTTTATATAGGAATCTATATAACTTTGCATTTTGATTGGATAAGCCGTGCATGTTTGAAGGCATTGTAAAATAGCAATATGAATACAAATTTGGACCAAATTTAGACCATGCATAAACTTGAAATAATTTATTTCAATAGAATGAACTATTCATTGCTAATGCATTTTACCTGAGCGTCACCCCTTGGTAAAATGAATGTAAAATGGCTTACTGCGTATTTCAAGACTGCAAGAAGCAAGTCACCAGAGGTACCTACATTTAAGCCCAAGCAGTAAGAAGGATTTTTTGGAGAGACTCAAGACTATGTTTGACTCCAGGCCAGCACAGAAACTGGTCTGTCCTCACCGGTTGATTTAATTCATTCTTTGATAAAGGGAACCTCTCACGGAGAGCAGCTCTGATGAATTGATCTGTTAGGTCACCTACGGCTCTGACTCCTCATGGCAGACCAAACAGAGAACCCAAAGCTGGGTTACCTCAGAGCAATATCAATAAAACTCTACAGTACACACCCACTGAGCTGTGTACACAGCTGAAACACTGAGCAAGAGCCCTCAGCTGAAATGAAATTGTCGTGCAGAATCATTGGGCCGTGACCGACAAAATGGGGTGTAAATGTTAAATACAGTCAGATATAGCACACAAGCACATTAGAGGAACAAACAGCAAAATATCATCTTCTATAAGCAGTAAAATTACTGTGTCTGCCAGTTCAAATACTGTATGTAAACAATGTAAAACTGTGCATGATAGTAAGATGTGTTTTTTATATATTCAAAAGGTTTATTTTTCTTGCCATTTTACTCTTTAGCTCTATTGGCGTATAGTTGTGATAGACAGAGAGATGGATGGATGAATGGATAAGCTTATAAAACTTGGATGGATGGATGGATGGATGGATGGATGGATGGATGAATAGATAGATAGAAGGATGGATGGGTGGATGGATGGATGGATAGAAGGATAGATGGATAGAAAACTAATAAAACTTGGATAGATGGATGGATGGCTAGATAGATGGATGAATTGATTTATGGATAGATAGATGAATATGAAGATAAGCTTATAAAACTTGGATTCATGGAAAATTGATGAATGGATGGAAAAGCTTATAAAACTTGGCTGGATGGATGGAAATATTGAAGGATGGATGGATGGATAAGCCTATAAAACTTGGATGGATGGATGGAAAATTGAAGGATAGATGGATGGATGGATGGATGGATGGATGGATAAGCTTATAAAACTTGGATGGATAAATGGATGGATGGATGAATAGATAGATATATAGATAGATAGATAAATAGATAGATAGATAGATAGATAGATAGATAGATAGATAGATAGATAGATAGATAGATAGATAGATAGATAGATAGATAGATAGATAGAAGGATGGATGGATAGAAGGATAGAAGGATAGAAGGATAGATGATAGAAAACTAATAAAACTTGGATAGATGGATGGATGGCTAGATAGATTGATGAATTGATTTATGTATAGATAGATGGATATAAAGATAAGTTTATAAAACTTGGATGGATGGAAAATTGATGGATGGATGGATAAGCTTATAAAACTTTAATGGATGTATGGAAATATTGAAGGATGGATGGATGGATGGATGGATGGATGGATGGATAAGCTTATAAAACTTGGATGAATGAATGGCTGGATGGATGGATGATTGATAAGCTTATAAAATTTGGATGGATAGATGGATGGATAGAAGAATAGATGGATGGGTGGAAAACTTGGATGGATGGAAGGATAGATAGTTGAATGAATTGATATGAAGATAGATAGATGGATGAATAGATAAGCGGTAACACTTTATTTCGATAGTCCACTTTAGACATTTTACTACAGTAACTATAGCCAGTACAGTACAGTAACCTTGCAACTACTTATCAACTACCAATCTTTAGAGAATTCGTAGACTGTCTGCTTAATATCTACTAACACTTTATTGTGATTATATCTCCTCAGACATTTAACTGTCTATGAGTATCTTTGCAGGTGCATGCCAACTTATTCCACTAACCCAAACCTTTTCCCTAACCCCAACCCTTACAGTCTACTAATACTCTAATGACAGTTAGTTGACGTATAGTTGCAAATTATTGAAAGTTAGTTGACATGTAGTTGCAAAGTTATTTATAGTTAGTAGAATGTCTAAAGTGGACTATCAAAATAAAGTGTAACCAGATAAGCTTATAAAACTTAAATGGATAGATAGATAGATAGATAGATAGATAGATAGATAGATAGATAGATAGATAGATAGATAGATAGATAGATAGATAGATAGATAGATAGATAGATATTGATGGATGGATTAATAAGCTTATAGAACTTGGATGGATAGATGGATGGATGGATAGATGAATGAATTGATATATAGATAGATAGATGGATAAATAGATAAGCTTATATAACTTGGATGGATGGATGGATGGAAATATTGGATGGATAAGCTTATAAAACTTGGATGGATGGATGGATAGATAGTTGGATAAATAAATAAGATTATAAAACGTGGATGGATAGATGGATAAGTGGATGAATGGATAGACATACAGATAGACAGACAGAAAGTGAAATACTTGTTAAACTTATTTGATGTGAGAGTGGCCTTTAACAGAGTTTTAATGAGAGTTCTGGCCTTTAGAAGAACATCATTGGCACTTTTCCTCTGGTTTGTTGCAGCTCAGCAGTACATCTACCGTTAATGAATTTTTAATATCCTTAATGACAGCAGAAGAATGATGTAATTAAGGAGGCCAAGTTTGGAAAAATGCTGACCGACACTCTTTTTGCAGAATATCTTAATAGCACTTCCAATAAATTAACATATTATCTTAATGAACCGATTGCCTTCACAGGAAATGAGTTCTTGACCAAGTTAAGATCATAAATTAATTGAGCAGAATGATATATAAATTACATATAGTGTGGCATAAATACTAAAAAAGTTTTTTTTTTTTTACAAAAATGTCATTTAGCTACATACTTCTTATAACCTGCGTTCCCATAATTATTCAAATCAAACTGAAGTAGTGAATTAAAAATGCACTTGGCAATTTCGTATCAACTCCCATATATCGCCAAAAAGTTTTTACGCTCGGGTGAGGTGTTTTTTAGGCATTTCAAATAAGGAATATAACGCAAAACATTTTTTTTTCTTGCATTTACAGATCACCTGACATGCGTAAAATTATGATAATTGTTCAAATATGCTGCCATATGTTCATGGGTGTCATTTACACTGGGGACGCTGGGGACGCTGGGGACATGTCCCCACCACTTTTTGAAATGGCTGATTTTGTCCCCACCACTTTTTGAAAGCATTTGGTTAAAATATTCTGAAAAATCAATCAATACCTGTGCGACTTAGTCTGCAAAAATGACTTTCCTACTTTTTCTACTTTTGTCTTGTTTTCAGTAGAAATATCTAAAAATTCTTAAATTTTGGGCTTTACTTAGCTTCCTCTTCTAGACGTTACTTTAGTAATACGTTCACTTATAATATTGAGTCATAGCCGTAGCAAATTTAACTGCTTATGCTATCATGTATTTTGTTGTGCTATCTGTCGTTTTTCTGTGCTTTTCACTGCTTCTATTTATGTAAAGCTGCTTTGAAACAATTGACTTTTGTGAAAAGCGCTATGTAAATAAAATTGAATTGAATTGAATTAAATCAAGATGCTTTTTCTTATAGAGCAAAATGAAAATAAGTCTAGTTTTTAGACAAAAAAAAATACAATTTAGTATAATTTGTGATTAAAACAAGCAAAAATATCTGCCAATGAGGTGAGAAAAAAAATCTAAAAATAAGATTTAATTTTTCCTAAACACTTAATTTAAGCAAAATGTTCTCTTTTTAGACCAAAAATATGTGATTTTGTGCATAAAACAATGGGGTAAACATTTTTTTCTTGAATTTTTCTTGAATTTAGTGTTTAAGAAAAATGTTCAAGATTTTTTGGTTGTTTTATGCACGAAATCACTTACATTTGGTGTATTTGGTCTAAAAACTAGATTTTTGCTCATCAAGAAAAACAAGACAAAAATACAAAGAAAATTTTTTCTTGAAAAAGAAATTTTTTGCAGTGTACGACTGGTTTTGTGGTCCAGGGTCACATATGTCGCGTTATGTGCTTATGGTGTGTTTTCTTTTACATATGTCATGAATTTCATTTTATTTATTGACTAAACGTGCTGCTATTTTCTACAGTATGGTGCTTTGCACTGTTCGGTTGAGCTGGTGTTGCAGGTACTGTTACATGTGTAGTCGACATTGTTGAGGGTTTATGCTGAGTATTTTGGTGTTGTTGACCGGCCTACACTATGCCCATTTTTGATGCGCCGTTATTCAATATTTTCCCGTCCTGCTGTAATGCTTTTTCAACATCATCACTTTTCAACACAAACTGACGCCCCTGCATATGTTTGATTGGAGGACAAGACAGAGGAGGTGTGGTTAACTTCATGTGTTACATCAAAATACCGCAAGAGCAATTTGGGAGTCGACTGCTGGTTATACTTTTGAGTCGCTCTTGCGGTTATTTGATGTCATATGCATGTCGGTCTACGTGGGGCCAAACACACCTGCCCCAATAGTTTTTGGAATAACTTATCGCAAGACCTCAACATTACATTTTAGTTGCATAATATCAGTTAATGGGAATGCTGTCATTGATGACATTTTGAAAATAACGCAAACATTTTGTGCACATCTTTAATGGAAACGCAGCATTGTTTCAAATGCTGTCAAAAAGTTTCCATTAGAAAGTCCAGAGCTCATAAAGACCTCGTTATTATCTCAAAGGTACACATTGGTACCAAATGTATATATCTGTACCTTTTTTGAAAACAAAATTGTTTTTTCTATGGTATTGTTGTGAAGATCCTTCTGTGTCATCTTTATGTTTAGGCATGCATGCAATTATACGCATTGGATTGGATTTGACAGGGTTGGATACTCATAATATGTGTGGTATTTCTAGAGATTTAATACATATTCAGTGTTGGGAAATGTTACTTATAAAAGTAATGCATTGCTTTCTTTTGTTATTCAATAGAAGGTTTTAATAGTTATCATTTCAAAGAGCTTTTTATTAGACAGAAATGTGGACACGCCATCCTTATGCATTTTTCGTGCGTGTTTTTATCAAGTTTTAAAAGCTAACAGATGTAAAGCAGACTTAAAGCGACAGAAATCCAGTTTCATAGACACCAGCAGGTAAAACTCAGCAGTGATCTGCGTATAGCAGAAGGAAAGTAGATGTCCTTTAACTGTTTTATCTTACTCTGTGAAGGAGGAGCCTTTGTGTTATTGATTCAAAAAGAAGCAAGAAGAATCCCACAGGCACTAAAAGGAACAGGCAATGATTAATGTCCCTCTCGGAAAAAAGAAATTATATGGAATAAATTAAACTACTGCAGCAGCAAATTGAAAAATAAGGACGCAAATGAGGTTTGAATACTTAATATCTTATGAAGAGAAATATTCAATGGAGCACAAAAACGATGAGGGATTGGCAAAGAAATGTGATATAAGCACTAAAGACCCGGGCGAGCTTTGCTGTCCTGTCAGAATTCACCCGACACATCCGAGTGTAACGGTGTAACAAATAAATAAACATTTAAAATGGAGAAGAATATGTTTTGATTGACATAAAAAATATCAGTCGCTACAGTATTAACTCTCATATAGCAAAAGCACACTGTACAGAAATGGTCCCAAGCTGTCATTGGATCAGTACCCCTTAAAAAGATCCCACAGATACAGTATTTGATAACAATATATACCTTTGAGGAACTGCTATGTGCAAATGTGTACTTTTTAAAGGGTATTGCCCCAGTGACAGTACCATATTTTCTAACAGTGCACATTATAATAATAAATAAAAATATAACCCATCAACATCTCTGTTTATCTTTTATTTATTGTGAACAGAACTGTAGTTTGAACTTTGCTATTCAAAGTTGTCAGATTTACTTAACATTTCTGAATATTAACAGATATATCAATATCCTTCATTAATCTTGAGAACCTTTAAGAGATCCAACGGTCTTCATGCTTGTGTGCTGTTCATAACAAATGATTTTCAATGCAAATGATTTATACGAGCCCTTAGCAACATTTAACAAATGATTCATATTTTATTGATGGTTATTATTTTTTGCCTTTCCTGAAAAAGGTCAGACTGTTAAAACAGGCCTTCGATACATCACATGTTGTCATTGTAAAACTTACTTTAACTTTCTCGGCACCATCAGTTAGGTGCTGGTGATGAGATATCTATCCCAGCATGCACCTGTGAATATGGTGGCCCTAAATGAAGTGTTTAAGATGTTAGGAAGGTTCGTGTTTGCTCGGTGGCTGGTGCATGGCCATAGTCATGTTTTAATGGCTAACAGAGACTTTAAACAACGCAAACGCTATATGCAAGACAATATGTACATCCATCACACACTTACAGGGTTTGTGTATGATATAAATGTTTATAGGTTACAGCACAAATTGCTCGTGTTCTCTAAAATCTTATTAAACACTGTTTATTGCCATAAAAACCTGTGAACCAAAGAGAAAAACAAACATGTAACATTTTATCTCCTATTAATGGCTTGTAATGAGGTCATTTTAATGCGCAAGAAAGCTTTCAAAATCACCACAAATTTGATATGTTCAGGTTTAAAACATTTTTGATGGTTAGTTATTTCATTATCATAAACTTCTCAGTACTATGAACTGATGACTTCAAAACAATTACTCACTGTCAGGATTTACTAAAATTACCCACTTTTGATGGAATAGTTTACCTGCAGTTCTCCTGTTGGATTAAGTTGAGTTAATCTTGTGCATTTAAATAAGTACTGTCTATTTTACAAGGCAGCTGAATTTATTAAAATGATAATAAAATAGGTTATTACACTCTTTTATTGCCAAAAGAGACATAGATTTATAACTGATGGCGCTTTTATACACCAAAAAAAGAGAAAAAAATACTTTGCTGCCTTAATTTTTTTGTTGTTGAATCAACTCGGATTTACAAGTCATTTCAACTTACTATTATTTATCTTGACTAGAGATGAGTTGTTATAACTACAGGTGAGTTGTTATAACTTATAAAATTAAGTTGACTTTCTCAACTATATTTTATAAGTTGTGACAACTCATCTCTGTTGACATGACTTGTAAATCTGAGTTGATTTAACAAACAATTTTAAGGCAGCAAAGTATTTTACAGTGTATGTATTAAGTTCAACTTACTCAATTATTTTTAGTAATCTTAGCACAATTAAATTGAGTTCATCTGAGTAAAAATTGTTAAATTCACCAATGCTACTATTGTCTAGTCATGTTAGTTACTTAAATTTAGAAAGATAAAGTTATATGACAGCAACAGCATAGATTAGCAATTAGCAATAACTAATATTGGCCATTTCCAATGTAAATGCTTTCGAATCAAGGCACACTGAAAAAAAATGATTCATTCAATTTACTCACTTTTTTAAGGTAAGTGGTTGCAATCAAATTATTTAAGCTACATTTAAACAAAGTTTTTTTTGTTTTGTTTTGCCTTTCTAATTTTTTTGTTGTTGTTTAAATGTAGCTTAAATAATTTGATTGCAACCACTTACCTTAAAAAAGTGAGTAAATTGAATGAATAATTTTTTTTCAGTGCATTTACACTTGCAATGATAACAATTTAAAACCCAACAACAAAACAGAAACTCTTTCAAAGACTTATATAACAACATACTAAACACAAACAAGTCCCTGTCTTTTCTTATCTTGATTAAAATGCATAAAATAATGTTTTTTTTATATATATATTTTCTCTCATCATTCAGTCTAATGCAAAGCATGCTGGGAATTGGAAATCCCTGCCCAGTTAGCAATATTGCTTTAATACAACACACATTATTCATGTAGTCCCAACTAAAATGAGTCAAGTTCATAGGTTAATTTGAAACACATGTGATAAGCCTAGAAACCACTTAATCTTTTACTTTAAAACCAAAAATGATTTTGTAATGGAGTGAATGAGAATTTTTATGATTAATTAAATTGAATTCAGAAATATTTTTTCAGTGTAGAAAGCTCGGTTTTAATAGTTATGGTTTCTTAACTAAAATTCATGGATTAATACATTAAATGTGTTTATATATTTAATAAAGCAAAATATTTCATTTGAGCTATATTTTGTTTATAACGTAAAACATTACAGCCTGTTTCTCACACACACATACAGTATACACATGATTGACACATTGTATCCATGTACAGTGCCGGATTTGGTCCGCATTTCGGTTTTGCCCCATTGGTCTCCTGAGGTGATGGAAAAATGTCAAGACATGCAGCAATTTGCTCTCTGCACAAAATAATCATGTTTTACTCCCTGTACAAGGATATTGGATATTAAAACGGATGCAAGGACAACATTTTAAAAACAACATTTTCAAGTGAAAGGAGGTACAGTGAATGATAACAACACATTTATTTGTATCCCGTTCACAGTTTTTTTCTCACAATAACAAACCCACAGAAAAGAAATTCACAAACATTCACAATCATTTTGAAAACATGATGACTGAGTGTGGTGGATGTGTACAGTAAAACTCTAATCTCTCGCTTGTTTATTATTAGTAAGAGAACATGCCAGGTAAATATTGTATTGGGTATGGAGGTATAATTTTGAAGAGAACAGACTGGGAGAGTTTGTAGAGTAGAGCGATGCATTAAGCTTTTTTTTCCTCTTACACAGTTTCATTCATCAGTGTCACACACACACAGGGTTTATCAATTTAAATGCACTGAAGCATGCTGTTGTCTCCAACCTCCTGTGGCACTCAATAGGAGAATGTGTGTATATTAGCTATGGAAATTCATGCTGCAATGTTTTCTAACATTGTCCAGTCTGTGGGACAATAATAACACAAAGGAGAAAGTGTTTTCTGAAAGTGATATTTTTTGTTTTTTTTTTAAAAATAACAAAAATAACACGGACAGCCTGGGGCTAGTTGTCACAAGGGCTGAATTGAAGATTTTAAATGAAATGTCTGCTTGCACAATCGCCTGTTTTCTGCAGTGATTTTGTATGTTAGTTTACTTTTACAATTAAATTCTGTTGGAAATCAACAAAAATAATTTTGGAAAAGCCTAAAGATTTTTTTGTGAGAAATTATCACATGACCATAACACAAAAACAAGAATATAAATCTATATGAGATTTTCACAGAAGATTCTTGTGTATAATTACTACAATGGCAAATATTGAAAATAAAAATAAAGCCACAGAATAAAATTCTGACTGTAAAATAATAAAAACTCTGAAAGTAAAAACTGAAGCCCTGGTTTCATGTTTGCACCTGCTTTTCTCTGCTACATTTCAGACATTTTGTAAAGACTCCTGTGCGAATAATTTTACTTGATTTATGGCTTCTCTAACATCATCTTTGTAGTTTTAATAGTACTGTATTGCTATGTCCCATAACTAAAATATTTAAACTCAATGACAATTACCAATATAGAAACTAAACTTTGTTCTTTAATGCTTTCAATATTCATAAAAACTTTTTAAGAGTCGACTGAAATAACAGAATGTTCATCAGCCGACAGCTAAAAACTGAGCCAAATATTTCTAAAGTCATAGCGCCCTCTCGTGTCAAACTAAATTATTTCATATAATGTCTTGAACATGCATGCACATTGACCAAAACAGGGAAAAAGACATTGAGAATGTTTTTTTTTTCTTTTTTGAAACATTTACTTCCTTGTATTACAAAAAATACTTTCTTCCCATGCACTGTCGGAAAAAAATAGTAAAAAAAATGGCCCTAGCTTTCACTGGGACAGCTATCTTTGCACTTATATATTTAATCTTTAGAACCTCAGAGGTATTGGTTCCGAATATACACATACTGTATGGTACCTAAATTCTACATATTATGATCTTTTCAAAGGGTACTGCGACAGCTTGGGACCACTTTGACCATGACAGTGCAGTGAAAAAAATTTTACATGCCAAAAAATTTTCAAAGCACACTGCTTCCTACATTTTACATTTATGCCTCTGACAGACACCTCAAATTGACTGACTGAGTGCATTAAAGCAATACATTTCATCCGTGTGTCTTCTGGGAATCAAACCCCTGACCTTTGCGTTGCTAACTCAAAGCTCTACATCATGAAAGGAATCATCACGAGTGTAACTCTTTGATTTGTGAATGTGCTGATGCAGAAAGCTGATGGTGAGTCTGACAGAGATGAGACACAGACTGAATGTCTGTCCTGAACCCGTTCAGCATCATGTGAAGTGTGACAGTTCACAGACATACTGAGGGTCCATCTGAAATTCACAATCTCATTAAAAACTTGAATTTCTATTTCAGGTAGACTTCCAGGTGATCAATCACTTTGTCACGTTGACTTTTGTCTGTGTTATTTTACCTTTCGTCTCATTTTAGACCTTTCAGGTTGAATTCTAATTAAAGCTCTTCTGAAAGATGAGAGAAAAATGTCTTATTGTTAAGCTACAACAATCTCCATCATGTCTTGGCTTTTTTAAATAAAACATCACAGTACCCAGTATTAAGATTATAGTTTTTAAAACAATGAATCTGGATGCATTGTGTTTGTGAATTTGTTGCTGAGTTGGTAGTCTCTCTGGTTCAAGTCACACACCGAGGATGAACAGATACCGTGAATGCACTGTCAATTGCTTTTAAGCGTAATTCAGTTTTTTTTTTCAATAAAATAAAGTTACTCATTTTAAATATACAATGTTGTTTTATCTTATGTACACAAAGATATAATGATCACTTAAATTATACATTTTCAATAGGTTAGCACCATATTATTTATGCAACCAATCGTGCAAGAGCGTGGGTGGGATTTCAGTTTTAATTGGTTGGAACTTTGATCCATTAATGAGTTCATGAATTTTGTAGGAGACTGCCCCAGCCTAGAATGATTGACAGCTCTCAGCTAACACATCTCATATGAACTTAAGACTATTTCCATGTAATGCATGTATTATAAATGAAGGGTTATTCCTGTCCACATCTGTGCACAAACATATCGATTAAAAAGAAAATAGGAGGGGAAGGAAAAACATATGGTCCATCTGTCTGCCTGTGGTGTGTTTATACAGTAACTGTGATTGTATTTGTTTATTGAAATTAACTACTGTAAATGTTTAGTGATTGTCAGGACCCGTCTGAATCATGTGTTAAATTAGATCTAGTCTTTATGTTCGGGGTCCTGGCAGTACCATGTTTTATGTGGGAAATGCGTGGTTTTAGTATTGAATTATTCTGACCACGTATTTCCCAGGTCTCGTCACTTTTCCCCCGATCCCTTACTCATGATTCTTTTCAGGTGTGTGTCATTAAGTTTTCCCTATTTAAAGTCCTTGTGTTTGGTGTCTTGTACTGGTCCGTTTTGTCCTGTCAGTGTGAGTATTTGAAGTCTGTTTAGTTTAGCCTAAGTCCCGTTGCTTGTTATTGTTTTTTGTAGTTTAGTCTAGTTAGTATAGTCCTGTGTAAATCCTGTCTTTTGTTCAGTTTATTGTTTGTTATTTGCCCCATCGTGGGTTTTGTTTTCTAGTTTTATATTTAATAAAGTGTTAAGTGTTCATATACGTCTGCGCTTGGGTTCGTCTCTAAAAATCCTCACAGTGATGGTTCATTGCTTTTGCAATTTTTGTCACTAGTTTGTTTTTGGTTTCTATAGTCATGTTTGATGGAGTCACCCAGCATTCATTTCTATTTGTTTGCAGATAATATTTTCTACACTCCTTAAAATTGAGGTTTACCCTGTGGACACAAACTATACAAATAATTATAGATAATTTCCATTATGTCAGTACATTAAGAAACACCTTCATCCTACAGAGAAACATCTTACTGTATTCATGTCATATCTTGCCTAAGGAACCTGCATTTCGGCAAGTTTATCAGGTTCCCACACCTTACAAATCAAAGTTTAAACTATGATCATAATTGTTATCGGGACATCCGTCTATCTGTGATCAGTCATAAAATTGGTTTTGCTAAAAAAAAATGTTTAGCTAAAAATGCATTAAAAAGTCTGTATTAGTGCACTGTTTATTTACTGTTTTATACAATACCGTATTTTAAAAGTCAAGAAATCAATCTTATTGCATCAAAGCAAGCTAACAAAATATAACCATAGACATAAAGCCCGTGATTATCCAACCCATAATATAAAATCTTTATAAATAAAGGTAGTTAATAGGTAATAGGTTTACTGTTTGTGATCAATTTTGTTTGATAAATAGAATAAAATAACAGATATATGACAAACAAATAATATTTGAAACGTAAATCATTTTTTTCCAGGAAATCTCTTAGAAGATGCTGCAGGCGGTCAGAAGTGAAACCAGCAGTATTATCAAGCTTCCACACAGACCTCGAGCTCCAGACATTTGTTTTCTTTCTGAGACCGATGTTTCTGTGAATGAAGGACACCACATGGTAAAGTTGCAAAACATAAAAAACCTTTAACTTAACACAACCATCACATTTCTTCAATTGTGTACCTGAGATCGTTTCAGACAAGACCAGAGGACCCATGGATATGGAAGCACTGTCATGGAAGTCCAGAGACCTGCCTTCTCTCTGACGGCATCCAGGGTAACAATGCTTAGGGTGGATTATCAGAAATTAAAATTGAGAAAATACAAGAGCCATTCAATATCATAACAGAAACTATTTCCTCATGCTATCAGATCTAAAGGCCAACAAAGACCCACCCAGTACTGATGCATGTGCCTTTTATTTAACTGTAGTAGGTGGGGCTTTTAAAATGTTATTTATATATTTTGTTTAGTATACGAGGCGGGGTCATGCCCATTCATACTGAGGAGGCACGTGCCCTCTCTGATTTTTGAGCCTTGTGGATTTTGCATGCAACCTTAAAATCAATGAATCATCTATTCATCTGCTACATGCTTTTATAGGCAAAATATTTTCATTTCTTCACTTCTTCAAGGTTTTCGCCGTTTAAATCACATACTTCATTCTGGATGCAATGAACTTAATTATTTTATTAATTATATTACAAACCCAGACTCAGTCTCAGGCACATTTATAATTATCCTATAATGATAAAAATCTATCTACTCTTTTATAAAATTCCCATAAAACCTTGACAGTCTCATAGATCAAGTTGTTTCTTATTTGAGTAATATGATGTCACATTGCTTATGCCCCGCCCATGACTGCTGACAGACTATGCTGTATAAGTGAGTTGCACACTGTTCGCTATTGCCTCTACGCCAAAGAAACTGTGGCAACAAAAATGTCTCATAAGAAACTGAGGTGTTTTGTAGTTGGATGTAAGAGTAAGATAATTGTCTTTATTTACTTCTCACACCTGAGATGCTTTGGAATGGTTATACACAGGGGATCAGGTAAAAATTGATTTGGGTCATTTCGGTTTGGGAACATTTCTTTGTAGCCAAAAAGACCACTAATGTCAACTTAATTAATGTAGAAGTGTTACACTTAGTCACAAAACTCTTCCCTACGGCTAATGTCAGAATCCTGGCTTCATATCCCATCTACCTAGCCTATTTATTTCTATCCTGGCTCCGTCATCAGTGCAGTGCACCATGGGATTTTCCTAGTCCACATACATCCCCAGCACCACATTGCAAACCTATCAGAGTTCTCCCTACTTTTCATTTTAAAATATTTAAAACTCCTTGCGAGTTATAAGAGAGTTTGTAAACTCACCGCTGAGCAGTTACTGCTGGCCAGAAGACAAAGATGAACAGCACAGTGCAGGTAAATCTTAGTGGTGTTGGCAGTAAAGGTAAACATGCTGAAGGAGAAACGGCTGGATGTTGAAACACCATTCTGAAGCAGCTCCACTGTCACGTCATTCGTATTAGGACACCTGAGATTATTTGAAAACATATTGACTTGTTAGGTGCTTTGTGCTGTATAAGTTGACCTAATTTAGTGGTACGATTTGAATTTTTTTGAAAAAGCATTAAATAATGTGCAAAATTTGAAAAAGCTGTAAATTGAGGTTTTGGCAGAAAACGATTTGTGTGCTGTACATTTTGAAGTCGAGTAGGAAAGCGTCTAAAATATTCTGGAAGCTCTGAGACGGTATGTAAGACTGTTCTCACGTGTCTTGTGACTTCATGATATATACGAGACTCGTGAGAACCAATGATGGTGTTGCGTACTAAGTCGCCATTTTTATTTGTGTGTTCACATTCAAACACGACATATCGGTCACTAAATGTGCTTGAAATATGAACTGGTTTCTCTTTAAATGACATATTAACCCACCCAGTGGTGGATTCATTTTTGTGATAATTTATGGTCTTAAAAAATGCCATTACAAAGCTAGGAAGAGCCAGGCTAAATCTTAATGTTTTGGGCCGAAAAAAGGAAGTCATATACACCTAGTATGACATTAACTCTTTTCCCACCAGCATTTAAAAAAAAGTTGCCAGCCAGTGGCTTTTATTGTTGGGTAAAAGCGCTACCTGGTGGATAATAGCAGAAATACAGATTGCCGGAAAAACTTGTCATTATCAGGGAAGCATTTTCTCTGAGTTGACGAGTTAACCGATCAATGGCAGAGAAAGAGTTAATAATTGGTGCTGTTCATGAGCGGCACAACTGAGTTTACTTTAATATTTTGCATGCAAATTTTAATCCATTACAACAAACTATTTTTTTTGAAAAGTAGGGGTGCAACGGATCTTAAAACTCACGGTTTTGATCACATTACGGATTTTGAGGCACGGATTTTTGGGATCAGCAAAAAAAAAGTATGGGAAAATTCTAATCACAAATCAATAAATTACAAACATTTATGAAAAAAAGAACAAGGTTGCACATTAAGTAAAGTCTAAAATCATTAGTTATAGAAATAAAATGAATAATAATACTGCATTTATTGTATTAATTAAATGTAATTATTATTTTTTTTAAAGCTTCAGAAGTGATTTTCTCTTTGTCTCGGGTTGTTTGATTAACATTAATGACACAGACGTAAGTAGGTCAATTGAGCTTACTGTCTCTTTAAGACCTAATACTGTATGCACAGACTGCATATCTCTCCGTTTGTGCACTACCGAGTCCCCTTACACACACACAGACAGAGGGCGAATTACGGTGCAGCATAAACAGTCTCCACATAAAATTGTTACGTTGTTTTTCATTGCTCTATTAGCCAAATGTATTTTAATTTACTACAGTATGAGAGAGAGAGTAGCGCACCTCTCTGAAGTTTAAACATCAAGAGTTCTGATCTTTGAAGGATGATACGTCTGACTCGATCTTGACCGGACGCATTCAACCGCACGTTTGTGCGTAATGTAAACTGATCACTTTAACGCCGTTTTGCAGTTAAACTGTTTAAAATCACTTGAATGTTAACATTTGCAAACCTTTGAAACACTTACAAATGATAAACTTTCCCTATTTAAATTTGCGTATTAATCCGCAAATCACACGCGAGCCGAACCGTGGGTCGGATCAGCTGCGATCCGTTACAGCACTATTGAAAAGGTAGTTAGTCTGAAAGAATGTAGTTTTCATATTTCGAACCCTTTAAGCAGTAATAATAATGCAGTGACAGTAATGTATTCATTTGTGACAAGAGTATGCAGAAAACCATTGACACTTAGTGGCTGTTGTTGGTAAAAACACATTTTGTAATAATTTTATGTATAAAATTTACTTCATTGCATTATTTTTTATTCATTACGATAATTAATATTTTCCATGTAAAACATTGAAGTATCTTTTTTAAAACAAGACCAAGATTGGGCTTCAAGACCAAAAAAATGCTAGCTATATAAATTGATATTAGAGTACATTATGAGGCAACTCTTATTATTACTAATTACTATACTATTATATACTAATCATTAATTACTGTAAATCTACCAATACCTTATATTAATAATAGCCTTAATGATATTGTTTGTATTTTTTCAAAGAAATGTTTGTCTCTTACTCTCCGGTGATGAGATCCCAGCCCAGACTGTAATCTGGATCATTCACAGGTGTAGCCCAACATCGGTCAATCACTGTGGCAAACTGTCGACTGTCAACCCCATCAACACGAACCTCAACAAATATCTGCTGGTTGAGTTCTACATTCACACTTCCATTGAAGGGTTGAGTGAACCCAACATCATAATATGGGATCATTCGAACCTGATACCTCCCTTCACCAGCAGGAAAGGTCCTGTGAACAATGCTGTTGAGTAACAGAAAGAAAGTTGTTGTTGTTGAAGGTTTTATAGAATATTACCACATATTTACTAAATACCATCAACTACATTTTTACAGCATAATGAATTAGCTGAGATGGAATCAGAACACTAAAAATAACCTCTCCAGTGGGTTGATTTCCATATTCATGGACAGTGTTTGGCTTAAAGAGTAAATGCAGCTGAAAGATAGCTTCAGATTTCTCTCTCTGGTAATGAGCCCTTTAGCTGAATCTGATGCCCCCAGAATAAAGTTCTCATAGATGTAATGAGTGCCATTGGCCTACAGACAACAAACACAATATTACATTATTTTAGATTAATTAGAATTTCTTTATATCGTTAATAGTAACTGAAGCAGCATTGAAAACTGCTAAAACCAAAACAAATTAGTCAGGAATTTATTCAATTATAGTCGTTTTTCAGGCCAATTGTGGTTTGAGACATGAGTATATGTGGATACTGAGTCTTACCACAAGAGTTGTACCACAGATGTGTTCATTGTTATCAAAACTAAACTCCACTCGGCCATTCTGGATGATTCCTCTGCAGCTGGGATCATTGAGGTGCAGGTCATGAGCTGAAAAACCAGCTTCAAAGAGTTGACAGCGGGATATAGATATAGATCCTGTACTGCTTTCACAGGTTTGAGATATACCTGACAGAAAAAAGAAACAGATTGTTAGCATTAGGGGGAAAAGAGAAAAAAATGACTGAAAATTTTATATTCATTTGGAGACATGATACAAACCAAAAGAGTCAGATCTGGGATTGTCCTCATTGCAGAAACAGCCGTAAACACCATTCTTCTCTCCACACCATTCATCTTTAGTACAATTGAGCTTAGAACAACAGTCTCCCACATCTTAAAGGAGAACCACAGGATGAATTAAATATCTAATGCATTTATTCAACACATTAACGGTTTTGCATGATGCAGTATCCTCATTTATAGATTTAAGTATTAGTCCAAGAAGACTGCAAAATTAGCCAGCACAACATGAAACCTATAGAGTAGATCCTTTAATTCTGCATCGACTAGCAGAATCATCATTTCGATCTCTAATATAGTGTCCTAACTGGCAGCAGTCTAGTACTACAATGTAATGTTGAGCATTGTTGACTTACCACAGCATGGACTAGAGCGCCATTCTGGGATCTGTATGCCCAAGACAACACAAGCCGCCTCATAACCCTGAACAGATGAACGCAACATGCCATTCTCTGGTGTGTAGAGACACAGGTCATACACACAGGAGTAGTAGTACGGTGCAGGGTCAACATAAAGATGGCATTGCTGGAATGGTCCAGTTTTGTTGGTTATAATAGTGCAGAGATCAGAATACTCCTTTTTGAATGGACAATCATCAGGATTAGCGGTCTGATCACTGGCACCACATCTAAAAAGGACACAGCAATCAAGATAAGCAAAGGTAAGTCCAGCATTTGCTATGCTAGCTTGGTACAAGTTTTTTTAACTGGCTCTGTTTCAAGGCAGACACTAAGTGATGATACACAACTGGTAAAAAATATTACTAACAATACAGTATTGAAGTATTGAAATCTTAAGATTGATTGACTGTTGGCTTCACATTGTCCCTTGAACTGCATTGGTTTTATGATCTTTACAGTCAACAATTGACAGAAACAAACAAGGATGCAGGAATGTCTTGCAATCCTTCCAAGGTGGCATCTGGCTAATTTGTATTTATCATTGTTGTTTCACTGTTATCCACATGATAATAGATCTGGTCCCTATTTCTGGGTCAAGAACCAACAGCAAGTCCCACACTTCTTACCCTGGTGTACTGGTGTCTGATATCCAGCTGTTGCCAAAGTCATTATCATTAGGTGCAAGGTCACCGTTGGGTGATGCGATATCATCTGCCGGGTCTCCATTGTAATTGCCACACATACCACATATAGATCCTTGGAAACTTTGACTTAATCTGACTAGAAGGGTGCTATGGCCATCAAAATGGACCAGAAGTTTGTTGAATGCATTCACAACCACAAATCCCTGCTCTTCATATACCGCTACCAGATCATGGACTTGAGAAGCTGAGTCAGAGTAGTTCCCTTTAACCTGGAAGGGAAGTTAGACAATTGAGAAAAAAGAAAGAAAATTAGGACAAATGTATTTGTATCAACAATCTAAGATGTAACTCACTTTGACTTGTTTGGTCTGTTCAATAGTTATTTGCGTCTGTTGTCCATGGTGAGACAACCAAACATCCACTACTGACACAAATGACACTGCCATGTTTCCACGGTGCCTGTTTGTGGCCACCACACGGAACTCCAGATCTTCATCAGTAATGTTACCACAGGTCTGGGCAATCTCATATGAACATGTTCCCTGGTAAGAAATTATACAATGCACATTTTTTTCTCAATTTTTTTTGTCTTTGGCACTTTCAATAGTATTAGGTCATCAGGTAGCTAGGATGTAGAAAGTTGTAATCTTTGCACTATTGGTAGATTTATGTCAGTCAGTTAATACCTGAAAGTGGGCGATAGCTCCATCAAAGGTGATGTAGTGAGGGTCACCCCACACGGAACATGTGGACATTTCACCATAGCAGCCACGATGTCCATTTCTGACTGTACACTCCATAGTCAATGGGCAAGATGATGCAGAACAACGCAGGTCATTTGGGCCAAAACACTCACAACGTTGAGAACATTCTGAATTCCAGAACTCTTCACCCATCTATCAAAAACATCAATGATTAACTTTGTCCAAAATGGAGGAAAAATGTATTCACTAAGAATAAACAATTATGTCATTAGTCCATTAACCTAGACAAAATATATATATTTTTTAAATGAAGTTGTTTAAATACAGTAATCATTAGGTACCAAGCACAATTGTAAAACCATCTTTTTATCACTCACATCATAGTAGAATCCGTCATACAAGCAGCCACATTGCTCTACAGGTACACAGAGTCCTGAGCTCCTCACAAATCCATCATTACAGAAACAACCCTCTGAACATGTGTGTTCACAACTAGCATCAACGCTGCTGGCACACGTATGACCACAGTCTGTGCCACACAACTCATAGTGACTGTTCTCTAACTGACACGGCATGACTGTCAATAAAACAAACAAAATGCATAAAAACGCATAGTTATTAAGAAAAAAATAGTAACACATATTTTAAGAAAAAATGACAGAAATTAAATAAAAATTGAGACTAACTGGTGGTTTTCCTTATATCTGCCCACTTCCAGTCACTTACCACAGGATGCACTTTCTCTCCAAGGGAAGACAACAGCATTGGCAGATTGACAAGCCCTCACATAGGTTTCAATAGAGTGACACAAGACATCATTACTGTATCCAGAGAGGCACACGTCAAATGAACAGTCATTAAAGTATGCTTGTGAATCTACAACGGCATGGCAGAAGCTAAATGGGCCCTGGTTGTCCCTGATGCTCTCACACAGACTTTGAGCAATGGTCTGATCTTGGCACAATGGTCCATCTCCAGATCCATGACTGCATGACACTTCATCCTCAACCCTCCATTCTGCACCAAACTGATCTGCTGATGGTGCCAAAGAACCTGAAGGAGTCATGAAGTCATCTTCTGTATGACCATTAAAGTTGCCACAGAGTCCACAGGTAACTCCTCTGTAGTCTGCAGGTACAATGATGTTTACTGCCCAGAAGCCGTAAGTCACACTGAAACCAAAGTCGGTTGAAACAACTGTTTGTGATCCAGTGGAGTAGACAGATACCCTGCCAGAGTCAAGTAGGATTGGAAGGTTCCTGATCTCTCCATCAACCTGATTGAAAGTGAATTCAACAGTTTGCTTATAATAGTTGGATAATATTGTCATTTATTTGGTATTACAATAAATGAGACTTACTTACCTGAACAAAAGAATAACCATTCATGTCCTGTGACATGTGTACCAGATGCTCAGAAACATTGACAAAAACCTCAACGGTCACTGAAACTGGGAGTCCCTGCCAAGCCTCATTTCTTGCATCTACCTGGAAGACCGGAAGCCCACGAGTGTCATTACATACTGTGGCCAGCACATATGTGCATGTGCCTTGAAAATCAAAGTAGGTTCCATCAAAAGACATATAATGTGGGTCTCCTGAAGCAGAACAGCTAGCATGTGGATTGGGATGACAGCCGTACTCTCCATCCACCACACGACAGACTTCTTGTTCACTGCAAGATGATGGTGTGCATTGCACATTTCCAGTAATTCCATTACAAACACACAAAGACTGACACTCTTCACCATGCCAGAACTGCTCTCCAGGCTGCCGATAACGTCCAGCATAGTGGCAACCACAACCTGTTGGAGGCACACACTGATCTCCATTCAGAACAAGTCCATCGTTACACTGACATCCCTCCTGGCACTGCAGAGTACACTGGAAGGGAAATGAGAGACTAGGGCAGGATGCAGGACAGGACGTGCCACACAATTCATAATGGGTATTTGGTGGACATGTGGATTCTGGAATAACAAAGCATAATTACAAAAAAGGAGAATGGGGAAACATGTTCAGCAATTTGCAGCTCAATGAAAAGGAATTAAATAAACAATATTCAGTTTTAAGTTTCCAAATCTCATAAGTTACCAGATACTAACCACAGTAGGTAAGGTTTCTCCACTCTCCAACTGTGATGCCATTCTGTTGGCAGAGCAGTGTGTATCCCCGCAGGGCCTCACATAGAGCCTCCCTGGCACCGCTTGTCTGCTCCAACATTTGAGTGCAACTTTGTATGCGTTGTGTTGGGTCTAGTGTTCTGCTGCACTCAGAAAATGGTCCATCAGGCATCACCATGATGCTGCAGTGCTCACTGAACTCACTCCTGTTCTGATAGTATCCTTGTTCCCAAATGTCATCTGTGTCCTCACAGTGGGCTGATAGGGACCCATCACGCCAACTGTCTGCAAATGTCTGGGTGTCGTTCTGTAGGACACCATCTGGGCTGTAAAACTCATCGTTAATGTCTTCGTTGAAGTTTCCACATAGACCTCCGAGCGTACCACTGTAAGTGCTTGGTGCTGTGATTTGGACAATGTGTGGCCAGTCAGCACTGATGGTCACCCCAAAGTTTGTTTCAAGAACAAATCCCCTCACACTGCTGTGATAGATGCGGATCGGACTGGAACCAACACTGATGGGCAAACCAACCATCTGTCCATCCACCTGTGTATGGGAATGGGGAACAAATGTTGAATGATCTAGCATGTGAATTACTTTGCTTTTAATACAGGAAAAACTTATGAGAAAAAGCATTTTGGCTTACCTGTACATTGCTACCTTCTCCCATTTCTATGAGGACCTGAGTTCCTTCTGTCTCAAACTTTAGGAACCTAACAAAACCTTGAAGCCCTCTAGGCACTTTCTCCACTGTCAAAGCAAAGGATGGCAGTTGGGATGGTGCCATAACCCTTGCAAGGGTCAGTCCACAAGCTCCAGGATATCTGAAAGTTTGTCCATCAAAGGTGTAATATGAACCCAGGCCTTCAACTGAACAAGTAGCATAGCTGGTGGGTTTGCAGCCTCTCACACCGTTATTAACCTCACACACCTCTGCTGGACCACACTGATGCTGAGAGCAGATCATTGTCATGCTACTGCAAACACATTGCCTGCCACAGTCCTCATCCAACACTACTGACTGTCCCTCAGCGTAATAGAATCCCTCAAAGGTGCATCCACAGGCTGCTTGAGGTACACATGTACCAGCACTGAGAATGTACCCATCATCACAGATACAGCTCTCCTGACTGGGCAATAGACAGTTCATTGGAGCAGAGGGATCACTGCAGGTGGCAGGGCAGCTTGTTCCTTGGGCCTCAAAGTGGCTGTGCTCAATAGGGCAATTAATCTCTGGAATGGGAATGTGTAAGTAAGAACAAGCAACAATCTCTGATCTTTCTCCAACTGTAGCACAGTGATTTAAGATAAATGCAAATTGTCTTACCACAAAATCCCTGTTGTCTCCACTGGCCTAGTTGTACCCCCTGTTGTTGGCATTGAGCAGCATACACATTGAGAGCCTGACACAGAATTGGTTGGTATCCTCCTCCTAGGCAAAGATCGTAGACACAGTTTTCTATGTACGTCTGTGGTGCAAACACAGAGTGGCAGGCAGCAAAAGGACCAAAAACATCTCCTAGGATCCCACAGTGGTTTGCATCACTGTAAACACTCATGTCATCTGTATTACAATTAGCACAAGCCAGACCTGCGCACCTGACATTATGACATTCAGGGTCTGTGTCTCCCTCTACCTGCCACGAGTTGGCAAAGTCCACATCTGAGCTCAGTATCTCTCCAGAAGGAGAACGGAAATCATCTTTAGGATGCAGGTTAAAGTTTCCACACAGACCACATGTTGCATTCTGGTATTCATAAGGCACTGATATGGTGACCCAGCTGTATGCATCATATGCAACAACTAAACCAAAGTCTGTGCTGATGACCAAGGTGAAACCTGACTGATAGACATGGATGGAGCCATTGTTCAGTGTGAATGGCGTTGCTCTTAAGGTCCCATTAACCTGGACAATGTTGACACAAAAGAATTAAGGATCATGAAAAGATGTCAAAATTTCATACAGTAACAATAATACAGTGACAATATACTGTAATACTGACCTTTGCCTCATAATAGTGATCTTTAATCAGTTCAATTTCTTGATCATACACAAACACTCTGACCATCCGCGTCCATGACACACGTGTACTACCTCGATGATCATTTTTGCCCTCAATGCGATAATATTGCAAATCATTTCCACAAGCCTAAACAATGATACAAGTTCAGAATCATTAGTGAATTACAAATTAGTATACAATATAAATACATAGACACGTTTGTTTGAAAAAATCTAACCTCAGAGAGAACATAAGTGCAAGTTCCCTGAAAGTGAAAAATCTGATTGTCAAAGGTGTAGTAGTGAGGATCTCCAGAGATGGTGCAGGTTTGTCTTGGAATGTTCTGACAAGAGTATTGGAAAGCTGCTGCACGGCATGCTTGGGAATAAGTGCAGGGTTCCAGGCTGCACTGGAGTCCACTGCTGGTACAGGTGCATCTCTCCTGACAGGTGGCATCACTCCAGAAAGAATCTCCTAATTGCACTGATAAACCTAAAACAAAGACTTACTGTATTATGTATATAAACACCAAATATCATTTTTCAAGCACTAGAAGAGAACCAGCATAGATCAACAAGAGTTTTAAAATTAATCCAAGCTGGTTCATGCTCCTTTGTTGTTCAGCATCCAAAACTCCTCACATGGTAGCTTCACCATGTCAAAAATTTGCATGTCAACTGTTAATATCGAATATGCACTGGGAAAACTGGGAAAATAAAATTACCATTGAACTGACAGCCCTGTGGTCCATAATCTGTTCTGAAGGCCCATCTGCCTGTTACATTGACATTGCTGCTGTATGATAAGCCTGTGAAGTCAGTCTGGAGTGATCCAGTAATTGAGAAATAATAGCTGGAGTCGATATTTTCATAACCGGCCTAATGGTAAGAAAAAGATCAAGATGCCTACTTAGTCATTTAGTTACAGATAATACAATTACATTAGATTTTCTTTTACTAGATTTTCATAATGTGCATACCTGTACATATTGCGCTGATGGAGCAATTTTACCATAGTTCATTAAAACAAATGAGAGATGGCCATTTGAAATCAAAACCACTTGGAAAGATGTTTCCTGTGAGCATATAAGCAGTTTATCAATATTGAAAAGTTTAGTCATCGTTTTGCTATTTAAATTTTTTTATTGGACATAGGTAAACTGAGTTTCTTACAGTTCCTGAATATGGATAATATGCCACTCTGTCCCAGGTTGCAACAAAGACCCATGAAGCAGAAAAGCTCAGATCAGGGAAGTATTGGTTTATGTCTTGTGTAGCTTGTATGAGGACATCGCCAGAGGTGTACTGCTGATATGAGATCACACCATTACCACGGTTATCAATATCAATCCAGAATGGAGCGATGATGTCTTTGCCACCATGACCTGGGAAGCTGTATGGGGAGTAGCTGCCCGATGGTCCATCAAAAGTCAAGTGTCCATTGTTGTTGACCTGAGAAACATGGATTTATTATAATGGACAGAATCTTTAAAAAGTCAAATCTGAACAGATTTGTAAAGAATTAATTTTATATAAAAGGTTTACTTACATAAATGTGGCTGTATGTGTGTCCAAAAAATATAAACGGTTGCAGGAGGTAGATGACTGCAGAACTTCCATCATCAGAGCGTTCATTTACTGTGTCTCCAGAACCAAACGGATAAAATGGGACTGAAATAAAACAATGGATATAATAGGATAAGGCCATCATCTATATGTACTACAAGAACAATAATATTAAATTGCACACTGTTTCTAAAATCAAACCCAAATCATAAATTGGGATCTGAAAAGTTTTGCAACCACAGATTTCACACACAGTTTTATTCAATTTTACACTCAGTCACTCCTCGTGCAATTCAATAATACAGTCCTCCAGACTGTAACCCAACAGAGGATACAGCAAATACCTGTGCCAGTGGTTTCTCTTATTGAAGTTGTGTCTGGTACAACGGTCGTATCAGTAAAGGTCCAAACATCTAAAAAAAGTAAACAAACATTATATAAAGAACTAAACTTTTAAAGTTTCAATACTGACATAAACACCATTTGTCAATCTAGTAATACAGTCCTCCAGACTGTAACCCAACAGAGGATACAGCACATACCTGTGCCAGTGGTTTCTCTTAATGAAGTCGTGTCTGGTACAACGGTCGTATCAGTAAAGCTCCAACCATCTAAAGAAAGTAAACAAACATTATATAAAGAACTAAACTTTTAAAGTTTCAATACTGACGTAAACACCATTTGTCCATTTAATACAACAGTCATCCAGACTGTAACCCAACAGAGGATACAGCACATACCTGTGCCAGTGGTTTCTCTTATTGAAGTCGTGTCTGGTACAACGGTCGTATCAATAAAGGTCCAACCATCTAAAAAAAGTGAACAAACATTAAATAAAGAACTAATAAAGAAAGAACTTTTAAAGTTTCGATACTGACATAAACACCATTTGTCAATTTAGTAATACAGTCCTCCAGACTGTAACCCAACAGAGGATACACCATGTACCTGTGCCAGTGGTTTCTCTTAATGAAGTCGTGTCTGGTACAACGGTCGTATCAGTAAAGCTCCAACCATCTAAAGAAAGTAAACAAACATTATATAAAGAACTAAACATTTAAAGTTTCAATACTGACGTAAACACCATTTGTCCATTTAATACAACAGTCCTCCAGACTGTAACCCAACAGGGGATACAGCACATACCTGTGCCAGTGGTTTCTCTTATTGAAGTCGTGTCTGGTACAACGGTCGTATCAATAAAGGTCCAACCATCTAAAAAAGTGAACAAACATTAAAAAAAGAACTACTAAAGTAAGAACATGAAAGGTTTTGACACTGATGTAAACACCATTTGCCAATTCAGTAATACAGTCCTTCAGACTGTAATCCAACAGATGATACAGTACATACCAGTGGTAGTGGTTTCTCTTATTGAAGTTGTGTCTGGCACAACAGTAGTATGAGTAATGTTCTGAACATCTAAAAGAAATGAACAAAAATTAAATAAAGAACTAATGTAAACTAAAACTAAGGCTTTGACACTGACATAAAAACACCAATTTTCAGAGAGTTCGAGCGCAAATATTTCCGCCATTAATATCTGTGCGGCTTGTGTCATAATCCTTAAATGGATTGTATCAAAAAACAATAAAGTTTTTTATTACTCATTTTTGAATTTGTTGATAAATAAAAAAATAGTCATGTTTGATTACAAAAATGTATCACCATAGCAGCCACGATGTCCATTTCTGACTGTACACTCCATAGTCGGTGGGCAAGAGTATGCAGAACAACGCAGATCATTCGGGCCAAAACACTCACAACGTTGAGAACATTCTGAACTCAAGAACTGTTCACCAATCTATTAAAAACATTATAATTATTACATTTTAAGTTTGAAAAAAAGGGGTTAACCATTAAGTGCCATAATGATGTCACGAACTTTTGTTCTTTAAAGAAGCACAACATGTAGTGAACACAGAAATCAACTACCAAGTACTCCATATGTCAAAGTACCATTGCGATACCATATTTTACACTTGACATACTGTCCGTACTTTCACTACTTCTCTATATGATGGAATGTATTTAGATTTAAAATACTGAAGCTTACATTAACATAAAAGCAATGTTTAAATACTCACATCATAGTAGAATCCATCATACAAGCAGCCGCATTGCTCTACAGGTACACAGAGTCCTGAGCTCCTCACAAATCCATCATTACAGAAACAACCCTCTGAACATGTGTGTTCACAACTAGCATCAACGCTGCTGGCACACATATGACCACAGTCTGTGCCGCACAACTCATAGTGACTGTTCTCTAACTGACACGACATGGCTGTCAATGAAACAAATAAAATATATGTATCAAAAAGATGAGCAAAATATAAAGATAGCAAAGTACTATACCATCAAATTATTTCTTAGTGGTAAAATTAAAGTGAGAGAAATCCCTTAAACATGCAACACATTTTAAAGTAAATGATGGATTAAATAAACTGGTATTTTCCCACTTTCAGTCACTTACCACAGGATGAACTTTCTCTCCAGGGGAAGACAACAGCATTGGCAGATTGACAAGCCCTCATATAGGATTCCAAAGAGTGGCACAAGACATCATTACTGTTTCCAGAGAGGCACACATCAAATGAACAGTCATTAAAGTATGCTTGTGGATCAACAACGGCATGGCAGAAGCTAAATGGGCCCTGATTGTCCTTGATGATCTCACACAGACTTTGAGCAATAGTTTGATCTTGGCACAATGGACCATCTCCAGGTCCATCGCTGCATTGCACTTCATCCTCAACCCTCCATTCAGCCCCAAACTGATCTGCTGATGGTGCCAAAGAACCCGAAGGAGTCATGAAGTCATCTTCTGTATGACCATTAAAGTTGCCACAGAGTCCACACGTAACTCCTCTGTAGTCTGCAGGTACAATGATGTTTACTGCCCAGAAGCCGTAAGTCACACTGAAACCAAAGTCGGTTGAAACAACTATTTGTGATCCAGTGGAATAGACCGATACCCTGCCAGAGTCAAGTAGGATGGGAAGGTTCCTGATCTCTCCATCAACCTGATTGAAAGTGAATCCAACAGTTTGTTTATACCAGTTGGACAAAAATGTCTTACTTTGGTACTCAAGCAAATAACATTGAACAAGACTTGCTTACCTGAACAGAAGAATAACCATTCATGTCCTGTGACATGTGTACCAGATGCTCAGAAACATTGACAAAAACCTCAACGGTCACTGAAACTGAGAGTCCCTGCCAAGCCTCATTTCTTGCATCAGCCTGGAAGTGTGGAAGACTGCGATTGTTATTACATACTGTGGCCAGAACATATCTGCATGTGCCCTGAAAATCAAAGTAGGTTCCATCAAAAGATATATAATGGGGGTCTCCTGAAGCAGAACAGCTACCATGTGGATTGGGATGGCAGCCATACTGTCCATCCACCACACGACAGACTTCTTGTTCACTGCAAGATGATGGTGTGCATTGGACATTTCCAGTAATCCCATTACAAACACACAGAGACTGACACTCTTCACCCTGCCAGAACTGCTCTCCAGGCTGCCGATAACACCCAGCATAGTGGCAACCACATCCTGTTGGAGGCACACACTGATCTCCATTCAGAACAAGTCCATCGTTACACTGGCATCCCTCCTGGCACTGCAGAGTGCACTGGAAGGGAAATGAGAGACTAGGGCAGGATGCAGGACAGGATGTGCCACACAATTCATAATGGGTATTTAGTGGACAGATGGGATCTGGAATATCAAAGCATAATTACAAAAAGAAAAATAGAGCAACATGATCAGCACTTTGCAGCTCAATGAAAAGGAATATATGTAACTATATTTAAATTATATAATTATATTTTAAGTCTCCAAATCTCACAAGTTACAAGACACTAACCACAGTAGGTAAGGTTTCTCCACTCTCCAACTGTGATGCCATTTTGTTGGCAGAGCAGTGTGTATCCCTGCAGGGCCTCACATAGAGCCTCCCTGGCACCTCTTGTGTGCTCCAACATCTGAATGCAATCTTGTATGCGTTGTGAAGGGTCTAGTGTTCTGCTGCACTCAGCAAATGGTCCATCAGGCATGGTCATGATACTGCAGTGCTCACTGAACTGACTGTTGATCTGATATTGTCCTGGTTCCCAAATGTTAGTTGTGTCTTCACAGTGGGCTGATAGGGACCCATCACGCCAGCTGTCTGCAAATGTCTGGGTGTCGTTCAGTAGAACACCATCTCGGCTGTAAAACTCATCGTTAATGTTTTCATTGAAGTTTCCACATAGACCTCCGAGTGTACCACTGTAAGTGCTTGGTGCTGTGATTCGGACAATGTTTGGCCAGTCAGCTCTGACAGTCACCCCAAAGTTTGTTTCAAGAACAAAACCCCTAACACTGCTGTGATAGATGCGTATCTGACTGGAACCAACACTGATGGGCAACTCAAGCACCTGTCCATCCACCTGTATCTCAGAATAAATAACAAAAGTTAAATGATCTAGCATATACATGATTTTCATGCTGGTTAAGTTGTTTTTTAATACAGGAATACAGAAATTAGAAAAAACATTCTGGCTTACCTGCACATTGCTCCCTCCACCCATTTCTATGGAGACCTGAGTTCCATCTGCCTCAAACTTCAGGAACCTAGCAAAATCTTGAGGAACTCTAGGCACTTTTTCCACTGTCACAGCAAAGTATGGTAGTTGGGATGGCCCCATCACCCTTGCAAGAGTCAGTCCACAAGCTCCGGGATATCTGAAGGTTTGCCCATCAAATGTGTGATATGAACCTTGGCCTTCAACTGAACAAGTAGCATAGCTGGTGGGTCTGCAGCCTCTCTGACCATTATGAACTTCACACACCTCTGCTGGACCACATTGATGCTGATTGCAGATCATTGTCATGCTACTGCAAACACATTGCCTGCCACAGTCCTCATCCAACACTACTGACTGTCCCTCAGCGTAATAGAATCCCTCAAAGGTACATCCACAGGCTGCTTCAGGTACACATGTACCAGCACTGAGAATGTACCCATCGTCACAGATACAGCTCTCCTGACTGGGCAATGGACAGTTCATTGGAGCAGTGGGATCACTGCAGGTGGCTGGGCAGCTTGTTCCTTGGGCCTCAAAATGACTGTGCTCAATAGGGCATTGAATCTCTGAAAAATGCAACAATATCATGCAACAATATCAGATCTTTCAGCTGCCACATTTTAAGTAATTATTTTCAAGCAAATTGAATGTTCTTACCACAAAATCCCTGTTGTCTCCACTGGCCTAGTTGTACCTCCTGTTGTTGGCATTGAGCAGCATACACATTGAGAGCCTGACACAGAATTGGTTGGTATCCTCCTCCTAGGCAAAGATCGTAGACACAGTTTTCTATGTACGTCTGTGGTGCAATCACAGAATGGCAGGCAGCAAAAGGACCAAAAACATCTCCTAGGATCCCGCAGTGATTTACATCACTGTAAACACTCATGTCATCTGTATTACAATTAGCACAAGCCAGACCTGTGCACCTGACATTATGACATTCAAGGTCTGTGTCTCCGTCTACTTTCCAAGAGTTGGCAAAGTCCACATCTGAGCTCAGTATCTCTCCAGAAGGAGAACGGAAATCATCTTCAGGATGCAGGTTAAAGTTTCCACACAGACCACATGTTGCATTCTGGTATTCAAAAGGTACAGAGATTGTGACCCAGCTGTATGAATCATATGCAACAACTAAACCAAAGTCTGTGCTGATGACCAAGGTGAAACCTGACTGATAGACCTGGATGGAGCCATTGTTCAGTGTGAATGGTGTTGCTCTAAAGGTACCGTTAACCTGGACAATGTTGAGACAAGAGAATTTAGGAATATGAAAAGATCCTCAATAACACATCACCATTATAACAATGTAGTATTAGTATAAAATAATACCAACCTTTGCCTCATAATAGTGATCTTTAATCAGTTCAATTTCTTGATCATACACAAACACTCTGACCATCCGGGTCCATGACACACGTGTACTACCTCGATGATCATTTTTGCCCTCAATACGATAATATTGCAAATCATTTCCACAAGCCTAAACAATGATACAACATCAGAATCATTAGTGAATTACAAATTAGTATACAATATAAATACATAGACACGTTTGTTTGAAAAAATCTAACCTCAGAGAGAACATAAGTGCAAGTTCCCTGAAAGTGAAAAATCTGATTGTCAAAGGTGTAGTAGTGAGGATCTCCAGAGATGGTGCAGGTTTGTCTTGGAATGTACTGACAAGAGTATTGGAAAATTGCTGCACGACATGCTTGGGAATAAGTGCAGGGTTCCAGGCTGCACTGGAGGCCTCTGCTGGTACAGGTGCATCTCTCCTGACAGGTGGCATCACTCCAAAAAGAATCTCCCATCTGCACTTGTAAACCTGAAACAAAGATTTATGTATTATGGATATTATGACGTAAATTATTTACTAAAAGGCAGCTCTTCAGTTTTACAACCATGGTACAATTTTAGGTAGGTCATTAATAGTTTTATTGCAAATAAAATTACCATTGAACTGACAACTCGGTGGTCCATAATCTGTTCTGAATGCCCATCTGCCTGTTACATTGACATTGCTGCTGTATGTTAAGTTTGTGACTTCATTCTGAATTGAATCCGTTATTGAGAAATGGTGGCTTGAGTCGAAGGTGTCATAACCGGCCTAATGTTAAGACATCTTAGTCAGTTACATGTAGTTACAAATAAATCTTTTATTAATTTGTCATGTTGTGCATACCTGTACACAGTGTAGTGGTGGAGCAATGACACCGTAGTTCATTAAAACAAATGACAGATGACCATTTGAAATCAAAACGGCTTGGAAAGATGTTTCCTGTAAATATATTTGAAAAGATATAAAGAAATTTAATATTAAGAATATAATAGCTTCAAAGCAGGACAATACTAAGATGTATCCAGTTTAGCATCATTTAAAAGATTCATTGGAGAGCGGGGAGCTGAGTTTGCTTTCTTACAGTTCCTGACAATCTGTAGTATGCCACTCTGTCCCAATTTGCAACAAAGACCCATGAAGCAGAAAAGCTCAGATCAGGGAAGTATTGGTTTATGTCTTGTGTAGCTTGTGTCAGGACATCACCCGAAGTGTACTGCTGATATGAGATCACACCAGTCCTACGGTTATCAATATCAGTCCAGAATGGAGCGATGATGTCTTTGTCACTGTAAGCCGGGAAGCCGTACGGAGACCAGCTGGTCCATGGTTCTTCAAAAGTCAAGTGTCCATTGTTGTTGACCTAAAACAGATTTATGTGAGTCAGGACCCTTTTAAAATATGCAAAACACAGCCATGTGAAAACAGAGTTATCCTTTATCATTTTCAAGTCATAATACTTTTGGACATTTATTGGTAAATCGATTTGTAACACACGTTAAAAAGTGACCCTCAGTAACAGACAATAAAGGCAAGATAAACTTAACGGGCCAATTACCGGAGAGCACAATTCCATAAAAGTGCCGATGGGAGTGCTAATATCTGCTGGTTATTAACTAAAAAGGCACAAATTAAATAACACTGGTGCAACAGCTCATTTCTATAATGACCAACGCAATCTACTAATCTTGCGCAAATTAGTTCAGTAGGGTGACCATACGTGCCATTTTTCCGTGACATATCCTGGCCAGGATTTCGGGCACGTCTTCCGGAAGTTGTACGGTATTTGTCGACCGCATATGTCATCGAATTTTATTATTTCAGAAAAGCAAACGTTACATTTCAGCGTAAGAATAAAACTACAATGATACTGAAATGTGAGCACCTCGATGACGTATGTGGTTGTACTGGACAGATGGCACGTATGGTCACCCTATAGTTCAGGGTAGCAATAAATAGGTGTGGTTCTGTCCCTGCACCATGGTTGGGCATTGGGGGGCCGGCCCGCCCTGTGAGTCACTAGTGCCCGCCCTGGACGAGCCTGCGGTCTCCCTTCACCTGTTTACCAGCTCCATGTCCCACAAACCAACAGTCCTTGCTTGTTTGCCCTTTTTTTTATTAATAGGCTACTGTTATCAAAAGTTATTGTAGGGTATATATAACTGCTGAATAAAATAAAAAATGTGTTTGGTCTGATTAAAAAAATATATATTTTAAATGTATTTGATTGGTTTTCGATAGTGAGCGCGGAAATGTTTGGTTGTTTGCTAAGAATAGCACCAGCACTTAACATTAAGACACGATTGAGTGTTGAAGTGAGACTGACACGTTATGGTTCTGCTGTGATCTTTGAACTAAACAACAAAAACAGTCAACATTACGTCTAAAATGTAAATGTTTAGTGAACTGTCATATGAAATCGGTGTCACATTTCAATCGTGATTTGATGCTGCTTTACTGTATCATGTTATTAAAAACTCCACATTTTTACCATAGGATTTTAACTGAGTTAAACCCACTTTGTTAACACACTGTTAACTCAAAAATGAAGGTTTAGAAGAACTTTTGAAGCAGCTGCTGGTGTTTGATTTCTCCTAGTGACTCCTCTCAATTTCCTCCATCAAATAAAATATTTTTTTAAATAAAATGTTCCTCTGGCATTCCAAAAAAAGTGTTACGTCAAAAGTTCCTTTCCCTTGTATCACGCGCTCTCAGATCTCTTGTGCATCTCTCAGCAACAATTGCAGCCATTTCTAGTGCAAAATAGTTTAAGACATGCTTTTATATTGTTAAATAATACAATTGTTAGTAAATTGTGTGGCATGATTTATTTAAATACTCTCCTCCCATACATTTTGCATCTGAAAGGCACATGCCTAGAAATGCAAACAGGTCAGTCACAAAAATAGCAAAAAATTAACTAGACCACACCTTTTCAGTGCTAATTGTGCTTTTAGTTAATCCCCTTTAAAAACGAAGTTTTGCTTAAATCTGGCTCTAATAATCCAAAATTGATTCTCTTATTTAGTAAACTCACATAGATTTTGTCGTATGTGTTTGCAAAAAACTTAAATGGTTGCAGGAGTTGAATCGCTGGTGAGCTTCCATCATCCGAGCGTGGATTCTTCGCATCTCCATTTTCAAATGGATAAAACAGGCTGCCAGTGTTGATGCTACTGCCTAAAAGAAGTAATACAAAAAAAATGAACATTAAGTGTGAAAAAAATCATTTATATGTCAAGGGGATTTTGTATATTATTGCATACATTTTTACTTACACTTGCTAAGCTCATTAAAATAAGATTATTGTCTTGTCATTTATCAAATGGCCTTTTTTCACTGTGCAGTTTGTGAATGTCACATATTTTAAACACAGAAGCATGTATTGACCTGTTTTTTTTTGTACCAAGTGCTTGGACACAAGTATTTAAGTTTCAACATGCATTCCATTTAGGAACTTAATAAACTTTTTTACAGTAAAGCCACAACTAAAAACAGTACAATGCACGTGACAGATTTAATAATGTGTAAAACACTCACCAACCAGTAGCATAGATACATACAATGAGATTAAAACTCTCATTGTGTCAAACTGCACCTACACACACAAACACAGGCACACACAGTATATGAATAATGATACAATGAGTATATGAGTCAAATTTTTTCATTTACCCATCTTATATAGGAAAAACACACATTTATTCTTAAAAAAATATATATACCATTTAATTTAAATCCACCTAAATTAATTTTTAAATATTTTTAAAGCTGATGACAGAAAAAGTAATTTAAAGGCCAGTGTGCTTAAAGTTATGAGGAATAAACTTACCTATGCTGAAATGCTACCGCGGGGTGATTTTCTCTTCACTAGTTAAATCAGGATGAAAGATGCTGAACTGCAGGTTTCACAGGCTCATCTGTACTTTAATTACTACATGGGCGGAGCAAACATCTTTATAGACTCTGAACTATATATTTAAATACTTGAAATAGATTCAGCTTTTCAATTTATAATTAAGTCGATATATTATTACGCATGATTGAGATGCCTGTTCCCACCCACCACAAACACACCTAAACACACCTACAGATGAAAAATAATAATAATAATAATATATCTCATGTATTGTATTAGCTTTTTTTGTTTTCAACCAGGTGAACAGAAACTTAATATACTTTTAAATAAAAATGTAAATGTGCAGCCTTTCGATATCGGACGAATTAAAGTACGAAATAAGTGGTATGCAATACATTACAATAAACTGTCCAAAATATCTAGAATATACACAAATGGATATGTGATATATCTGAGAACAATGTTTAACAAAGTCTTAACTTTTCACTCTACAAGAAATTGTGTATAATGTCTTTTTTTTAATAAAGTATGCATTATACACCAATGTATTTTTTTTACTTTTTTACCTTTTTAATAATAACGTTTGCCTCTCTTCCTCATCATATATATATGGCATGTAAGGCAACTGACGTAAGAATCAGCATCGGACTGTTTAAGATTGAACGCCCTATTATGTAAGATATAATTGACGACGGCCTATACTCTGGTCAATTGAATTATTTGAAAATAATGCACACCCAAGGTGGAAATGTGGCACGGTGCGAAGCGTGGGTGTGCATTATTTTTGAATAATTGAAAGGACCGGACTCAATTATTCTGCTTATACCACAGTTACCACAAACATTGCTTACAATGGTGATTATTTTAAGACATTTGACAGGTTAGGTGTATGTTTTACAGAAAAATAAGCAACAGACTTGGAACATAAAGCATTCAACTGCCCCGTAGTATAAAAAGCAATGAAACACACGTTTAATGTCCATGCACAGGACCTGAGACCGTAAATTCTTATCCCCCTCATTGCAGGGCTGAATGTGAAAAAAACTTTTGGATAATACTATCTATAATATATCTCAGTCCTTGAGTTTTTATCTTTATTTCATTAGATATGGTGCAATAGTTTATAGGTCTAACTTCTATAAATATAAAACAGAGTCAGATCAAATGGATAAGAACTTAAGAGACGGTGTGTAGATTGATGTTATAGATCATGGACCATCCTGGTCAAGTTGTTTTTTTCAGGTTGTTGTGAAACACTGATTTACGTAATAAAAAATTAAAGCAGTGACATTTATCCTATAGCTCTTTGCCTCATGTTTGTAAATACAGTAATTTGCATTGACAAAAGATTCAGAAAAGCATCTGGTATCAGAACTACTATAGCTACTGCTATGCGTCTCCTTTGCCAGGTACTGTATGACATGAATTTTGTGACTTCAATGTTATTGAATTTGAATTTATATTTTGTCTTTGTTTTGCTTAATTCAAGATTTTTTTAACCTGGTATAATAATTATTGATTCTCTTTAAAGATGTTCATTTCCAGTACATTAGGAGTAGTCTGGTGTTAGAGCAAAATAAGAGTAAGGATCAGATCACACATCTGATGGTGAATGGAGCATCTTCATCAGAAATTTTTGTCTCCTGACGTATCATGTTGTGACTAACGTGACTAAACGTGACTAAAATAACAGGTTTTGAGTTACAAGCACTTATGTTGAGGCCAGACTTAATAATTTAAGGTAAACACTGCCCAGACAAGACTGACAACTTTGTGACCATAAGATCCAGATACACTATGAGACACAGGTCCACTCTGAACAGATATCTTTTCATATGACCATTTATAATTCATCTTATCATCTGGCCAGTGGGTGGTCATAACAGTTATATTACAATATGAATGAAAACCATGCCATCTCAACCTAAAAAAATGCTTGAATGAATACTTTTTCTTGTACACTCTTAAAATTGATGTGTTAAAAATTTACACAAAATATGTGTAAAAGGATTCTAACACATTTTTGTGTTGGAACTGACACATAATGTGTAAATATTATGCTTAACTGCTTACACAATGAATGTGTAAAACACGTTAACCAGTATACAATAAAATGAAATGCATAATTATTGTAGTTTTAATGGCGTGCACTGACACTGATTATCCTGTACTTTTGTTTGTTATAAAAACCAAATATCATATATAACACATTCCTTTATCAAGTATAAGATGTTTGTGCAACAGGAAATATACAAGCAAGTTCGGTCAAAAGCACAAATTAGTCTGCACCTCACCACAAAGATAAATAAAAAATATAAAGTTTTACAATGCAACTTTGTCCTTAGTCAAAACGATTTGCCCAGGAACAGATAATATATTTATGAGACCAAAGATTATCCATAAGACAGTACCGAAAATAAAATAACACTGTTAACCACTACTAACACATAACACCCAGCGGCCAGCGGTGATTTTCAGAAGGACTTGCCGAGATCAAGCTGCGTTGGGCGGGGTACATGAGCGCTAAGTACCCCTTGGTTGTCTGGATCAGAACTCCGAAAAAGTCGGGGCAGATTTTTTAATAAACGCTCTCTTTATAAACCGACCGCAAATTTCAACTTTTTTTACAAACATTCTCGCCTAAAAAGCTTTTGAACATACACTTTGTGACACAATAAGAGTAATATTTCAAACATTATGCAGGCGTTCTCTTCCATTGGTGGCTGTCGTAAGTTCACACGAATCTGCTGATGACGTTTCACATGGACAGACAACTACACATTATTGTATTTTTAATTGTATTTTTTGCGTGTGTTATTTTTATTTCATTATTATGAAAATCGTGATCATTATTATTGAGCCTTGGCTGGCAGTCTGTTTTGAATTTGTTTTATTAAAAAAACAAACACACAACGCATACTGTGTTGCGCCTGCGCAGTGACGTTTTTTTCCAACCGCCTTTCCAGTCAAGAGGTCAAGAATGTTCCTGTCTGCATCAGGTAAGAAATTAAATTAAAAATTACAGTTATAATATGATATCTATTTTTCATATAGTGTAAGAAACTTTCGTATTAATTGTGCAGGAGACTGTTAATTTAAACTTTATTATGGTAATGTTAAATGCTCGCTCGTTTTGCAAAGTTACGTTTGGAGATTCATGTTAACAGTCACTCATTGTTTAATGAAAGGCACATTGGACTACGGGTTAGTATGTGTGACACTTGCAGCACTTTAACGTAAATCTTAAACACTGAGGGCCCTATTTTAACGATCTAAGCGCATTGTCTAAAGCGCACAGCGCAACATCTAAATGGGCGTGTCCGAATCCACTTTTGCTAATTTAACGACGGGAAAAATGGATTTTGCGCCGAGCGCATGGTCGAAAAGGGTAGGTCCTATTGTAATGGGAGTATTTTGGGCGTAACGTGCAATAAACCAATGAGAGTCTCTGCTCTCATCCCCTTTAAAAGCTAGTTGCGCTGGCGTTATGTCTAATCCCTATTTAGATGACGGACTTTGTAAACTGAAAAAATAAGCGGAGGAAAAAGATCCCCAGTTTAAGATTAATGTTAAATAATTGTGTTGTTTTTCACTTGTATTGAAATTGTTTTTTTTTTATCAAAACCTTTAAAACCCGTTTTCTTTTAGTCATGGAAGTAAAAAGCAGGCTTGTAATTGCTTTTAATGTATGGCTATCCAATATCATCAAAAAATTATTTACAAGCATGTAAGATAAGGTTTGTACTCTAAAAATACTTTATTTGTAATAAACAGGAGATAAAGAATTTACAAACGGCTCTCCTCACGTTTCAGCACTTTGGACAGCGTTTTTTTTAGCAAAGAGTTTTTTTAAGCATTACTTAAAAATGTTTCTCATCTCACCATATCCACAGGTACAGAGTCATCATAGACAATAAATCCGTGAGGTAGCATTAAAAAAAAAACATTTAAAAACAGACGCATTTGTTTAAAGCAAAGCATTTATTTACTTAGCAGGCTGCAGGTGAAGCAGCTCTTTGCGCCTTCTAACGTCTCATAATCTGTCCTCATTTATGTCCAAGAGATTCAATAATAATCTTTTACATTCAATCCTTTAATCTTTCATATTTAAAAGCATTTTTGTGCTGCTGCGCATTATGTACCTTGTGATAAGCAAACCCGCGTTGTCCTCCCGTGTTTAGGCGCATTTTACTAATGCGCTCTTTAAATAACATAAAACACATTGCGCCATTGACTTTAGACCAGGTTTTTGTTGGTCAATGGCGTAGTCTATTTTAGTTGCCTCAAAATAGCAACGCGCCAACAATGCGCCTGAAAACACCTCGTTTTCAGACCAGAACGCCCATGGGCGCAAAAGGGGGCGCAAATGCAATTGCTATTTAAACAACGCGGCGCTAAACGTGAAAATTAGGGTGGAAACTAGCGAAAGACACTTGCGTCGCGCATTGCGCTGCATTGCGCCGGGTGTAAGATAGAGCCCTGTGTCCTAAATAGACGTGACACGCGGTAAACTTCATGAACCTTTCACTGCTTGCAGTAAGGCTAAAGTGCTACGTGAATAAGATGGGTGTAGTTTTGTGCTACGAGCTGTAAAGTGTTTTTGCACTATTGAGTTATAAATACTGCCCAGTAATACTTAACTAGATGTAAATCACAATTCTTGTGTCAGTGTTTGTTTGTAATATTTTTCAGCTATCCATCTGAAAAAGAAAAGCTGGCACTCGCAAAGGAGATTGTGTTGTTGGATTATGGTCTTATTTGGTCAAAAAGAGGGACATGTACCGTAAGGATGCTTTTACATACTTCATTTATGTGCATGAAATTACTTACTTGACAATGTGTATAAAAACTGTACTTGACTCTAACTAAGTGCTATTTTTGCATTGATCATGATAGGAGCTTTTTTTTTTGATGGGCCATCACACAGTGGATTTATAAAAATGAGATTACAGAACATCAGACGGTAGCTTCAACAGAGTTGAAGTGGGAGGACATCATCAATAAAGAATGCCATTGGCCAAACCTTCAGTCATCAAAGAAGATGGATACAGGTAATGACAAAATCACCAATTATTGGTGAAATCTTTAAGGAATATCCCCAATTTCTGGACATGCCAGTGTTTGTAATATACTTAAAGGTGGAGTGCACAATGTTTGAAAGCCAATGTTGATATTTGAAATCACCTAAACAAACACGCCTCTACCCCAATAGAATCTGGACCTTCTTTTAAAAGACCCGCCCCACAAATACGCAACCCGGCAAGGATGTCGGTTAGTAGACACGCTCCTTACTGCTGATTGGCTATAAATGTGTTTTGGTAGTTGGCCCGTCTCCTTTTCCAAAGCGTTTTTCAAACATTGTGCACTCCGCCTTTAACTGGAGATAACTTTACACAAAGTGTTTCATAATTCCAATATTAATATTTCTTTTTAAATTCACTGAAGGGGGACATCAAGTTTTCCAGACTTACCGATGGGAAAGAAGAAATGGGAATGTGACAATTATTGAGAAACTCAGGGAAAAAGCATCTTAAGAGAAGAAAATGGACATCAGACATTTATTGAAGAAAGCTGACAGTCAACATAATGGTATGATTTCCTATCTCTGTTCCAAATGTTTAAAATGTAACATTCAAAGTACGATATAAAAGTAATCCTTTTTTAAGAACTTTTTCTCATAATTTATATTTTGCATGTGACCTGCATGTTTACTACACCCAGATGAGAGCTGTGTTATGGATACTCGTTCATCTTCTGCTGTGTGAATTCTGCTGTGTCAGTCCTGTGGGACTTGATGCCGGTATGCTTTGTGACTCTAAACTTTATATAAAATAAGTAATTTTCATGCAACAACATTTTCTAATGATGTTCATTGTTTCATTTGTGTAGGCTGGTACCAGTGTGACGTCTTTGCTTACTAAATGATCAAAGGGTGTCTGAAATCAGCTCAGCCACAGTTGGTTTCCAACGGTTCTTCAGGACATGGAGGCCACTACGTAACTGTTGCAATTAACGATTCTTTTGCCTCCACCACTGATGTTGACAATCTGACCTGTGCTGTACTGAAAACAACTTGCACTGACATATCTTAAAATATATCAGTGCCCTTTGTTTTGCCTCAAAATGCACACCAGTAATGTTTTTTGTTGAAACCAGTTATATTTCCTAATTAAACTAAGGCCTAGTCCTGGATTAAGCTAATCCCCTGTCCGGGAAACCGCCCCTAAATGTTTTGTGACGGAAATTTCTTTGAATACACTTGTCAAGTTCATTTTAAGTATTTTTCTAAATGTAAGATAACATGTTAAAGTTTCAGGACAAGTTAAGAATTTTTGATAACTTGCATGTTGAAAATGATTTCAGACATTGCTCTATTCAACATGTTTAACACAGTTGCTTTTAAATTCAATGAATTATTTTATAAATAGTGTTTTAAAATGTATCAATGTAATGTATGTTTGAAGTAATTATACTTGCACTTACATTTATTTAAATTAGCATACATCTAGCAACATAAAGTACTAGCATATTTTCATGCAAGCATTAATTGTCAAATATTTGTTATTTTACAAATAAATAGTTTGTGAACAATATTCAATAGTTGTCTGCTTGATTTCATAATTTAAAGTTGACAAATCATATGTTTTTTTTCTCTTTAATATTAAAACTAAACAATTACTCTGTAACACACAGTTGTGTTAGATTAATAGAAAGTTACACATTAATGTGTTTACTGAAGCAACACATTTTTGTGTTGCATTTTATAACACATATTCTGTGTTAAATTTAACTCAACATGTGTTGTCCCTGCGCACACTCAGAACATGTGTAAAAAATAACACGTTGTGTTGTTTTTAACACATTTGTTTTAAGAGTGTAGGTTGGAGAGAATTTAGCCCTCCTTTTTGTGAACATTGCGCTTGTAGCTATAGATTATAGACAATGCATTGTGCTTGAGTAGCCTATTCATACTAATTTGGTCTTAAAGTAAATCAAACACAATTTAAAGTTAATTAGTTCATTAGAGCATTGTCTTTTAATTTGTTTTTGATTCATCAAAGTATGCAATAGAAGTCTTTGAAAACAAGCTGTGAGAGAATTTGGGAGATTCATATTGCATTTATATTCTGTATTTGTTTAATTATCATATGGTTTCATATACTGAGTGTTTTCATAACTTAAAGTTGAATATTAATGTGTCTTCTGTCACCTGAATAGAACTGTTGCAACGGACACTGAGTGCATTGCCATAAGTTCATTGCAAGTGCACCGTTAAGTTTCCCAAAAAAAAAGTGCAGTTGCATTGAAAAAAAAATTACTTGCTCTGTAGCAACGAAGCAAACCTAATTGTTGATTGGTGGAAACTAAAAGGTTGAAAAAAAACAGACAATTGGTCAGCTCAAATTAGCAAAAGTGACAGCCACAGAATTAGTAGCTGATGCAATGGAAAACACCGAGTCTGGGTTTTAAAAGGTGTTAAAAAACTGTGTGATGTGAAATGTGTGCGTTGCAATAGGAATTGGGGGTTTGGAGAGGCAGTTCAGCTGTCATATTTCTTTGATGATCATCAGGCTGATCCAGTGTTGTGTTTATGCAGATACAATTATTTAATAAAACAAATTATTTTACATATCTCTCTACTCCATCCTGTCACGGTGAAATCCGTGTCATGTTTTGTGTCTGTCATTTCAATTCATTGATTTCTCATCACACCTGCAAATCATTAGTCTGTCTGTATTTATACCCCTGTTTGTGTTGTACTCACTTGCCGGATGATTGTTGCTGATGTCATGTTTGTTTCCAGTGTTCTAGTCATTGTTCTTACCTGCCCGTGTTGTTCCTCGTGTTTCATTTCATGTTATTTATATTAAATGTTACCCTTTCGTGTGAACCCTGCGTTTGTGTCCTTACTCGTGTTCCCGAACGTGACACATCCATTATTCCATGAGGAAAATCCATGACAAAACAACAATGACTTTTACGAGAACAGAAAGAGATGTCAATTTGCTTTTATTAAGTCTCTGTAGTCTGTGAAACTTTAGAGTGGCACAAATTCAAAATATGTGTTTGTTGCGTCATGTGAATCATGTGTCTTGTCAAAATAATAATAAAAGAGATGCTCACATTCACAAAATACTTGAAAGATACTAAACTCTGATTACACATGAGATTAATTGAGTTTCTGGCAAATGTGATAATTTTTTTTATCATAAACCCCTGCACAGGCATGTATTTTGACATAACACGTGATGCACATAGGTTCACGACGCACCAGACACATATTTTGACATGATGAGCTAAATACATGTTTTTACGAGCTTCGCATTACATTCCCTTGAAAACAAAGTCATTGACCGCCACTGAAAAAGATTCAGGCGTAATGGGAAGAAAAAAAGATACAAGAAGGTACAAAAGTTGTCACTGGGGTACCTTTCCAAAGAGTACACTTTTGTACCTAAAAGGTGCATTTTGGTACTTCAAAGGTTAATATCTTTATGAAAATGGTACATATCTGTATTAGGACCTTTTTAAAACCTACCATCCAATGGACAACTTTTATACTTTTTTTTTCTGAGAGTGCATTTTTGGATCAGCTATAGACAATAAAGTGTGTGAGAAATGCCCAACAAGCCAGCAACATCTATGGCAAGTGCCGGATGAAGCATATGGTAAAATATCATCTGCTAGTCTCAGATCACAGTATTAAAAATTCTGGCAAATAGTTTAATTTACACCTAAGAAAAATATTTTTTTCATAAGTAAAATAAAATAAATTAATAAAATAACACTTCACTGCAATATGACATAATTGTTGAATCTGTTTTGGTCTTTCTCAGGAGCGCAGTGTCTAAATTGTAGCTGATGACATCTTCTCTTAAAAATACAGGTTTATTAACTGTTCAGCTAAACAGGTTTAATCGGTAAACAGGTTTGATCTGTTTTCATACATTGCAGAATAATGGAAGAGATGTGCTTTCTTAGAAAATAATTACATTGCTTTCACAGAAGCAGAGCAGCTGAATTACGTCAAGGGGCAATTTACACGTCAATCATTATTAATGGGGTGAATTTGTCACATGCAGGCCCTGCCTTACTTTCGGAATCATAATTGTGTCTATTAAAATTGTGGTGTTGTAGAAGGAGATTAAAAGAGTTCAAAAGACCCTGACACACTTCCTGAGATTAGTAATCAATCCAAGAATAATTCAGTGCGGTGGCGGCCGGTGACTTCTCTTCCGATGGGCGTGAATTTATAATATGTGTTCAGTGTGTGTCATGTGAACCTGTGTGAATTACGCATCATGTCAAAATACGTGCCTGCTGCACACGCGTCATAAGAGTTTCTGATAAAAGAGACGCTACTGCAATATAAAGTATTGTACTTCAAAGGTACACATTAGTAGGCGACATCAGAGGAACATACTGGTACCTCCAAAGTTTTAAAAATGTACCGTCCCAGTGTCAACTTTTGTACCTTTTTTCTGAGAGTGTATAGACTGATATTTTTCAAAAAAAAAAAAAATGCAGATAGTTCAATATTGTTACGACCCCAGGGATGTAAAGGGGTATAACAGTTGATATAATGTTTTAACTGGTGTGTTTGTGCGTGCGTGCGTGCGTGCGTGCGTGTGTGTGTGTGTGTGAAGCCACTCAAAGACATCGACAACAAATAAAGTGCCAATTCTATGATTTTAATTTATATAGAAGTGACAGTGTGGTAAGTGAAAAGGAAAAAAGGATGTATCTTTACAATATTTACAGAAACAAAGAAGGAGGGATATCGAATAAGACAGTGCCAAAATAAAGAAAAAAACAAAACAGCACTTACTAACTCTAAATCCTCTAACCTGCGCTAGAAAAAAATGGTAATGTACATAAATCTTCAGCGTCCGAGAGACCCTAATTAAACTATACTGACTACCTAATAAAAGGGACAAAGGGGGGCACTCACCCCTAACATGATGTGTCAAATACAAACACGGATTCCCTACGTGTTGCCCAATTTATGTCACGTGACGAACTTACCTATCCACTTTTCCCCAGAACAAAGAGTTATAAACAACATGAAAAAACACACAAGTGACTCTAACTGACGGGAAAGGTTAGCAAAATGAGTAACATACAAAAAAAAGGGAACAATAACAAAGTAATATGGTTGAACAAATGCAAAACAACGTGAATGCAGCCGAAGCTAGCGTGAATGAATGATGATGGGGTTTAAATAGGTGGAACTGGGTGATGATTGGTGGACCGTGGAGTGACGTCACAGGGGCATTTGATGGATTGGCACGAGATTGTTGACCAATGGCATGGATTCTTGTAAGACACAGCGGAGAAAGAGCAAGAGAGAGGTTGAATAACAAAACACAGAAAACAAGAAAACACAACAAAGCACGTAACAAATATATTGGTAATAAATGCATTATATTGCATGTTTTGACTGCAAATGTTACATCCATAATGCTGGACTTGCCCATATACATATTTAAAACAAGCCTTTATAGTCTGTATTAATAGTTGGTGTCAATAAGGGCACTATTAAGACGTTACACAGGGATTAAAATGCCGCACTGTCACTTATATACAGCTGAAACAATAGAGGAGAACGTGTTGGTGATCACTGATCATTTATCGTAGTACCAACGCTATTTCATGACAATTTGTATTAATTGGAACGACCACATTCGTACATTTTTAAATGATTTGCCTTGACCCCTGTGACGTTGGTGTTAGAGGTGGGGTTTTGTTATTGCTTTTTATGTTAATCATACGTTTTGCACGGTTAGCATCGTACTAATTAGCCAATTCGTAAAATATGTACAAAGATCAGGTTGGTAGTACTTATCCTCTCATTATAAATATCTGTGACATGAATAAACATCCAAAATGTGTGTGTGACCGTAGCAGCTTTTCCAGTCACAAATATCTTTGGCCGCATGGCTACATAACGTTGGTTAAACAAATCTTCTTTACGAATTTTAAAACAACCAAAAGGAGCAGTTCCCGTCATGTTACTGGTGGAATATCACACAACTGGTAAAGGCTCTCAGCCAATTAGACTCGAGAATTGAAAACAGAATATAAGTCGTATAAAACATAACAAACTCAAACTTTAACTTAGAATTTTCAGACTTTGATTATCTATAATATTAAACATGCTTTAATCGCTCTTCACTTGAAATATTGAGAATAACTCCTACAATTTGTTGATTCATTAAAAAATTATAACCAACCAGTAAGTTAATCAAAAAATTAAGGACTGTTAAAAAAATAAATTCAAACACCAACACAGCAGACTGCACAAAACGCTTTCCCTATTATGAGAAAAGTGGCGACCGTGCGGCGATGTATCGTGTGAAACACTCTTTACAATTAGCAGCATTTTTAACTAATTGATGCATTTTTAACAAGTTTCCTGAAGTGATGTCAAAAGACCTTACTAGTAATCTATGCAAATGATGTTTATTTTAAAGTATAATTATTACCTGTCAGACAGAGGAATTCATTTTTTTCCATTTACTTGCCCATAACACTCCAAACTTAAACACAACAAATAAAATAATCTTAACTAAACATCAAATATTTATCACTTCATTATTCTTCAAAAACACATACACTTTAATAAATGCAAAATGCATGTTATTTTGAGTACAATTAATGCTTTTGATCATTCGAGTTTACGGTGTAAGGTGGCACTCCTTCTTTTCTATGACGTTCATTGTTAAGTATTTGTGTATCAATTATAGATAATTAAAGCGTTACAAAACCTGTTGATATATTCTGACATCTTAGACCACTGCCTCATGTGTACTTATGAGGCCTCACCCTTCATTAAATCATAAAAATATGAAAACATTTCAATGTTCTGAGAAGTCACTGCTCACCACCCTCTGTTCATCTTATCTTTAATTAAACAACATTTTATTCAGAGCCACAACATTTTTCAAACTATTCTGAAGTGAAAGAAAAATATCAAGACATTTCTCACGCAAATGAAACTAGTACAGAGGTCACACTTAAATGACCACTGCAGCTAATCTTACATGATTTGACTAAGAAATAAAGAGCAGACCAACTATAAAGCCACTCCACTAATCCTTCAGTCTAAACACTTATTTACTTTTGTGTTATTCTTTTGTTTCTACATTTGAATTAACCTGAGTCTAATAACCTTGAATAGTGCATTTAAGCAAAATATGTTTATTTATTATACTTATAATTCATGTAATATAATAATAATTCACGTAAATAATGATTAGGGCTGTAACAATTGATTGTGCAAATGCGCGTTTTCTCAATGAATGAATTTGAATGAATTACGGTGAAATCTCGGCACATCCAAAAGCCAGAGGGCGCTCTTGTGTAGAAACGCCATTCTGTGCTAAAGAAGAAGTATGTCTACAGGAATATTTATATCACTGTTCTTCAGATTGTTTCAGGTATTTTCATGATAATAAAGAATATTTTGTATGATTTTTATTTAACGAGTGTTGCTTTTTTAAATGCACGTTATAAACGACTCCGAGTCATAATGATTTTAGATTGATAAGGATTTCCTACTCACCAAATGCAGTAGTACACGCGCAAGCTGTGTATGAAACACAGAATCGCAGCCTTGCGATTCAAAATCTATTTCAGACAGGCATTTTTAATGGGACACACGATTTAATCGTTGCATCCTTAATAATAACTGAACTCTTACTGTACATTCACAAGGGATTCTCACATGGATTTCTCAACGCTTCTCAAAAGGCTTGTTCGACTTCATGCGGCGCTGCAAGAACTGACAGGCAGATGATATCAAAGTACCACGAATTATGACGTCATCCACCTGCCGGTTTTTGCAGCACCACAACAAGCTTATTTAAATGGGTGACGTCATACATAGCCGAACTGAATTGTGGATCTTTTGCCAAACATTTGTACATTTTTCAACTTTCAAGCGCCATTTAATAGTCACAGAATTTTTTGCTAATTTTTCCGTGGCATTCTCACGGATTGGTTTCTCAACTGCTTTTTCCTATTTTTAAACCATTGTCGCTTCGGTTTAGGGTTAGATTCGGTGCTTGCGTTAGTATGTCACTTTAACTATTGCTTTATACGATTTTTTCTGATTTATTCTTTTATATTTTCTAAACTTTAAACAATTGTCGCCCAGCGTTGGGGTTAGAGTTGGGTAAGGATGTTATTTAATGTAAATCTAAGCCTGAAACCCTAAACCCTACACCGAAGCGACAATGGTAAGAAAATGGGACAAAACAGTTGAGTAACCAATCCGTGAGAATGCCACAAAAAAAGACAGTCCGTAGCAGGGCCACGGAAAAATGCGGAGATCCGTGAGAATACCATGGAAAAATTAGCAAAAGATTATGTGACTATCCCACTGAAATTCGTGAGATCATTGAGCAGACTGGTAAATTGCTTATATAAAAAGTCTGTATTACACTTACTAGCATTTTAAACTAATTAGGACTGATGCTCTTTTCATAAGTCAACAGGACTCACAATAGCATTATATGCTAATTTTGTGCATTCAAAGGATGATTATACCTGTCAAGCAGAGAATTTATTATTTTATTTACATGACACGCCACAGTAACAACAACAACAACAACAAATTAAGGCTACTTTGTTAATCTTTAAAAAGACATATACATGTCCAATTTGTGCAAAGAGGTCCAAAATACTCATACTATGTCATTTAACACATTGATGTGTTATTTCGTGTTGAAATAAATAAAAGGGACACTACAAGTTGTGTTAAAAATAACACAAAATGTGTTGTTCCAATATTAACACAGAGATGTGTTAGTTAGGGATAACACATTGAATGTGTTGTTTTTAACATATCTGTTTTTAGAGTGTACGTGTAAATATTGTTGATCTAATTTGTATAATTAAATTTTGAGTACAGTACAAGCTTTTGATCCTTTGAGTTTGCATTGGCACTCCTTTTGTGTGACATTAATTAGTTATGTATCAATAGAACATTAAAGTGTTACAGAACCCTGGTAATATATTTTGACATCTTTGATTGGGTGGATCACTGCCACACCTGATCTTATTAAGCCTCACCCTTCATTTTAATCATAAAAATATGATGACATTTCGATGTTTTAAGAAGTCAGTGCTCTGTTCATCTTATCCTCAAATCAGATGAGACTGATACATGTCGACACCAGATGGCAGTGTAAACATTTAAAAAATAAAGCCGACATAAGTTAAGCTAAATCAACTTTATTTTATTCAACTGAGCACTAGTCAAGATAAAAAAAAAATGAGTACATTAAATAACTTGTAAATCCACATTTAATTTAAGGCAAACAGGATTTTTTTTACGGTTTTACGGAGAATCAAATCACTCAGGGTGCTTTTGATTTTTCTGAGAGTTCTCACTAATGAATAAGTATATAGACAATGATTTATACTCTTCATCTTTCACCAAACCGTGTTTTCAGTAGTTACTGAAGGTAAACTGCTGCTCTTGCGATATTTTTAGATGGATGTGTGTGACCAGATCAGTAGTTTCTTAGATACTCAAACCAGCTCTTCTGGCAACAACATCCAGGCATTTTCAAAGTCAGTCAAATCAACGTCAAATCCCCATTCTTATGCTTGATTTAAACTTTATTTTTATATATGTTTTTAACAGAAAAACTTGAAAAAACTGAAAAAATATGAAAATCCACAATCAAATTAAATCTTATTTCATCACACTAGATAGAATATTATCAAATTAAACATAAAGACAAGTGCAGTGCTAATTTAAAAGAAACAGATAACAGATATGACAAAGCAAATGTTAAGCTATAGAAACTTTTAAGATTAGAAATTGTGCATTGTGGAGACGTCCTAGAAGATGGTGCAGGCACTCAGGAGTGAAACCAGCAGTATCATCAAACAACCACACAGACCTGGACCTCCGGACACTCGCACTAAATCTGGAGCCCAATTCTCTGTGAATAGGATTCAGTGCATTATAAAATTACAAAATACACATTAATAAGATTTTAAAATAAAACAGTCCTCATATATCTGTAAACTAAGTGTTAAGAATATTAAGGCAAATTTACCTGCATTTCCATCGGACCAGACGAAAGGACCCATGGATATAGAAGAGCTGTCATGGAAGTCCAGAGACCTGCCGACCCTCTGGTGATATCCGGAGACACAGTGCTAAAAGATTGAAAATGTTTCATCAGATAATTATATAATTAAAATATTGAAGATTTCCATCCAATCAGAGCACACATTAAAGAGTATTACCATTATTTAAACTCATTAGTATTAGTATTTATTGGTGCATAATCTATAACCTAAATTTTCTTCAAAATACATATTTTGGAAAAAAAAGTGTAAAAAATACTCAAAATAATTTAATCATGTCATGTTAAATAACACGATAGATATTGTGAACCACAATTCATACATGTGGAGATGTACAGCTGGAAACTTTGTAAACTTTACGTCACCAGATTTTTGCCTTTGATTCTAGCGCCCTCTAGTGACGTAATACACGGAATCCAAATGGTGAGAAACTCCGAATCTTTTACCTGTACTTTACTCTGTTTACTACAAACATCTCAATTTTAACATTTTAATTTTTATTAAGAAATTTTACATGCTAACGAAAATAAATTATCTCTATACGTCTTAAAAGTCCCTACAACCTACAGGGTGCAGTATAAGCACAAATAATACAATTGAACAAAAATTAGTAATGCTTTTCATGTTTTTTTTTTTTTCAGGTTGATCTGTCCCATTCAGCAAAAATTATATATTTAAAAATATACAACAATGACAAAACATATATTTCCTGTAATATATATTTAGAAATATGTTCACAAAAATTAATTTTTCACCAATATATGTTTTTGACATATATGTTAAAACATATTTTTGGTCAAAGAAATGTATATCTTTTTTGCCATATGTGCTAGTTTTCATAGCCTATAAAAGCCGAATAAAGAAAATTCTGCATCTTTATTGGACGCACTTGCGCTGACGCGATACCCGTCTGGATCCGTACTTTACTTCCGGTTTTGTTTTTTTTAATGGTCTGACTAATTGCTAAACTGATCTCTTGAACGAATGCCTCGTCGAAAAATAACAAATGTTTTGGTTTCCTAGGTAATCTATGTGTTGTTTTTTTGCGTGTTATATAAATAAACTATGTTTAAAGAACTTTGTTGGTAGGCTATTTATTATTAGCGGAGTTTACCGGAAGTTACATGCGGACCACGAAAGCCGCTTGTTTATGTTGTTACTGCTGAAACAACCTTATTAAAGTTACAAAAAGTATTTAGTCAAGACAAGGAAAAGATCTTGTTCGTTGTTCATGTTTTACAATATATACAGCCCCATACAGCAAAAAAAAAAATATTTCTCTCGCCAAAAATATGTTTTAAATGCATGCTAAATACAAGCATATATTTAATATATATTAAACATATATTTAAAACATATTTTTGGCGAGAGAATTTTTTTTTTTTTTGCTGTATGGGGCTGTATATAATATTGTAAAACAGTAGCAGGATAAACCTAAAGCCCCATACAGCAAAAAAATTAGCATATATAGCATATATCTAAAACATATTTTTGGAAAGAGAAATACATATTTTTTGCTGTATGGGGCTGTATATAATATTGTAAAACAGTAGCAGGATAAACCTAAAGCCCCATACAGCAAAAAAAAATATTTTAAAAAATTTAAATTAAAAATATGGTTAAAAATATATTGGTGAAAATACATTTTTGTAAACATATTTTTAAAAACATTTCAGGAAATATATTGTTTTAGCCATTTTTTTCTTCTATATTTTGAAATATATATATATATTTTCTGTAGGTGTTATCCTGTTATCCTGCCACTTTAAGAGTGCGTGGATCCAATATACTGTTACACATGCATTTTTTCTCAACTCCATATACGTATTTACTTAAGAGGTAGCGTAACAACCTGTGTTTACGATGATAGTCACAGTATTTCTAGATCATTTTGTGTAAATATGTCAGCCCAAGCGCAAGAAAGCATGAGCTCAGTTGGCATTTGTGCCTGCTGTCTGAAGCATTGAGATGTAACTTTCTCGGTATGTGTGTCAACGCACGCACAAAACTCTTCAAATAGTGCATTAGCAGCTCATTGAGTTCTGTTACGTGTCTTCTTGTGCTTGACAAAACAGGCATGAAAGCATGTAAAAATGATAAACGTAATTGTGACAATGCAGCTACACTGCCTTTTGTGTTTGAACAAGTTCACAGGGCCTAGATGCATTCTCAGGTACTGACATTTGGCACCAGTTGAATTAATGTAAGTCCATACGCAGTAGTACCGACGTAATTTGGTCTGTGCTCTAAAAAGTACCAAGCATGGTACCCAATTATAATTTTGTGTAAATTATTTTTGTAAACTTACAGCTGAGCAGGAATTGTTTGCCAGAAGACAAAGATGAACAGCACAGTGCAGGTAAACTTTAGTGGAGTTTGAGTTGAAGATGAACATCCTGAAGGAGAAACGGCTGGATGTTGAGACACCATTCTGAAGAAGCTTCACTGTGTTATCATGTGGATTTGGACACCTGTGGATAAGGAGGATTATTTATTTAACCCTTTAAATGTCTTTAAAGACATTACAGCAAATACAAAGAAATGTTTGTCTCTTACTCTCCAGTGATGAGATCCCAGCGCAGACTGTAATCTGGATCATTCACAGGTGTAGCCCAACATGTGTCAATCACTGTCACCAACTGTCGACTGTCAACCCCATCAACACGAACCTCAACAAAAATCTCCTGGTTGAGTTCTGCATCCACACTACCATTGAAGGGCTGAGAGAACCCAACGTCCTCATATGGGATCATTCGGACCTGATACATCCCTCGACCAGCAGGAAGGGTCTGGTGCACAATGCTGGGAAATAAGATATAATGCAATATAGTTGTGTATTATTCTTCTGTATTGATTGTCTTTTATATACTGTGTGTAGCCAGTAGAAATGAATTCTTACCTCTCCAGTGGGTTGATTTCTATCATAGAAAATGTTTGTGTTTGGGGGTAAACACAGCTGAAAGATATCTGCAGAATTCTCTCTCTGCTGATGAGACCTTCGGATGACCCTGGTGCTCCCAAAATAAAGTTCTCATAAATGATATGAGTGCCATTGGCCTGTGGATTACAAACATAATTTTTAGAAAGATTAGAAAATGATTTAGATTTTTTAGAAATTGTGAAAAGTGTTCATTTCATTTATGGAAGTTATTCAGGTATAGTTTCACTGTATTTTAACACTATGTAGATATTGAGTCTTACCACAAGATTTGTACCACAGGTGTGTTCATTGTTATCAAAACTAAACTCCACTCGGCCGTTCTGGATGATTCCTCTGCAGCTGGGATCATTGAGGTGCAGGCCATCAGCTGAAAAACCAGCTTCAAAGAGCTGACAGCGAGATATAGATATAGATCCTGTACTGCTTTCACAGGTTTCAAAGAAATCTGAGAGATACAGTAAAAAAGATTGTTTAGGTTAGGAACTAAAGAGAAGAGTAGAATATTTTAAAGGGATGTTTCTAACCAAAAGAGTCAGGATCAGATCTGGTTTGGTTGTCATTGCATAAACAGCCGTAAACACTGTTCATCTCTCCACACCATTCATCTTCAGTACAGTTGAGCTCAGAACAGGGATCTCTCTCAGCTAAAGAGAAAACATATTAAATAAATAGTGACAAATTTTGTGTTTTCTGATTTATTATACATTTGGTCCAAAACATAAAATGTCTTTATAATATTATATGTTTGGGTTTAGAGGTAGATGACAATGAGAGGTTATGGACAGTCATTTGTAGTGGTTATTGAGTGCTCTTATTCAATCCCATAATGCACCACAATAATGTACACTCAATGAGGCATGATGACACAAGATTCCCCTTGCAGCGTTTTTGACACTTAAAGAAGTAGTCCACTTTAAAGATGGGGTCCATTGACTTTTTATAGTAGGAAGAAAAATACTATGGTGAGTCAATGGGCCCCATCTATAAAGTGGACTACTCCATTAAGTGTCCAATTTCATGCCCAGTCTACCTTAATAAGTAATATTATTGTCTTGCCCGTATGCAAGATACAGAGATACAAGCCATACAAGATATTAAGATAAAAGTATAATACAGATATATTGTTGTGTAAAGTCCTTCTTAACGACCGGTAGGGTTGGGAACTGAGAACCGGTTCTTATTCAGAACCAGTTTTGTTTTTTAAAAGTGACCAGAACCGCACGTAATTCTTAAGTTGCGGTTTGAATAGCGGTTCCGATGCGATGCACAAGGAAAAGCGCTGGGAGCGGTCACTTTAAATAACCATGCCTCATTTAATGAACATTAATTTAATTATTGAAGCGGACTTTCTTTTCCGTGTCATTCTGACGGATTGGTTACTCAACTGCTTTTTCCTTTCAAACCATTGTCGCTTCGGTTAAGGGTTAGATGTGGTGTTTGCGTTAGTATGCCATTTAAGTATTGGTTTAATTTTTTTCTGATTAATTCTTTTATATTTTCTAAACTTTAAACAGTTGTCATCTGGTTAGAGTTGGGTTTGGGTAGGGATGTCATTTTATGTAAATCTAACCCTAATCCGAAGTGACAATGGTAGGAAAATTAGGTAGAACAAAACAGTTGAGTAACCAATCCGTGAGAATGCCACGGAAAAGAAAGTCCATGGCAGGGCCACTGAAAAATGTGGAGATCCGTGAGAATGCCATGGAAAAATGAGCAAAGAATTCTGTGAATATGCCACGGACATTCGTGAGATCAGGTTGTTTTGAATGGAAATAAATCAACTTTTTGATGATATTCTTATTATATGACCAGAACCTGTATACATATCTCTGTAAAGGCAAAGAGAGAAATCCAAACTTGCTGGTCACACATGAGCAATGGGTTGTAAAAATGTTCGCACTGTGTAAAAATTATCTCAAATTGCACCTGCATTCAGGAGCCCTATGATGAAAAAAGTAAATAAAAAGATTGGTTCATGAGATCTGCAATTAGCGAGTACCGATAGAGTCTGATAGCCATGTAGTGAGTTCAAGTATATACAACCCCAAAACAGAAAAAGTTGGGACACAGTAGAAAATGTGAGTAAAAAAGGAATGGAATAATTTACAAATCTCATAAACTTATATTTTATTCACAGTAGAATATAGATAACAAATCAAATGTTGAAAGTAAGATATTTTGAAATGTCATGCCAAATATTGGCTCATTTTGGATTTCATGAGAGCTACACATTCCAAAAAAAGTTGGGACAGGTAGCAATAAGAGGCCAGAAAAGTTAAATGTACATATAAGGAACAGCTGGAGGAGGACCAATGATTAGGAATAGGAATGTTGTCCTATTCTTGTCTAATACAGACTTCTAGTTGCTCAACTGTCTTAGGTCTTCTTTGTCGCATCTTTCGCTTTATGATGCACCAAATCTTTTCTTTGGGTGAAAGATCTGGACTGCAGGCTGGCCATTTCAGTACTCAGATCCTTCTTCTATGCAATCTTGATGTTGTAATTGATGCACTATGTGGTCTGGCATTGTCATGTTGGAAAATGCAAGGTCTTCCCTGAAAGAGACGACGTCTGAATGGGATCATATGTTTCTAGAACTTGGATAAACCTTTCAGCATTGATGGTGCCTTTCCAGATGTGTAAGCTGCCCATGCCACACGCACTCATGCAACCCCAAACCATCAGAGATGCAGGCTTCTGAAAAGAGCGCTAATAACAACTTGGGTTGTCATTGTCCTCTTTAGTCCGGATGAAATGGCATCCCATTTTTTCAAAAAGAACTTCAAATTTTGATTCGTTGGACCACAGAACAGTTTTTCACTTTGCCAAAGTCCATTTTAAATGAGCCTTGCCCAGGGAAAACGCCTGTGCTTCTGGATCATGTTTAGATATGGCTTCTTTTTTGACCTACAGAGTTTTAGCTGGCAACAGTGAATGACACGGTGGATTGTGTTCACTGACAATGTGTTCTGGAAGTATTCCAGAGCCCATGTTGTGATTTCCATTACAGTAGCATTCCTGTATGTGATGCAGTGCCATCTAAGAGCCCGAAGATCACAGGCATCCGGTATGGTTTTCCGGTCTTGACCCTTACGCACAGAGATTGTTCCAGATTCTCTGAATCTTTGGATGATATTATGCACTGTAGATGATGATAACTTCAATCTCATTGCATTTTTTTCTCTGAGAAGCTCAGAAAACTATTTTTCGCTGCAGCATTGGGGGAATTGGTGATTCTCTGCCCATCTTGACCTCTGAGAGACACTGCCATTCTGAGAGGCTCTTTTTATACCCAATCATGTTGCCAATTGACCTAATAAGTTGCAAATTGGTCTTTCAACTGTTCCTTATATGTACATTAAAATTTTCTGGCCTCTTATTGCTACCTGTCCTAACTTTTTTTGGAAGGTGTAGCTCTCATGAAATCCAAAATGTGCCAATATTTGGCATGACATTTCAAAATATCTTACTTTCAACATTTGATATGTTATCTATATTCTACTGTGAATAAAATATATTCTTATGAGATTTGTAAATTATTCCATTCCTTTTTTACTCACAATTTCTACAGTGTCCCAACTTTTTCTGTTTTGGGGTTGTAGTTTCTCCTAACTGCTTAAAATATTAACAAGTATTAAAACACTATTCATTATAAAATGGTCTTTACATCATGAATGTATAAATATAAAACTTGCATATTCTGCAGCCCTTAATGTGCCGCCTTCTCTGTTGAATTGTTTGAAAAAAACAGAAACACACTTCCAGGGAAAGGGTGCACTGTCATAGCTATCTTCAGGTCTTTGTGTTTTTCTTCTTGTGTTTAGTGTTCCTTGGGTTAATTTATTCTTTAGTGTTTTCATCTTTGTTCTTTTGAATAGTATTAAAGTGGATTTAAAGACCTTGTGCTGTTGGTTGTACACCACCAAAATGTAACAGAATCATTTTGCCATGGTCCATTTAGATCTATCATTGTTTATGTAAGGGATAATGTAGAGGCAGCCGGTAGTTATTGGGAAATAAGCCCCGACAGTGTGATCAGGACCCGACGCGAAGCGGAGGGTCTTGTATCACACTGAAGGGGCTTATTTCCCAATAACTACCGGCTGCCTCTACATTATCCCGCTTATTACACGGCTACTTGCCACATAAGAAAAAAAACTGGACATGAATATGAATTTGAAACATTTTATTGGCATATTTGTTTTAAATTTACATTTTTATCCTTCCGCGAAACTTTGCACAGATGCATAAAATGATCGTAATACCTTATTAAGATCCTCTGCTTCATACTTGTCTGTCTCCATTTTTTCCTCTTTTAGCCAGTCTTTGAGAAGTTTTAATGCCCATTCTGTATTTTTTTGTGTGTTGGCTTCGTAGCTGTCATGCTCTATTTAGTCAAGTTCAGTCTCAGTAAGCTCTCTGTGTCTTGTCGTGGTTGTCGAGTGTTTGTCACAAGATGGCGCCAAACAGACAGTAATCTTTATTGGCGCGGAGCGATTTTACTCGTGCAAGTAGTCCGGCTATGCGTTATTATTTTGGAGCGGTTATTATTTGAAAAGAACGAACCTGCAAATGTCTCAACTGACCAATCAGAATCAAGCATTCCAGAGAGCCGTGTAATAAGATCATTTAAGAATTTTACTGCACCGTTAAAAAACCAGTAGATTACTTTACCAGTGTTAGTGATGGGCGGAGTAATGAATTCTGTGGGCGGAGTCTCTGATGTCGTCTGGATTGGCAGTGTGGTGTTGCCTTCTGTGAGCAGGAACATTTTTGTATTAATGGCAATAATTTTTTAACAATCCCAAAAAAGCAAAATATTAAAGTGCTTTTGAATAAATTTTCTACCTGCACAGTAAGCAGCGCAGTCCATTGGTTTGACAAACTCATAAACGTAGTAATTTCCTGGACAGGCTTTGACTTGTATGGGATGAGATTCATAACCACAACAGCCGTTCCATGTTGACATACAGACATGTCGTGTGACCACTCCATCCTCCAAATGTGGATGAGGATCTCTGAGGAACAGTGGGTATATAGTGCCACACATCTCCTGATCGACACATGATTCTGACATCTGAGCACTCTGACCATCGAGGAAAAGTCTGTACCAGCCGTTCCAATCGATATTATAGTCACACTTGTAATTGTAGTTATACAATGGATAATTAGTGGCTCTCCAGGACTGATCCAGACTGGTGTAGCTGTCACAGGGGTCTACACTTGGAGTACTGAAAGAAACTATTAGAAATAATAATCAGAAAGAGTTAATACATTTAATATATATTGTATTTAATAATACATACTGTATTTGTCTACAAAGGTACAGTGAGGAAATAAGTATTAAACACAGTTTCAGTGCAGCAATTTACATTTGCTGGAAAAGATGCTGGAATGCCGTTAAGAATAAACAAACAAACAAACAAACAACACCTATAACACAGAACTTACCTGTAGTACCAGACATAGTGATGTCTGTGGTTTCTTCGGTGATTGTTGTCTCTGGCCTGACAGTAGTATGAGTGAGGTTTTTAACATCTGAAAAAATAAAGAATGTGAAATAAATAAAATTCTCAAATTGTCATATACTGTACGAATCCAAAAGCACATGTAAATGTATTTACCTGCACAGTATGCCAAATGGCAGGTTATAGGGCTCACAAATTCATAGACATAATAATTGTCTGGACAGGCTTTGACTCTAATGGGATTGGAGTGGAAATAACAGCAGTCACCGCTCCAGTGACCACAGACGTCTCGTGTGACCACTCCATCTTCAACCGTTGGATGTCCACCATTTAACCACAGTGGTGCATCAGTACCACATCTGTACTCTGGGACACATGTTTCTGGCATCTGAACACTCTCACCCTGAATGATGAGTCGATACCAACCCGCCCAATCCACAAACCTGTCACACATTGTCTGAGATAAATCCTGATTACTGGTGGATCTCCAGAGATCATCCAATACATTGTAGTTGGAGCAGGGATCAACTTCTGTTTTAAAAAACATTAAAATACACAAATGCTATTACATAATGTATGTAGAATTTATTTTTTTTATTTTTTTACATAAAATCAAATATATAACAGTTTAAAGGTAACGTTCTTTCTGATCCCATTTTTTAAACTCTAGTTAGTGTGTAATGTTGCTATAATAGCATAACTAATACCTGTAAAATGATAAAGCTCAAAGTTCACTGGCAGGCGATATATTTTCTTTAATAGAATTCCTCTTTCAAAACCTACAGCGAACGGACGGTTTGAACTACAGCCCTCTGTTTCCTGCTTTAATAACGTCAGTAAAACGTTTTTTTTTACTAAACTCCGCCCACCTGAATACGTCAGTCACCAGCTTTGGCTCAAACGGCTCTGCTAAGCTAAGCTGCTATCAAATCACAACACACTAAACAAACTACACAATCAGAACTCATTACGTTTTTCTGAAGGAGGGACTTCATAGAACAAGGAAGACATCAGACCGTTTTGAGGACAGTGAAAACAGCGCTATACAGATAAGTACATTTTGTGAAAAATACAGCATTTTTAACACATGAACACATGTTATTTTGCCCACTATAAACACAGTTAAAGATTCAAAACACAGAAAGAACGGCAATTTTAATGTAGGGATGTTCTGATAAGGATTTTTGCAGCTGATACGGAGTACGAATATTTTGTCGTCATGATCGGCTGAAACCAATGCCCGATACTGATTCTTCAAAATAACATGTAAGATCTTTGATGACCGTAACTGGAAACTCTTTCTCTCAATAAAGAAATAGCACAGATATTGCCTTTGTTATATATTTAATCAGGTATTATTGTTTTATTAGAGAATCAAATTAATAAGCACAACAAAAATGTATTCTACAAAGAGCAATTTAATATGCCTGTAAAAAGACTTATGTCTGTTAAAAGTGCTAAAATACAGTGTTGGTGAAAGTAATGCATTACAATATTAAGTTACTCCCAAAAAAGTAACTAATTGTGTTACTTAGTTACTTTTCATGGAAAGTAATGCTTACGTTACTTTTTTAATTACTTTTGCTTATGTTGCTTGATCTCTTTCAGGCCTTGCAGGTGTTTTTTAAGTTATGAATTCAGAAATTGCATATTTCATCACAAAAATGTCGAGCTCTGTCCTGCCACCTCAGTTTCTGACTTAAACTGTTCCCACACAGGCGTGTACACATGAAGTGCATAATGTGACTACGTTTAGCTTAATTCAGTACATCATTTTTTAAATCAAATTAATGAGATGGGTTTTAAAAATGCTTGCACTGCATAAAATATACTGCATATCTCAAATTGCGACCACATTCATCCCTATGATGACAAAAGTAAATAAGAAGATTGGTTCATAAGATTGCTTGAATGCAATGATCGACCAATACCAATGTAGTAAGTCCAAGATTATAGTTTCTCCTAACTGCTAAAAATATTAACAAGTATTCAAATGAGAACAATATTCATTATAAAATGGTCTTTACATCATGAATGTATAAATATAAAACCTTGATGTGCTGTCTTCTCTGCTGGATTGTTTGTAACATAAGGACACTTTCAGGGAAGGGGTGCACTGTCATAGTTATCTTCATGTCTTTGTGTTTTTATTCTTGTGTTTAATGCTCCTTGAGTTCATTTATTCGTTAGTGAACTCATCTTTGTTCCTTTGAATTTAGTATTAAAGTGGATTTAAAAACTTTGTTGTCCTCATGCTGTGGGTTGTACACCATTAACGTGTGACAGAAACATTTTGCCATGGTCCATTTAGATCTATCATTGTTTATTCTGTTGTGCTAATATAGTTAGGGTTTTTGTAAATTGTATTATTATTTTGCAGTGTGATAATTTAATAATTTTACTACACTCTTATAAAGAAAGCAGTAGGTTACTTTACCAGTGTAAGTGATGGGCGGAGTAATGAATTCTGTGGGCGGAGTCTCTGATGTTGTCTGGATTGGCAGTGTGGTGTTGCCTTCTGTGATCAGGAACATTTTTGTATTAATGTCAAAACTTTTTTTAACAAAAGCAGAAAAGTCAAATATTAAAGTGCATTTGAGTAAATTCTCTACCTGCACAGTAAGCAGCACAGAGCATTGGTTTGACAAACTCATAAACGTAGTAATTTCCTGGACAGGCTTTGACTTGTATGGGATGAGATTCCCAACCACAACAGCCGTTCCATGAGGACACACAGACGTGTCTTGTGACCACTCCATCCTCCAGCTGTGGATGAGGATCTTTGAGCCACAGTGGGTAAAAAGTGCCACACATATTCGGACTAACACATGATTCTGACATCTGAGTACTCTGACCATCGAGGAAAAGTCTGTACCAGCCGTTCCACTTGACATTATAATCACACCTGCCATTGTAGTTATATACTGGATAATTAGTGGCTCTCCAGGACTGATCCAGACTGGTGTAGCTGTCACAGGGGTCTACACTTGGAGTGCTGAAAGAAACTATTAAAAAATAATAAACAAATCCATTAGGACTACAACTAACAATTAATCAGATAATCTTTTATTAATTGAGTAATCAGATAAACACACAAATAGCCCTTTTCACAAAGACATTACGGAAAATACATGAAAAACGCATCTGGAATTTGTCCGGAATTGTTTGATTTTTGGTTCATTGTGATTTCCGGGAGCATACGATTCATGATAAACATGTAAAGTCTATAAGCAGAATGAATGTACCTGCACAATATGAAGGGCCTGCAATCGCTAGACTTGGTCTGGTGAATTTGTAGACATAATAATCTCCAGGACAAGCTTTGACTTGGATTGGGTTTGATGTAAAACGACTGCACTGTTCATAATAAGAGCCGTGGACTTCACGAGTAACAACTCCATCTTCTACTTTAGGATGAGAACCACCAAGCCATAGAGAACTGACACCTCCACATGCCATATAACTAACACACCATTCAGGCATCTGAGCGCCCACTCCATTGAGGAAGAGTCGATACCAGCCATGCCATTTTACATGAGTGTCATCATGTTCATTTGTATATCCATATTCATACCAGTAATTGTGTGTGTTCCTCCAGTATTCATCCAGTATGTTGTAGTTTGAGCATGGATCACCTAAGATTAAAATAAAGTTAATATCTTTCGTTATGGCAATATTGCTGATGGATACAAAGCTAAATCTACATTTATTCCCCAGATATCGGGCTGAGATTAAACAGGAGAAACATGTACACCTGTGCACCAAACAGCGTAAAGAACAATTGAGAGACTGTTCTGAACAGACAGCAGTACGCATTTTGTAACACAGTCTCACCCCATGGCGTCAATATTTGACGACACTTGACCATGCGTCAATATGTTGACACGGAGGGTATACCTTTCGCGTCATTTTTTGACGAACTGGGGACTTCAGTACTATTACGTCCGTTGCATTCTCTTTCCTATTTTCTTACCATTTTCGCGTCGGTTTAGGGTTAGATTACGCAAAATTAAACAGTGTAAGCGAAATTAAACAGTTGTCACCTGGCGTTGGAGTTAGAGTTAGGTACGCGAAATTAAACAGTTGTCACCTGGCGTTGGGGTTAGAGTTAGGTTTGGGTAGGGATGTCATTATGGAATTCCAACCCTAAACCGAGGCGAAAATGGTAAGAAAATAGGAAAGAGAATGCAACGGACTTAATAGTATTGAAGTCCCCAGTTCGTCAAAAAATGACGCCAAAACATATTGACGCATGGTCAAGTGTCGTCAAATATTGACGCCATGGGGTGAGACTGGGTTGCATTTTGGTACGATTTGTCACTCTAAACTACGCAAAAACCTGAAGACGCCCTTTGCCGCGCGAAGTACTCAAAAGAAGCAACAGAAAAAATAAAAATATGTCCAATCATAGCACTGGGCTCATCCACCACATAGAAAGTGGGGATGATTGACAAGTCGTATGGCCAATCAGTAACAAGAGTCTGCTATCGATGTAATCACAAAATCCAGCGTGATCTCCTTCCTCCACCCGCAGTTTCTGACCATCTTTTTCAACGGAGAGTCAAGACGTCTGACCCGCTAAGGTAAACTGGTCAGGGTGGATGTGCAAATAATGAAATAATGCATTAGCTTAATCCTTTGAAGTCGACGGTCGCGCGGGCTCCATTTCATAACATGCACTTGACCGCAAGGTGCGCTAACATTACTTCTGATTTGTAAATGAGCATCATTTGTAATTGAGCGCTTACGAAAAAGTACAATGATTTTACCATGGTGAGAGCATTCAGTTATAGTCAAATAAAAACGCAAAGTTCACTCTCAGTTAAGGGAATCCACCTGACATCCGAGTGAAGCGGATTAAATGCGTTCTGAAATAACGCGCTCTTGATAATTGTCAATAAAATAAAACGTCATATACAAACCACATCAAATAAAGTTTTACAGTATAAATGGAGAATATCTCGTGTCTCGAGCGCCCACGTGATAGGTGCCTATGCCGTACTGTACGGCACTGTAAACAAAGCTACAATAAATTACAGACAGACATACAGTTAACAGCACTACTGTCACAGTTATGGTTGAATTTAAAGCAGTGTTAACTCTAAAATACTGACTTAAAGGTATAGTTAACTTAAACATGTAATTCAGTCATAGTTTAGTTTACATAACAGAACAGACCATCCAAACATTTATGAGTTTCTTTATTGTGTGATACACAAGTTATTTTAAAGAGTGTTGATAACCACAGTGTCTGGTCCCCACTCCCCACTATTTTTTTCTCAATTTTTTTGTGTGTGTTTCACTCAAGAAAGAAATCATGAAGGTTAGACACAATATGAGGTTGAGTAAATGATAACAGAATGTCATTTGTGGGTTAACCATCTCCCGCTATTTAACAGTAATATCACTTTTAACAGTGTTTGTGCAGACATGCCAAACTTTGGAGAATACAGTATTTAACATTAATAATGTTATTAACATAGGTGTCATTTACACTGGGGAAGCTGGGGACATGTCCCCACCACTTTTTGAAATGTCTGATTTTGTCCCCACCACTTTCTGAAAGCATTTGGTTAAAATGTTCTGAAAAATCAAACAATACCTGTGCGACTTACACTGCAAAAATGACTTTCTTACTTAGTATTTTTGTCTTTGTTTTGAGTAGAAATATCTAAAGATTCTTAAATTAAAATGCTAAAATAAGTTTTTAGACATAAATTATACAATTTAAGTGAAATTGTGATTAAAACAAGCAAAAATATCTGCCCAAGGGGTGAGAAAAAATGTAAAAATAAGATATATTTTTTCTTGAACACGTAATTTAAGCTAATTTTTTTTCACCCGATTGGCAGATATTTTTGCTTGTCTTAAGCACAAATCCATTTAATTGTATAGTTTTTGTCTAAAGACTTATTTTCTTACGTCATTTTGCTAATCAAGAAAATACATCTTGATTTAAGAATTTTTAGATATTTCTACTGAAAACAGGACAAAAATAGTAAGAAAGTCAGATTTTCAAGAAAAAAATTATTAGTATTTTTGTCTTGTTTTCAGTAAAAATATTAATATTAATATATTTTAAATTAAGATGCTTTTTCTTGATGAGCAAAAATCTAGTTTTAGACCAAAAATATCAAATTTAAGTGATTTTGTGCATAAAACAAGCAAGAATGGGTAGATTTTCTTGAATTTAGTTGATTTTATTTTGCTCATCAAGAATGTTTTGATATTTTTACTGAAAACAAGACAAAAATACTAAAAACATTTTTTCTTGAAAATAATTTTTTGCAGTGTTCAACTGGTTTTGTGGTCTAGGGTCACATATGTTGCATTGTGTGCTTATATAGTGTTTTCTTTTACATATGTAATGAATTTCATTATAATCATTGACTTAACATGCTGCTGTTTTCTACAGTATGGTGCTTTGGCACTGTTCAGTTGAGCTGGTGTTGTAGGGACTGTTACATGTGCAGTCGACATTGTTGAGGGTTTTATGCTGAGTATTTTTGTGTTGTTGACCGGCCTACATTATGCTCATTTTTGATGCGCCATAATTTAATATTTTTCCCGTCCTGCTGTAATGTTTTTTCATCTGATCTTTTGTCCCCACCACTTTTCAACACAAACTGACGCCCCTGGTTATTAATCACCATGTATGGCAAATTTAGTTAAACATGATTTTATTCACATTTATAATTATTTTTAAAGCAGATTATGGCAGGATGGGGAAAAAAGTGAGTGCAATGTGCAGCATGTTACCTTGAAAGTTATCAAGAGGTGTGTGTGCGTGCATGTGCGCGTGCATGTGTTAAATTATATGTTAAAAACCCGTGTTCTGTCCTTTCGGCCGATTGCTACTGTACTCAAAAAAAAATTCCAAGGTTGGCAGGTCTGAGACAGATTGGCAACTGTTTTTTATGCTACTGTAGTTACCATATTCATGATAACCCTGATAGTAGCACGTTCTATATACATTTTGTGAGAGTTTAAACTGTGCGTATATATCCAAATAATAAAAACTGGTCAGTTTTAAAATATGGACAGGTTAAAGTTAGTGTTGAGAATGACAATGCCCAGAAGATAACAACAGATTGTCTTAATAGACAGAATGTTGTTTTTAGTTGAGTAATTGAAGTTATAATATGCATTCATTAATAGATAAATACAGTTTTTATTATATGGCACCTTTAAAGATAATTGAGGATGTGTCTCACCCACTTTACACAGACTTTCAATTATTGCTATCAGAAGATGCTGTAGGCAACAGTGTTGGGGAAAGTTACTTTTAAAAGTAATGCATTACAATATTAAGTTACTCCCAAAAAAGTAACTAATTACGTTACTTAGTTACTTTTCATGGAAAGTAATGCTTACGTTACTTTTTAAGTACTTTTGCATTACTTTCTCTTGGCTGAGGCTTGATCTCTTTCAGGCCTTGCAGGTGTTTTTTATGACTAAAAAGTTATGAATTCAGAAATTGCATATTTCATCACAAAAATGTTGAGCTCTGGCCTGCCATCTCAGTTTCTGACTCAAACTGTTCCCACACAAGCGTGTACGCATAGAGTGCATATACATTTAGTTTAATTCAGTACATCATTTTTTTAAATCAAATTTATTAAACTTAAAAAGTAACTTGGATTACTTTTTTAAAAAAAGTACAACACTCCCAACACTGGTAGGCAACTATGAGCGATAAGGAAAGTTTACTAAATATCTTTTGTGCCATAGTGTCAAAATTTAAAATGTAATTTATTGAGGTGCTTTTGTTTCTTTGTTTTCCTTATTATTTATTTTGTTACTTGTTATGTGTTGTTGTACTGTGAAGCCAGAGACACATTTCCACAATGTGGATAGTAAAGTAAAGTAAAGTAAAGTAAAGTAAAGTAAAGTAAAGTAAAGTAAAGTAAAGTAAAGTAAAGTAAAGTTTTCAATGTGCCACCATATTACGTGCTAATTTGTGTTTATTTTTGATCACTTTATTGATGTATGTACAGTATGTGCTTGTTGGAGCTTAAACATACAGTAGTCCTGTATAATAACATAGTAACAAGTAACAGCATTTATATTTATAAAAACATTTTTGTTCAACTGAACAAAGGAAACTACTCTTTAATTGTTGCATCCCATAGCAGAGTTTTTGTAGACAAAACAAACAGATAATTGATTCCTCTTTAGATGTTTTTAAAAGTAGCCTCAAGTAGCCTTAGATTTGAATGTTAACATTATTTTTGTCATTTGTACAGCTTAAACTTTCTTAAATTTCTTTTTAATAACCTCATTAAGGAGACCTACTCATGGTAACGCTGGATCCAGTAATCATAGCTGAAGGTGTTGTGTAGTCCACCTGTGTTACAGTGCTGACATCTAAAGAGATATAATTAAAGACATAAATAAATGTTTGAAAACCTATGAAAGAATTCAAAGTCAGAAAACCCATACCTGTGCAATATCCTGCCCACGAGTCTTCTGGATTTACAAGTTCATAAACATAATAATTTCCTAGACAGGCTTTTACTCTGATGGGTTTTGATTTGTAATCACAGCAGTTACTACTCCAAAAACTTGCCCCACAGACCTCACGGATCACCACCCCATCTTCTATCTGAGGGTGAGGACCATTAAGTGTCAGACCCGTGTATGAGTTACAGCTGTATGCATTAACACAGCTCTCTGGCATTTGGATGTTCATCCCATAATGATAAAGTCTGTACCAGCCATTCCAGGAGAAGATTGTATCACTAATCGCCAATCCTCTTTCAGTTGTTGCTCTCCAGGGACGATCCAGAGACTCATAGTTGTAACAGGGATCATTGATGATGCTGCTGAAAGAAACTGACATGAAGAAAATAGTTGTTAGTTAAAGTACAGGTAAAGGATTTCTGGTCCAGTGGTCATTCAGACCCTTCAGATAGAGAAGTGACAACACAGACAAAAGAGTAATTTAAATGTCCTTTACATGATATTTTGAGGAGTTCTTCACCGTAAAACATGATGTGATTGATAAGTCAAGACATGTTTTTACATGACATAAATTGGACATATTATGAAAATCTGACTTTCCCAAACCCCAAGCGACAATGGTCAAAAAATAGAAAACAACGATGAGAAAAAAATATATAAAATGACACGAAAAAGAAACTCGTGCTTCAGACGCGAACAGTCATTGATAGAAATTCGTGCTGGGAAGGACGAAAAAGACATTCGTCTCCAGAGACACGAAAAACAGCAAAATTCTTGTCATCAAACACGGATAAATTAATTAAAAAATGTGTTACTATAACATGACTTGCCGTGAGACTGGGTTGGACATTTTTGAGGAACTGTTAGAAGATTGTGTTACACATAAGATGTGAGTGTGTGTGCGTGTGTGTGTGTGTGTGTGTGTGTTTGTGTGTGTGTGTGTGTGTGTGTGTTATAGCTTAAAAAACATTGAACGCTATGAATCAAATGAAGTTCTGTCTTTAAATGTACAATTAAAGTGGAAATGAAGCAGTCAGACAAGTAAATTTTTTAGTAAATTGACTTTTACCATATAAAAATATATTTATATAACAAATGCTATAAATGTAACTATTTAAAGGTGTAGCGGAGGATTTTCTCAAATTTTAGAAAAGAACCGCCTTCTTCACTTTTTAAAAAAATGCTATTGCGCAACACTCTTGATTGACAACTAGGAGGACCAATAGTCTTGATGATCCACCCGGAAAAAGAAAATCCTCTGCAATACCTTTAATTAAAAAAATAAGGTGTTGCTTGAGTTTATAATGCAAGGGTGCCGCCATTATTGCAATGGTCACAAATGTAAAAAAAAAGTTTCAAAGTGTTAAAACTAAGTAGAAAAGAGTCATTTTACATAAACTACATCTGAAATGGATAACAGTACTGATTCACTGTCTGCACGGCAGAAATGAAAGCTGTAGCGTAAGTTCTACTAGGAAGACTAAAGGCCATGTCATTCATTACATTTTGATTTAGCCAATCATCACTTGACTCCTGAAATATAAAAGTTCATTACTCAACCTCTTTTGGGTGTGCACATGCTGACGTTCACCTCCATCATCACCACCACCACCAGGTTGGCCTTGTCCCTATTTTGGGGGTGTAGGCTCCGCCCCTTTATGCCTTCATCTCAGGCAGGAACAGCGAAAAGCTACAACCCTCTGGCTTTGAGTTATAGATGAGTGTCTATGGCAAAGAACTACATCATACAGTAGCTGCATCCTTTTGCTTACAAATTGTTAAATAAATGCTATCAAATGTTACATTACTTCCTGAGACTTTCTGGTAGAACTGAAAAGGAGCACTCTGGTGGTCTGGGAGAGTATAAAAATAATTAGCACTGCGTTTGTGTTAAACTCAGCTATCCACGTGAATCAGTACTATTATCCATTTTGGTTGCAGTTCATGTAAATTGACTTTAGTGTTGCTATAACATTTTGAAACTTGTTTTCTACATTTGTGACCAATGCAATAATGGACTCCCTTTTATGTATTCTAATGCCCTGTTGCTTTCAGTGTTTATTTTTCTTTATCTGTCCTCCACTGTCTGTTTTATCCATCTCTTTACAATTGTATCTATCAAGTTCATTCAGGACAACCAACCCTGTGATATCACAGGCTGACTTTATATTGATCTTTCAAAAACCATGCTAACTTTACAAAAATCTGAAGAGAATAAAAGAACAGAAGATTTGGTATTTACCTGCACAGTATGAGGGCTTGTTGAGTGACACATTTGGTGTGATGAATTCATAGACATAATAATCTCCTGGACAGGCTTTGACTTGGATGGGGTTGGAGCTGTACTGATCACACCGCTTGGAGAACCACCCCCACAAATAACTTCCCACAACCTCACGGGTCACCACTCCATCTTCTAGTTTTGGATGAGAGCCGTTGAGAAACAGTCCCGTTTGACCACCACATCCCATTTTATTCACACACCATTCAGACATCTGAGCACTTTCTCCATTCAAATACAGTCGATACCAGCCGTTCCACTTAACAGTAGTGTCATCATGTCCATAGTCCTGATATGGGTTTTGGTGTATGTCTCTCCAAGATTCATCAATAGTGTTGTAATTATTGCACGGGTCAGAGCTGACTGTTGAAGAGAAATTGAATAAAAGTCAAGAAATGATATACATTCCCTGACAGACTTTTTCATTAAAAAAGTGTCAAAAACCTTACAGAAGTACATAAAAACATGAATGTTTGAGTGATAGATTAAGGATAGATCAGACAGACACACTATAAATACACTACTCCATTACACTCACCAAATAAGAGTTGCATTGATAGTTATTTTTTAGGTTTTCTAGGAACATCATCTATTTTATTTATGCTTAAGGACAATATTATTCTTTGTGTTAAGAACTTTGATGATAAATGTAAGAATTAAATATGTATATGATTACAGAGGAATGAGGAAATCTTGTTGAAGCAGGGAAGAAAGACTTTCTCTAAAGTCATGTAAAGACTGCACAGTGTTTTGAATGCAGTATTGACTTAAAATAGAATTAAAATATAATATAGTGAATAAAAATTGTGATTATATAAGCATGAGAATAATATTGATATTTTATTGGAAAATGGAGTCAGATTAAAATTTAACCGCAGAGGTCAAAGAAATAAATTAAACCCTATGGAAAATGGAAAAATTCTTCTAGAAGCGCTACAGACGGAAAGAACACGTGATCCCTTCAACACGCCATTGGATTCCGTCGTTGGGCCAATGGGTGGCACCTTACAGTATTATGAAGGAAGTGAAATGTTAGCTTATATTATCACTAATTGTTTTGTGACATATTACTGAAGTAAGCCATTAAACTTTTTTATCATATGAATAATCATGAAATTCCCTATTAAACTAATCTTTGTGAAGTAAACAGTTTAAATTGCCATTTCCGACTACACAATGTATCATTTAAAACAATCAAATTAACTTATAAAACATCTTAAATTTTGAGATTTAAGACTGCTGAGAGGTTATCCTTACTTTAATATGTTATTTAAGACAGTTTCTTTTTCGAGAATTTAAATTCTTCTTAACTTTTTTCTTAAGAACATGCTTAAGGAAAAAAAATAAGAACTTTCTTCAGAAGCTTTTGTTGAAAATACAAATTTTTTTTCTTAAGCTTGAATTTAAGAAAAAATGTCAGTTACGAAGAATTTTCTTCTTAAGAATGTTTTCTGAATCCGGCCCCTGTAGTAAAAATTTTACACACAGCTTGGTCTCACTGTTAATACGTAGAAATAAGACGTAACTTTCAAAAACACAAAACATACTTTTTGTACGTTTAAATAGATGATGAAACGTACAGTGTAGACGTTATGGTCACTGCTGAGAACTGGGATCAAGATTGCCGGAAAAAGGGCTGAATTTGGATCTGTTCCTCGCAATCGTATGAATTTTAAAGATGTAGATGAAGATTAGCAAAAGAATAAAATCAACATCTTTTGTGAATTGATGTTGTATATTGTTTGGTGTAATTGTGCTGCATTGGACAAAAAGCCTTTTGTGTGTCATGACAAACAAACTAAATATTACAAAATGGTTAAATGATTACAGACATGTTATTAATATTAAGGTTTTAAAGTGTAGTCCTTTTTAATATTTTCTAATTTTATAAGAGTCATGAACATTTCATTAGGTAAAAGAGTAAACCGTCTTTAATAAATAAGTCAGAAAATACGAATGACAACAAGTCATTAATATGATGCCAATGCCCACAATTTTAATAATTATAAATAGGAATACACATCTGTACGTCTGTAAAGCTGTTAATACGTAAATAATTAACATATTAGTCCTGTCAACACGTTGATATTATGTGTTCCAGTGTGCATGACAATGTAAGTTAATGTATGTGTCGTACAACCACACTTTCCTGTACATTAAAAAAAATCACACACACATTCTCGTGAGATCAGGTTGGCGTCTTACATCCGCATAATTTAGTAATACTGTTTTATTTTGAACACAATTACTGCTAGGTAAAGAAGTTTTTATAGCTCAAGATTGTTTAATTACTTATTTCATATGAAGTACAGTGGTGGCTATTACCTCATGATGCCATACGACTTCAAGGAAATAAATTAAAACACAAATTTATATACTTATAATGATTTAATATTAGGAAGTTACATACACGAATATTGTGTCATTCTAAAGCATAAGAGAGATTCTTAATTGTGTATTTACAAATCTGTTAAACACTCACCATTCGTAAACAACATTAGACACATAGACAATGAGATTAAAAACCTCATTGTGAAAAACCTGCAACTCCTGCACCTGCACAGACATAATGAAGGAATACAAAACATATACAGTAACTGTGTCTATATTAAGAATCTGCATTTTATTATATTTGTGTTTGTAAATTAAATTAAATGTCAACAACATTAACTTTCTTTTACCAAACCATTTAGATTTATAAATAATCAGGGGCCTAAAATGATACAAAATAAATTTACCTGTGATAAAAAAGCTACTGCAGGACAAAATCTGAGATTCTCTCTTCAACAGATGAAGCAGAATAATGATGCTGCATGTGTTCAAATCTGGGTTTTTATTCATAATTGTGGGTGGAGATTTACTGAAACCGTAAGTAATCGCTCAACAATACAGTAAACTAGTTTTTCTGCCAGTGTCATTTAGAAAGATGTTCTTTGTCTTTAAATGAAAAGATTTGAAATTGAAAAAGTAGAGCTTTACAGACAATTGACTCTTAAAATATCCAGTAAACAAACCAAAGCCGATTGCACGTAAATAATTTCTTATATAATGTTCATTGTGTTTTTTATACTGTTAAAATTATTTTTATTGGGTTTAATGTAAATAGACCTGAATAGTTTATGGTTTTTATAAACAACAATTTATAAAAAGATGATCTTTTCACGTAAGATAATAAACTCTCTGTTTCTTAAAGGAAACTAAAAGCAGAGGTATACATTTTTTCCAGGGACGCTTTCTGTTCTTGGAAGAAGTAAAAATTAAAGAAGAAAAATTATAGTTTGTGTTCAAATTCTGTCTATTTTCTTTGTATAATTGTTTGTGGTGGAGTGTCCTGTCTAAATATTTTCACCCGCATGCGCTGTTGAATGCAGATGACCTGCTGATGAAAATGACGTCATACGCAAACGTCCCTAGTATACCTTCGGCTTAAGGGTGCACTCACATTTTACAAACCAAACCATGCCCCAACGCAATTGCCCCCCCCCCCACTCCCCCAGAAGCACACACTCACACTGTACTTTTATCGATCCGGCTTGCTTTCGTCATTAGGATGCAATTGTTTTGAAAAAAGCATGAAGGGCTCTCTTCCACGTGAGCCCAAGTGAACCGTGCTCCAGCCCACCTCTGCAAGCTGGCCAGGGCTCGATTAACCAAACCACGCCCAGGTGTGGTACAGAGCAATCACACTAGTCAAACGAACCTTCGGGGGTTCAGGGGTCATGGGCAGCCGAGCATGGTTTGGTTTGGATAGTGTGAGTGTGCCCTAACATTATATTTAGTGATATCCTACTGTGGCTTTCATCAGAAGCAGAGCTGGGGATTTTTCATACGGGGATGGTCAGGCAGACCATAAAAGTATTGTCACTGATAACACCGCTTAATATTCAACAATGTGAGGTCACATGCATACCCTCTTAATAGGCATAGGGTGCTTCTCAATATGCTTCCTCGTCTCGTAGCTCCTACGTCCCACATCCTACAACCCGGTAACCGATTGAGCTCCACAAGGATCGTGGAGTTTGGAGGGTTTCTGAGGAGTCATAAGCGAGGATACACAAGTGTATCCCATGCGGAAGTGTTTTATCAACTAAAACTGAAGCACGTATAGATCTCCTCTACCTTCATATCGTCACGTCATTAAACATCCATAAATCTTGCTATTAATCATTAATTTAGTGTTAACGTAGACTTGTTTCAGACAGTATATTTAATCTTTATGTATATACCACCGATCTATATGAATGATCAATGTCATAGACACATATATTCATTTTACAGCTTCAATTCAATTAAATTTTATTTATATAGCACTTTTCACAATTGGAAATGATATCAAAGCAGCTTTACATTAATAGAAGCACTGAAAAATCAATAGACAACATTAATAGCACAATGCAGCAGCTAAAATTAAACTGAAAAAGCAAACGTAGTAATATGTAACGTATAGAAGGGGGTGCTACGTTACGCCAAAGTCCTCTGAAAAAAACCCTAGGAGAAAAACCCAAAGTCCTAGGAGGAGAAGAATGTCTTTTACAGAATGTCTGTATTTTAATGTAGTAAGGATATGAATTCTAACTCAAGTATGTATTTAACTCTATTTTATTAAATATTTGGGGTTTTTAATGCACTTGATAATTTGATAACAGAGAATAAACGTTATACAAATTGAAAGGAAAGAGGATATTACTTCATCTCCTCTGTCCTTGTGTCTTTCATCGCTTGGAGACGTGAAGACAGGAAGCAAGGAAAGAAAACGAGGATGCATAAATAAGAATTGAGAAGCACACATAGATATACATAATAAAGTCTAACGGCGGAGTCTCTAACGTGATCACCGGCGGCCATCTGGTCACAGGCAAAAATATGCGATTCAGAATCGTTATCGGGCAGTTATTATTAGCGTATATCACCATTTATCGTCTCACCCCTATTAAAAAACATATACTTTGTTATTAATACTACACCAAAGTAAAGTCAATTAAAATATTTTTTATAAATAATGAAAATAGCTTTTTGTGATAAGGATAAGGTTTTTGGCCTGTACCTTGCCATGATTGTTATTTTTCAACAGGACTTTAATGTGCAAATTGAATCTAAAATGTTTGGTTTGTAAGTTTGGCATCTGTAACCCCTTCTATTAAAATGGCTTTAAATTGTATATTTTGAGTTATATTGACAACTTTGAAGCTAAGTTTTCTCAAGCTAACAAGCTAGCTAGCTTTGTTTGTGAATGTTCCTACTCTTAAGATCTTTGCACTTTTTAATTTTCACATGCTTTTTTGATATTCGTAATCATACAAACCTTGTACCCTGTATACGATGCATATTAATTCCTCAGATGCGAAAACTTTCATAAAACAATACAACAACAACAATAGGGTTAAATGAATAATAATATTTAAAATACCATTTAAATAGTAAATTTGTCCCTTTGGTTACAACTAAACTAAAACTGGCACATTGATTAGAATTTAATAGTCAGCAATAAAAGAATATAGATCGCCCATGCTCAAAATACTGTATTCTCAACAGTGTTTTGGTTCTACCTCCCACATAGCTTAACTTCGTACTTAAAACTGCAGAAATAATTTGCAGTAAAATGGCTATCATAATGAAATAGGCCACCCCATGCTCAATGATATCTGATTTTTTTTGCCAAGCCCTGAGAGTAGTACAAGTTTATTCAAGCAGAGAGTAAGCACATCCTCCTTAGTGAGCAGTACAGTATTTCCCTAAACTCTTTGTTAAAGCTCCACTGTGTAAGATCTACTCCCATCTAGCGGTGAAAGTCTATATGACAAGCAACTGAATAATACTTTCTAGCCCCCCCCCATTCGGAACGCGTTTTAACTCGTACGGTGGCCCGGCCGTGTCATGCCAATGTTAACATGGCTTCCAGTAGCTACAAAGCAAAAGCAATGAGAAAAAAATGAACAATTTGCAATGTCCTTTGCCTGTGATCCATCAAAGCACACAGATTTATGTTTAACATGAAAAAAGTCTGATTGTCATGATATGTCCGCTTAAAATCACATACAAAAAGCAACCATGACGGGTTTAAATGGACGCGAACTAATATTGTGTCAAAGTACAATGCTTATGTTTTAAGTAAACGTTACATGTCCGTGTATATGTAAGAGCTTTCTCTTATATTGGTGAAAAAAGATCGCGCAACTTTCACACGCTTGTAAAATGAAACGAAAGACGCGCAGATCAGACGCTTTTATCAATGAAAGGTTAAAAATAGACGGGCTGTCACTGTGTGTTTGTGCTAGAGATCAGAAAAGATGAAAAACATTTTTCTCAGTACCTCAGATTACATAAATGGGCGGAGAGACGGCGTGTGTCTGTTTGAACACATTAAACCACATGCATGTTTACACTAACAAGTGTTATGCATAATCATGCTAAAGTTAGCCAAGGAACTATAAAACTTCAAGTTTACAACATGGACTCTATAGATGTAAACGAATATGCTGAATTACCTGTGGAGAATATAGAAAGTGCAACTTCAGTGTCCCTTGAGCCCCATCTTGGAAAACTAACTCCAATAGTGACTTTGGTCTTGATGTTTTTCCTGTTACGTTGTCGTTTAAAATCCCCGTTTCGCATCCATGGCGATTTGTTTAAATGTCCTCGAGAATATGTCTTCAACAGGCTTTCAAATCAAAGCATTAGATCGCAGGTTCATCACGGTGTGCGGTTGTTGTAAAATCCGAAGGATTCAGCTACGCAGGTCACAGGCTGGATACGTCATCAAGCCTGGTTTATTTAAATCAACTGAGCATTACATTCACAAGTCATACGCATATTACATCAATTTACAATTAACTAAGAATAATTGTCAGCTTTATAATTGTTAATATTCTGAAATAAGACTGTCTTGATGACGTATAGCGCCTACACATGCAACCTCCGAAGGCTTCAGCTATCGGCCAGCATGAGTGTAGAGTGAAAGCGCGAAAGGCGGAGCTTGAATTTCAGGAATGTCCCTCGTTGGCGAATGTATTTCAAAGATGGAGGCACAACATGGATTCAGCCAGAGAGCGCTTCGACGGTATGCATTTTAAATAGCAGATTCTACACTTACGAGAATACTTTCATTAGTGGGTGGGAAGTAATTACACATGAATGAGCACATACTTTTGAAAGAAAACATGGGTTTTTGTTAAGAATTAACTCAATAAAGTACACAGTAGAGCTTTAAGATCGGCTCTACTGTTCATTGTTCCATTTGCGTCCAGTTTCAGTTTTCTTTTTAGCAGAAACGTTGTTGTTTTAACTATTGTTGATAACAATTACAAAACAATAAAGACAAAATTATGTGTTTTTTCCAGATAGACAAAGTCACAGTCAGATGTCACTACTGGTTAATCTACTTCTATGTAGAACATGTGAAAAAAACAGTATGTGAAAAAGTAGTATGTCCAAATCCTCAGTATTCATAAAAAGAGTAGGCAACTGGTTCGAGTTCATGTGGCACCACAAGAACTAACATCAAAGTACCCCGAGAGTGATTCGAAATCCTGTTGTTTCTTGCTGCTGAACTCGAACAAGCCTATAACGTCACAGGTCACATGATAATGTCAACATGGCGGATGATGTCCATACTTAACGCAATCAGGCGATAATGTACATACTTCTAGGCACTTGTTAAGTAAGTACTTATTGAAATTAAGAACCTACTCAGAGAGTATGTCTGTACTGTATTTATTTGCTCACTTTAATTTTCTTTTTTTAAAATCTGTCTTTCTCTTTTCTCAATTCTTCCCAAATTGCCTGAGTTTTCTCTTTATTGTGATATATGTGTGGAGCAGACAGAATTCAATAAAACTGTCATGTTTTTATCTATTTATATGTATACTAGCTGCCGATGCATATATTTCTTAAACCACGGACTAAATATGAAGTCATCCTCTTTAAGCATTCAACATCACTTTCTGTTTTAGTTAAAGTCATTTGTCCTTTCTCTTTGAAGAATGTAGTAAACACCTTTGTATGAAATCTTCAGAATGTACTGTATAGCATTCAATCTTAAGAACAATGATTGCCTGATAAATTTCTGTTCCATTGACTTCCGAATGCTGTCTCTTTTTGCCAGTTTTGATCAAATATGACTTTTAGATAACTCAGTTTATTGCCGACTGTGGAGCAACCCAGACAATGTTAAAGCTGCAATCTGTGACTTTTGCCTTTCTATCTCCATCTCCATTTTTTATTTATAAAATTATACTCATTTTGTACTCATCGGTGTATTAAAACAACTGACATTGCCCGTGAAATTCAAGCTAACATCTTAAATTTAACTCAATATTACATGCTTATGATTGTGAATCGGGATAATATATCAGTTTTCAAACCATGTTCAAGCACTTAGCCTCAGGAACAGATTTTTATTTATTTGTTCTGTCAACCAAATAAAGTTATGAATTACATCCTTAAGCTGAATTTAATGAATCAAACTATTTTCTATAGTGGCAAGTAATTTTCTAGTACCAAATTAGCAATTGAGCGCAGTTACTAAATTGGAGAAAAGAGAAAATGTTGACGTGACTGTTGCTGAAAATCAAGTCTGTCAATGATTAGTGATGGGGATTAAAGTTCCCATTATCTTCTGAAACGGCAGATCTATACATTACTCCCAATCTTTGTGTAGGTGAAAGAGAGATTTGTCTCAGTAGTCATGCAATGTTTTGAGATGTAGCCTACTTGTTTTGTTACATTCTCTGTTTTTCCATTGTGCTCCTAGGTCAGTGGTGAAGCATTGATTTTTACTTTCAGTTATGAAGGATTTAAAGCATATTGTTAAGCTTAGAGTAAAACAATGTTTTTGTTTTGTTATAGTGCTTGGTTTTAAGAAAAGAACATGAAAATAAAAAGTCCATTTATAAAAGAACATTTTAACAAGCTAAACAACATTCTTCAAATCCTTCACAACCGAAAGTAAAAAGCAATGCTTTACCACAGAGCTATAGGAGAATAATGTAAAAAACTGTGGGATTAGGGCAGGGCTTTTCAAAGTCCCAGAGAGAATTCGGGAGTCTAGACTGGTAAAAATTTGAAACCAACTTGAATTTACAATAAATTTAAACTTCCTTGAAATTATAAAAAAAAATGTAGATGAGTAAATGTTTAACCTCATTGTAAGGGGACAGTTTCTTGGCAATCTAGACAAAGATTTTGTCTCTGAATTTAAGCTGCCCATCCTGACAAGCTTTTCATCAAATATTCTCCATTACATCGTAGCAAATAATGAAGGAACATGGATGGCTTTCCGCTGCAGGTTTTGGTGCAGGTGTACAAGAGCAACAGGTGGAGTTTTCTGCCAAGAACAAACATTGTTGGTTGTGGTCCTTACAAACTTTAAAAGGTTCATTATACTTACTCGTTTCAAGATTACTTACTCAGATCAGTAGTTTCTAATTTACTCTACTGGCACCAACAAATATGCCATATTCAAATCAAATCAAATCAAATCAACTTCTTACATATTCAGATGCTTGGTTTGAACTTTATTTTTACAATGTTTTACACAATAAAGTATTTTAGAGGAAAGACTATTAAAAATAAAGAAAATCAACAATCAAACTAAATTTTATTTCATACAGAATAATCTCAATAATAATAATAATAATAATTCTTCATCAAAACAAGTACAGTGCTAATCCTTCATTGGTGTGTTAGTAAACGTTAAGCTATAGTATAGAAACTTTTAAAATTAGAAATTGTGAATTGTGTAGACGTCCTAGAAGATGGTGCAGGCACTCAGGAGTGAAACCAGAAGTATCATCAAACAACCAGTCAGACCTGGAGCTTCGGACTCTAGCGCTAATTCTGGAGCCCATTTGTCTGTGGATTAATGCATTATTAAGTTACAAAACACAAATTAATAAGACTTTAACATAAAACAGTCCTTATATGTCTGTAAACGTAGCATTAATGATATTAAAGCAAATGTTTACCTGCATTTCCATCAGACCAGACGAAAGGACCCATGGATATAGAAGAACTGTCATGGAAGTCCAGAGACCTGCCGACCCTTTGGTGATTTCCAGAGGCACAGTGCTAAAAGATTGAAAATGTTTCATCAATTATACTATTGAAGATTTCCTCCCCCCAAAAAATCCAATAAGAGCACAAGTTATAGAGTATTATGATTTAAACTCAGTATTCATTGGTGCGTAATATTAATATGTATGTCATATATGCATAGTTTATACAAAACCCAAATTTTCTTAAAAAAAAAAAAATGTATTTTGGGGAGTATGCAAAATAATTTAAACTTCTCATGTTAAATAACATGATAGATAATGTAAACTGTAATTTACACATACGTTTTTTTTTTTTTTTTTTAGGTTTGTTTAGATTGTAAACAATTAGTGATGCACCGAAGTATCGGCGGCCGATATTTATCGGCCGATTTTTGATGATTTTGAAACCATCGGCATTTCAGAAATAGCATGAGATATATTTGTTTTAGCTTAATTTGTGCCTCTCTTATTATGTCGGTCAGTTGAATGTTAATTAGATCCAATCCCTGTTCAGTAAAAATAATTTGATGCAGAAATAAACGAGCTAATAGACCAACTGTATAGTATTGTATACAAGTGTTTAATATAGATATCGGCATCGGCCAGAAGTTGTCTGTTTAAATCGGCATCGGCCCAAAAAATCCCATCGGTGCATCCCTATAAACAATATTAAACAGCCATTATATTTGTGCAAATAACATTTAGAGAAAAAATAAATACAATTTAAAGAAAAATAATAAAATAAATAAAGTCCAAAATAAAAAGAAGAAGAACACATACGAAACTGTAAACTTTGTAAGCTTTACGTCACCAGTTTTTTTATTTTATTCTAGTGCCCTTTAGTGACGTTACACGCGCAGCCCCAACAGCGGGAAATTCACAATCAAACAATCAACGGTTTCTCTTCTCTGAGTGAGCAAATAAACCTGAGGAGACTTTTACGCGTTTATTTCACGCATTTTAGTGTATTTAATTTAAACCCAGTTGTTCTACATCTTTGTACCAGAGTTACTTTCTGTTTTTTGATAGTGTTGATACTCTTAGACACACAATCATGATGATTACTGCTTTTGTCTTACCGAGTGTAGTATCCTGTCAGCAATAACCTTCTCACGCTAAATGATGAAAGTAAGTTCAAACCTTGTCTTTCAGAAATAAATCGGAGAAATCGCTAGCACTAAACTATACCTAATCATCACTTTATAAATATCCTTCAGTGTTGCATTGATTGCCAAAACACTACATCTAAAAAGGATTTTTAATAATGGGATCTGGCAATACTGCAAATTTCACCACAACGCCCTTGCGAATTAAGATCTCCGTCATTTTACATTAAACTACACAGTAAACTGTCCAAACTTATTTATATAAGACATTTTGAAAAAAACTTATGGACCTTATAGCTGGCTACGGCCATGGATACTAGCCAAAATAACCCATTTAGAGTACAATGTCCTTATCCAAGAATACTTGCGACACATAGGCAGTATTAAAGTATTTTGTGTACTGTAAATATATATGTATATATTTGTAAACTAACCGCTGAGCAGTGATTGTTTGCCAGACAAAGATGAACAGCACAGTGCAGGTAAACTTTAGTGGAGTTTGAGTTGAAGATGAACATCCTGAAGGAGAAACGGCTGGATGTTGAGACACCATTCTGAAGAATCTTCACTGTGTTATCATGTGGATTTGGACACCTGTGGATAAGGAGGATTATTTATTTAACCCTTTAAATGTCTTTAAAGACGTTACAGCAAACACAAAGAAATGTTTGTCTCTTACTCTCCAGTGATGAGATCCCAGCGCAGACTGTAATCTGGATCATTCACAGGTGTAGCCCAACATGTGTCAATCACTGTCACCAACTGTCGACTGTCAACCCCATCAACACGAACCTCAACAAAAATCTCCTGGTTGAGTTCTGCAGTCACACTACCATTGAAGGGCCGAGAAAACCCAACATCATGATATGGGATCATTCGGACCTGATACATCCCATGACCAGCAAGATTCTTGTGCACAACACTAGGAAAATAACAACACAGATCAGTTATAATGCGATATAGTCGTGTGTCGTTCTTGTATATTGACTGTCTTTTATATGTGTAGCAAAGTAGAAATGCAGTCTGACCTCTCCAGTGGGTTGATTTCTATCATAGAAAGTGTTTGGTTTTGGGGGTAAACACAGCTGAAAGATATCAGAAGATTTCTCTCTCTGCTGATGAGACCTTCAGATGACCCTGGTGCTCCCAAAATAAAGTTCTCATAGATGATATGAGTGCCATTGGCCTGTGGATCATAAACATTGTTTTTGTTTGTTTAAAAGAAATCTAATGATTTATATCAAATTGTGAAACTTCATTTGTGGAAGTTATTCAGCAACATGATCTCACGAAGTTCCGTGGGATAGTCACGGAATTTTTTGCTCATTTTTCCGTGGCATTCTCACGGATCTCCTCATATTTCGTGGCCCTGCCACGGACTTTCTTTTCCGTGGCATTCTCACGGATTGGTTACTCAACTGTTTTTTCCTATTTTCAAACCATTGTCACTTCGGTTTAGGGTTAGATTTGGTGTTTGCGTTAGTATTTCACTTTAAGTATTGGTTTATACTATTTTTTGGATGTATTCTTTTATATTTTCTAAACTTTAATCAATTGTCGCCTGGCGTTGGGGTTAGAGTTGGGTTTGGGTAGGGATGTCATTTTATGTAAATCTAACCCTAAACCGAAGCGACAATGGTAAGAAAATAGGACAAAACAGTTGAGTAACCAATCCGTGAGAATGCCACGGAAAAATGAGCAAAAAATTCAGTGACTATGCCACGGAAATCCGTGAGATCAGGTTGTATTCAGGTATAGCTTTAAGTGTATTTGAACACTATGTAGATATTTAGTCTTACCACAAGATTTGTACCACAGTTGTGTCCATTGTTATCAAAACTAAACTCCACTCGGCCGTTCTGGATGATTCCTCTGCAGCTGGGATCATTGAGGTGCAGGCCATCAGCTGAAAAACCAGCTTCAAAGAGCTGACAGCGAGATATAGATATTGATCCTGTACTGCTTTCACAGGTTTCAAAGAAATCTGAGAGATACAGTAAAAAAGATTGTATAGATTAGGAAATAAAAAAAAAGGTTTATATTTCAGAAATTGTAAAGGGAAGATTCAAACCAAAAGAGTCAGGATCAGATCTGGTTTGGTTGTCATTGCAGAAACAGCCGTAAACACCGTTCATCTCTCCACACCTTTCATCTTTAGTACAGTTGAGCTCAGAACAGGGATCTCTTTCAGCTAAGAAGAAAACAGATGAAATAGATTATGACACATACAGTAGATAAATGACAATTTCCCCCCTTGATTTATTATACATTGGAACCAAAACATAAAATGTCTTCATAATATTATGCGTTTGTGTTTAGAGGTAAATGACAATGAGAGGTTATGATTACTTGCAATGAACTCAGCAATGAACTTATATAGTGCACTATTTAAGAGGACAGCCATTTGTAGTGGTTATTGAGTGTTCTTATTCAATCCCATAATGCACCACAATAATGTACACTCAATGGCTAGCCCGTACCCCTTCACCCTGGGGCTTGTGCCAAATGTACTCCCGCGTTTCAACACAAGATGGTGCTTGCAGAGCTTAGTGTCCGAATTCATGCCTACTCTACCTTGGAGTAATGTCATTGTCTTGCCTGGATGCAAGACACAGAGACACAAGCCATACAAAATATCGAGATAACTTTTGATCAGCTATACCAGTCGAAGTCCTAAATGAGACCTGATTTGAAAGAGTCTTGATTTCTTATGAAATGAATCGAACCCACAACCTTTGGGTTACAAGTCCAATCATCTAACCACTTAGCCACAACTTCCCCCAAATAACCAATTGCAACCACATTAAGGCATTTATTTCCACACTTCCACCATACGGAGAGGCGCGCCCCAAACTTTATAAAACAGACAGTGTTGGCAACTATAGCTGAAACCTGCTAGTCTGTTTCGCTATTCTGCTAATCTCTGTAGTGTCATATATTGTTTTATTATAGCTGAATGCCCAATACAGCTCTTCTCAAGAACATATTTACTGCTATCAGCAAAAGAAGAATGCAAGCAGAAAACATTCCTTTGTCCTACCGTATAAGTCTGAGATGGTGCTTCTGGTTAAAGGAGATAATCTAAGTCTGTTATCTTTGTCCGTTTTTAACAATCAGCCTTATAAGCTAAGTAACAAAAGTTAAAAGGGGTCAGATCTCACTGAGTGAGATAAAAGTGATGATAAAGGGATGAGACAAACAAGTGAAATCAAATAAATAAGTGTACTTACAATGTTTACAATAGACTTAAAACATAGACTTAAAAGCATGGAATAAATAACCATAAAAAAATCTAAAAGTTTGTGCAAAGTGTCCACCGTGTATATACAATCCAAGAAAAGTGATATCCAAATATCATAAAATGTCACTGGAAAGGTAAATCCACATGCACAAACCCCACAGTCCAGCAACCGTTTGTTTGAGCTAAGGCTAAAGCTTCAATTGTATTGCTTCCTCCTTTTATAATGGCACTTACTATTTCCTGTCAGGTAGACCACATAAAATAAAAGACATGCAAATAAAACTAAATGATAAAATGAAATAAATTGGCTAAGACTACATGTAAAACCTATTAAAAAACTCAAATATACCTAAAACCACAATATATGAGAGCAGTAAAACATGTATCTTGCGTGATAGATAAAGTTTCTCAAGCAAGCAGATATCATGGAGGAGCGCAAGGCTGGGTCTACAGGAGGCTAGATTTTCCCTCTGCATGCAAAAATGTCCATAAAAAATTAGCATCTCTTTACACAAATGCTACTTTCCCATTTTCCATCAGGTCAGCTTACTTTTGGGGGCTTTTCCATTGGGTACAGTACCGATACTTTTTTAGCATAACCTCGGCTAGGGTTTCAAACGAAACGTGACGTAAAAACACTGTAGATAACTGAATGGTCTGAGAGAATCGTCACCATCAGCGTCACTGCTAAACGAAAGATTAGCTTTATCTTTGTGCTTGCGATGTCTCATGCAAACCGGTTGTAATCTGTGCTTTGCGTTAAGTTCCCACACTCACTTTTAGCGGTGAAAAACATGCATAGGCTAAGAAGCCATTTGTGGGAGCACATCCGTGACGCGCACGTCCCATGTATGCACAACATTTTTGCAACTAAGCAGAGCGCGTTGACTGACGCGTAGCTAACTCCTCCCCCTCCCTTCGTGCTTTCATGAACGCGCGCAACCCACACCCCCAAATCCTTCTTGTCGTTTATTGGCTGGAACCCTTTGTTATCATTTCTGGTGGTGTTTGGCCACTTTGTTTTTATTGCAGTTTTGGAGCATTCGTTAATCAACACTGTTTATGCACTTGCTAAATAACAGATTTTTTGCAACCAAATAAATTTACAGACTGCATCTTTAAGCCAAATTTAATGAACTAAGCAGTTTTAACAATTTTATATAATGACAAGTCATTTTCTAATGCAAAATAAGCAATTTTGCACAATTAATTGTAAAATGAAGAAAATGTAATAGCTGCTGAAAATTGGAAATCAAGATTGAAAGAAAAAGACTATGTTCAAGTAGTGATGGCCTATTTTTATTTTTTATCAATAATGTCCAGCCAGTTTGGAGATAGAAGTTCACATTATCTTCTAAAATGTTTAGTCCCCAGTTTAGGTGAAAGAAAGATTGATCTCATTGGTCATCTGATCTTTTGAGATGTACTTGTTGTGTCACATTCTGGCACTCTGTTACAGTAAATTGACTTTTTTCATGTTCTTTATATGATTGTTGTTTGTTTATCTCTGTACGGCTGTATCTGTATGTCTTTGGTCATTGAAAGAAACAATGGATATAATAGGATAAGGCCAGCATATGTTAAAATAACAATAATATTAAATTGTACACTATTTCGAAAATCAAACACAAATCATTAATTGTGATCTGAAAAGGAACTAATTCACCAAAGATTTCACACACACTTTTTTACAATTTAATACAGTCACTCCTCATGCTACTTGAAAGGTTTTGGCATTGATGTAAACACCAGTTGTCAATTCAGTAAGACCCAACAGAGGATACAGCACATACCATTCTTAGTGGAGTCTCCTATTGAAGTTGTCGTCGGTACAACAGTAGTATCAGTAAACCCCTGAAAGTCTAAAATAAATTAACAAACAATAATTTAAGAACTAATAAAAAAGAACCTGTAAAGGTGTTGGCACTGATGTAAACACCATTTGTCAATTCAGTAATACCGTCCTCCAGTCTGTAACCAGACAGAGCACATACCATTGTCAGTGGAGTCTCCTATTGAAGTTGTCGTCGGTACAACAGTAGTATCAGTAAAGCCTGAAAAATCTAAAAGAAATGAACAAACAATAAATAAAGAACTAATAAAGAAAGAACTTGCAGAGTTTAGACACTGACGCAAACACAATTTCTTAATAAAGTAATAAAGTCCCCCAGACTGTAACCCAAGAGAGGATACAGCACATACCATCCTCAGTGGAGTCTCCTATTGACATTGTCATCGTTTTAACAGTTTATTATCTTTGCCAAAACATGACAAGAACCGCGTTTTCAAAAGATATATGCATCCGGACGGGATTACATTTCTCAGAGGACCTCTGAGTTCGGCGAAAAACAGTAGGTATTTGCTTTGGAATTTTTAAAGAGGTCGTACAGGAAAAACACAGACATTGCCGATTCGGATGGGATTAAAAACACAGAGGACTTCTGAGAGCCACCATTTTCTCAGAGGTCCCCCTGTAAAACTAATCCCGTCCGAATAGGGCTATACCCTGTAGCCATAGTGGCTGTATACACGCTTAACTTAGAATCACCCTACTTAGAGTCAACTGAACTAACTAATTTCAGCTGTTCTGTTACTGAAAACTAGCAGTTTCTCATCGTTGAGTTAAAGGATTAGTCCATTTTCTTTTAAAAAATCTAAATAATTTACTCACCACCATATCATCCAAAATGTTGATCTCTTTCTTTGTTCAGTTGAGAAGAAATGTTTTTTTAGGAAATCATTCCAGGATTTTTCTCATTTTAATGGACTTTAAAGGACTCCAACACGTAACAGTTTTAATGCAGTTTAAAATTGCAGTTTCAACAGAGTTTCAAAGGACTCTAAACGATCCCAAACGAGACATAAGGGTCTTATCTAGCGAAACGATTGTCATTTTTGACAAGAAAAAAAAAAAATGAACTTCCAAACCACAACATCTCGTCTAGCTCTGATCCTGTGTCGCGCCAGTGTGACCTCACGCAATACGTCATCACATCAAGAGGTCACGGATGACGAATGCGAATCTATGCCCCAGTGTTTACAAGTGTGGAAAAAAGGACCGTTCCAACGTTGTTGTATGTCAAATGATACTGATAAATGTCTTTGTGTCTGTTTATTGTTTAAAATGGTCCGCATATGTGCGTTTCATGCAACACGTGACCTTTCCACAGCATTAAGCAATTACGTGAGGTCGCGCTGGCGCGTCAGGAGGAAGACGAGAAGTTGTGGTTTAAAAGTGCATTTTTTTTTTTTTTCTGGTCAAAAATTTCACTATAGATAAGACCCTTATGCCTCGTTTGGGATCTTTTAGAGTCTTTTGACACTGCGTTGAAACTGCAATTTTAAACTGCATTGAAACTGTTACGTGTTGGGGTCCATCAAAATCCATTAAAATGAGAAAAATCCTGGAATGTTTTCCTCAAAAAACATAATTTCTTCTAGACTGAACAAATAAAGACATCAACATTTTTGATGACATGGTGGTGAGTCAATTATCTGGATTTTTTGTAGAAAATGGACTAATCCTTTAAGACTTGAACTCTGAGTTGACTTACTCTGAGTTGGTTGAACCTCCTTACTGAAACAGGCCCCTGGTAGCTTCACCATGTCAAAAAAATGCTTATCAAATGTTAAAAAATAAATATGCACTGGGAAAATAAAATTACCTTTGAACTGACATCCCTGTGGTCCACAATCTGTTCTGAAGGCCCATCTGCCTGTAACATTGACATTGGTGCTGTGTGTTAAGCCTGTGAAGTCAGTCTGGAGTGATTCGGTAATTGAGAAATAATAGCTGGAGTCGATGTTGTCATAACCGGCCTAATGGTAAGAAAAAGATCAAGATGCCTATTTAATCATATAGATACAGATAATAAAATTGAATTTTCTTATAATAGATTTTCATAATGTGCATACCTGTACATATCGCTGTGATGGAGCAATTCTACCATAGTTCATTAAAACAAATGAGAGATGGCCATTTGAAATCAAAACCACTTGGAAAGATGTTTCCTGTAAGTATAAACAGTTTTTCAATATTGAAAAGTTTAGTCATCGTTTTGCTATTGATTTACTGGACAGAAGTAAGCCGAGTTTCTTACAGTTTCTGAATATGAAAAATACGCCACTCTGTCCCAAGTTGCAACAAAGACCCATGAAGCAGAAAAGCTCAGATCAGGGAAGTATTGATTTATGTCTTGTGTAGCTTGTGTCAGGACATCGCCAGAGGTGTACTGCTGATATGAGATCACACCATTCTCACAATTATTAAGATCAGTCCAGAATGGAGCGATGATGTCTTTGCCACCATGACCTGGGAAGCTGTATGGGGAGTAGCTGTCCCATGGTTGATCAAAAGTCAAGTGTCCATTGTTGTTGACCTGAGAAACATGGATTTATTATGATGGACAGAATCTTTAAAAAGACATCTCCCAATCTTTCAGATCTGAACAGATTAATAAAGAATACATTTCATATCAAAGTTTACTTACATATATTTGGTTGTATGTGTGTCCAAAAAATATAAACGGTTGCAGGAGGTAAATGAGTGCAGAACTTCCATCATCAGAGCATTCATTTTGTGTGTCTCCAACTCCAAATGGATAAAATGAGACTGAAATAAAGTATATATATTCTGTAATCTGTATGTCTTTGAACATTGAAAGAAACAATGGATATAATAGGATAATGCCAGCAAATACTATAACTACAATAATATTAAATTGTACACTTTCTAAAATCAAACACAAATCATCACTTGTGATCTGAAAAGGAACTAGTTCACCACAGATTTCGCACACACATTTTTTTTTTTCAATTTAATACAGTCACTCCTCATGAAACTTGAAAGGTTTTGGCATTGAGGTAAACATCATTTGTCAATTTAGTAATACAGTCCTCCAGACTGTAACCCAACAGGAGACACAGCACTTACCATTGTTATTGGAGTCTCCTATTGATGTTGTCGTTGGTACAACAGTAGTATTAATAAAGCCAGAAAAATCTAAAAGAAATAAAAAAACATTAAATGAAGAAAGAAAAGAGCCTGAAAGGTTTTGGCATTGATGTAAACACCATTTGTCAATTTAGTAATACAGTCCTCCAGAGTGTAACCCAACAGAGGATACAGCACATACCATCCTCAGTGGTGTCTCCTAGTGAAGTTGTCGTCGGTACAACAGTAGTATCAACAAAGCCTGAAAATTATAATAGAAATTAACAAACAATAAATAAAGAACTAATAAAAAAGAAGAACTTGCAGAGTTTAGACACTGACGCAAACACCATTTGTCAATTGAGTAACCCAAGAGAGGATACAGCACATACCATTGTCAGTGGAGTCTCCTATTGAAGTTGTCGTCGGTACAACAGAAGTATCAACAAAGCCTGAAAATTCTAAAAGAAATGAACAAACAATAAATTAAGAACTAATAAAAAAGAAACTGAAAGGTGTTAGCACTGATGTAAACACCATTTGTCAATTCAGTAATACAGTCATCCAGACTGTAACCCAACAGAGCACATACCATTGTCAGTGGAGTCTCCTATTGAAGTTGTCGTCGGTACAACAGTAGTTTCAACAAAGCCTGACAATTCTAAAAGAAATGAACAAACAATAAATAAAGAACTAATACCGAAAGAACTCGGAGACTTTAGACACTGACGCAAACACCATTTCTCAATAAAGTAATAAAGTCCCCCAGACTGTAACCCAAGAGAGGATACAGCACATACCATTGTCAGTGGAGTCTCCTATGACATTGTCATCGTTTAAACAATTTATTATCTTTATTAATTAACATTTCCATTCCGGAGTTGAACAAAATAAAGTTGAAGTTTACCTTATTGGCCAGTCTTAACAGTGTTTGATATTCAGCTCGTCTTGATTTAATTATTTTATTTCGCCGACTTTTCTCAGATTCTCAATCTTAGTTTTAAACGAATTAAAAAATTCCTCACATATTAAAGGGGATAAATCTACATTTGTATTTGGAGGATTAATTACTGTATTTATAATATTAAACAATGTCTTTGGATTATTAGCGTTGTTTTCTATTAACTCGACAAAATACTTTGATTTAGCCATTTTTACAGATCTCTGAAAGTGTTTTAGTGCTTCTTTAAAAATATCGTAATTAATTTGCAGCTTAATATTCTTCCACTTTCTTTCTGCCTGCCTACAGATTTGTCTAAGACCTCTTATCTCATCATTTAACCATGGATCAGACCTAACTTTGCACGGTTTATTTTTTTTTGAGGAGCCACTGTGTCTAACACCTCTCTACAGGCTGAGTGCAACCAGGACAGGGGCTCATCAACACCCATGTCCTGAAGGACGGACTCATGCTGCGTTCCAGGCAGGTTTTAAACCCGTGAGTTACGACTTTAAAACCACGACTCACGACCCTATGCGTTCCAGGTAGCCTGTAACTCGTGTTTTTACAACCTTCTATCGGTGAAAGTGCACTGGAACGGCAGTCAAACCCGTTGACTTCCCACCCGTGAACTCGTACTAGATCGATGTACTCCCAGTTCAGAGTCGTGAGTCGTGGTTTTGAAGTCGTGAGTTGCGGGTTACAGGTTGCCTGGAACGCAGCATCAGACACATTACACATCCCATTAAACACTGCAACAAAATCCATACTAGTCGTAGATGAAAAACTGCGAAAGCTTTGCAGAGATTTCACAGGATTCACAGAACAACATGATTGAGGAATATTAAACAGTACAGGTTTGTGGTCTGAAATAGCATGATCATTTAGTTCTAAATGTTCAATAAAAAGTCCATGAGTTAATACCAGGCCCAACTTATGGCCTTGAATATGGGTCGGACCATTTACCAATTGTACTAGTCCAAAGGAGTCGATCAGATTTAAAAAGTTCTTCGACAGCGCATTTTGTTGACAACACACATGTATATTAACTCTTTCCCTGCCATTGACGAGATATCTCGTCAATTAAGAGAAAACGCTTCCCCGCCAATGACGAGATTTTCCGTCTTTCCGCAATACCGCTATTATCCACCAGGTGGCGCAACTTTTTAAACCCGGAAGTATTGCTCTATGGCAAGCGGCTGCATGTCCGTGTCTGTTTTAAAGATCGCTCTGAATGTGATCTGTATGAAAAGTCCGTCACAAAAATGGAATTATCTCTGCTTTTATGCTCAAAATATGGTGTTTTTGCAAAAACCTACCCATATTCAAAAGCTGATTGCAAAAGAACCACTAAAGGTAGGATGAAACGTTTTTTTTTTGTTTGAAAGCAGAGGGTCTGTTCTTTCATTTGGTATATAGTATGTTTATATATTTAAAGAAGAACATTTTCTGGAAGGCATTAAACTTTGGTGAAAATCATGAAAAACGCTAGCGCTGGCTGGAAACTTTTTTTTAAAACGCTGGCGGTGAAAGAGTTAAAATCATCTAAAATAAGCAATCTATCAAATTTTGAAAGCAGACCTCCTAAAAAATCCCCAAAATCATTAATAAAACCTTTCTGCCCTTTTGGAGGTCTATAGATAATAGCAATAGCAATGGGACTGATGTTGCCCGTGTCCAGTAAAAGCAATGGTCATTCAAAAGAGGCACAATACTCCGTTGGTATTAGTCTCCAACTAAAATGTTCTTTAAATATAGAGACCAGTCCTCCTCCTCGGCCTGATACACGAGGTGTATTATAGAAGTTACAGTCCCGTGGTATGAGCTCTGAAAAAGAACTCATGTCCCCACTTGTAATCCAAGTCTCAGTGATGAACATAAAATCTAAGCCTCGTGCAGTAAAAAAGTCATTTAACAAATAAGTCTTATTCAGCACTGACTTTGCGTTAATCAAACCGATCTTCAGTTTTATTTTGTCCTCTTCAGTACAAGTTGTCCGGTGCAGTGGTTTAATATTCCCCAATCTGACCCCGCCAAGTTGAAGACGCGGAAAGCGAGTCACTTGCGGCGATCCAAAAAAGGTAGGGAAAAGCGGTACATTCCAGTTATATGACGATTCCATGGAGCGCCATCTCACAAAAAGAGAGCAGTCAACAACCAAAGTTCGAGCATCATATATCCGCTGGTTACTTCCAAGGGCAAGTTTAAGTTTAACCGCGAAACCGCTTCGTTTCCCCCGATGCTTCCGTTGTTTCTTTCCTGGTGGCAAACATTGTTCTCGACGGAGATAGGGCGGCACGGATGCCAACAAAAGCAGAGGAATGCTACCAGAGCCCGGTGCTAACCGATATGTTTGTCCGTCTGACAGAAATCCAATATTCAACAGAGTTTGCCGGTCATAAACTATCCCAGGTGACATATTATGACTTAAGACCACAGATGAATTAATAATGCCATGATTTAAAAGACAGTTAAAAAAACCATAGTACAAACAAACTTAAGAGTCTCAGAGCGTGACGGCATGCCAAGAACACCTGAACACCTAGTCAGGTCTCCTGTGGTTTCACACTGCGTGATTGTCTGGGGTAACGTTCAGTCGCTGCTGTTTCAAACTGCATGATGCATTGGTGACAAGGGTTTCAGCGAAATTCAACAACGCGAGGTCACGCGTACAAGACTGGATTTCTCATGAGACTGGAGTTATTGTTAAAAATGGTAGCTTGCAAGAAGCTTACCATACAAATTGCACGTGCGCTCAGAAAGAAGAAGAAATCAAGTTTATGAAGGAGGAAATGTTTGGAGAGACTCCTCCCCGAACTTCCAGCTGCCCTGAATGTTGCTCTCTCATAGGATGTAGGTCATCGCCGATGTTATTGTCAGTCAAAACACATTTCACACGGCATGATTTTGAATCGCCGACCGGTCCAGATATTTAGCATGCCAAATATCTCACGGGTGTCGGCGACTCGTCGGCGATCCTCTCAGAATGCGTCTTTTATAATTCACACTGTGTGATTGTCACTCGCGTGCACGAGCATCGTTTTGCCTGTGATTTCAGGCATTTGTCGGCGATTTCTCAAAACCTGTCGGCGAGTCAAAATCAGGGCTAAAATCGTGCAGTCTGAACTCTGCATTACTCTGAGTTGGTTGAACCTCCTTACTGAAACAGGACCCTGGTAGCTTCACCATGTCATTTTTTTTTATCAACTGTTAATATTAAATATGCACTGGGAAAATAAAATTACCATTGAACTGACATCCCTGTGGTCCACAATCTGTTCTGAAGGCCCATCTGCCTGTAACATTGACATTGGTGCTGTGTGTTAAGCCTGTGAAGTCAGTCTGGAGTGATCCAGTAATTGAGAAATAATAGCTGGAGTCGATGTTGTCATAACCGGCCTAATGGTAAGAAAAAGATCAAGATGCCTACTTAGTCATTTAGTTACAGATAATACAATTAGATTATCTTTTACTAGATATTGATAATGTGCATACCTGCACATATTGCGCTGATGGATCAACTCTACCATAGTTCATTAAAACAAATGAGAGATGGCCATTTGAAATCAAAACCACTTGGAAAGATGTTTCCTGGAAGTATAAACAGTTTTTCAATAGTCAATTTTTTTAGTCATCGTTTTGCTATTGTTTTACTGGACAGAAATAAGCGGAGTTTCTTACAGTTCCTGAATATGAATAATATGCCACTCTGTCCCAAGTTGCAACAAAGACCCATGAAGCAGAAAAGCTCAGATCAGGGAAGTATTGATTTATGTCTTGTGTAGCTTGTGTCAGGACATCGCCAGAGGTGTACTGCTGATATGAGATCACACCGTTCTCACAATTATTAAGATCAGTCCAGAATGGAGCGATGATGTCTTTGCCACCATGACCTGGGAAGCTGTATGGGGAGTAGCTGTCCCATGGTTGATCAAAAGTCAAGTGTCCATTGTTGTTGACCTGAGAAACATGGATTTATTATGATGGACAGAATCTTTAAAAAGACATCTCCCAATCTTTCAGATCTGAACAGATTAATAAAGACTGAATTTCATATCAAATGTTTACTTACATATATTTGGTTGTATGTGTGTCCAAAAAATATAAACGGTTGCAGGAGGTAAATGAGTGCAGAACTTCCATCATCGGAGCATTCATTTTGTGTGTCTCCAACTCCAAATGGATAAAATGAGACTGAAATAAAGTATATATAATCTGTAATCTGTATGTCTTTGGACATTGAAAGAAACAATGGATATAATAGGATAAGGCCAGCATATACTATAACAATGATATTAAATTGTACACTTTCTAAAATCAAACACAAATCATCAATTGTGATCTGAAAAGGAACTAGTTCACCACAGATTTCGCACACACATTTTTTTTTCAATTTAATACAGTCACTCCTTATGCAACTTGAAAGGTTTTGGCATTGATGTAAACACCATTTGTCAATTCAGTAATACAGTCAACCAGACTGTAACCCAACAGGAGACACAGCACTTACCATTGTTAGTGGAGTCTTCTATTGATGTTGTCGTTGGTACAACAGTAGTATTAATAAAGCCAGAAAAATCTAAAAGAAATGAAGAAACATTAAATGAAGAAAGAAAAGAACTTGAAAATTTTTAGCACTGATGTAAAAACCATTTGTCAATTCAGTAACCCAAGAGAGGATACAGCACATACCATTGTCAGTGGAGTCTCCTGTTGAAGTTGTCGTTGGTACAACAGTAGTTTCAGTAAAGCCCCCCCGAAAATCTAAAAGAAAGTAACAAACAATAAATTAAGAACTAATAAAAAAGAACCTGAAAGGTGTTGGCATTGATGTAAACACCATTTGTCAATTCAGTAATACAGTCCTCCAGTCTGTAACCCAACAGAGCACATACCATTGTCAGTGGAGTCTCCTAGTGATGTTGTGGTCGGTACAACAGTAGTATCAGTAAAGCCCTGAAAATCTAAAAGAAATGAACAAACATTAATGAAAGAAAGAACAGAACTTGAAAATTTTTAGCATTGATGTAAACATCATTTGTCAATTCAGTAATAAAGTCATCCAGACTGTACCCCAAGAGAGGATACAGCACATACCATTGTCAGTGGAGTCTCCTAGTGAAGTTGTCGTTGGTACAACAGTAGTATCAACAAAGCCTGAACATTCGAAAAGAAATGAACAAACAATAAATAAAGAACTCATAAAGAAAGAACTTGCAGAGTTTAGACACTGACGCAAACACAATTTCTCAATAAAGTCATAAAGTCCCCCAGACTGTAACCCAAGAGAGGATACAGCACATACCATCCTCAGTGGAGACTCCTATTGACATTGTCGTCGCTTTAACAATTTATTTGTCATGGTTCTGCCATCTTGTCCTTTGTTTAATCTAGTCTTGTGGCATAATCATGAAAGACCCATGTTTTGTGTGGGTTCACATGGTCTCAGTATTGGTTTACTAGACCACGTGTTCCCTGTGTCTTGTCTCTTTTACCCCGCTCCCTTGTTATCCTCATCTTCATTGTTTAACTCCTGTCACCTGTTGCCCTCTTTAGTTTTCCTCATTTAAGATCCTTGTGTTTGTTGTCCTGTGCTTGTGCATTGTTCCTTACTTGTGAGTACTCTGTCTGGTAGAATCAAGTCTAGTTTATTGTTTGTTTAGTATCCAGTCTAAGTTCATTGTTAAAGTGTTATCCAGTTTAGTGTAGTCTTGTATCTTGTCCAGTTTAGTGTTTATTCCTGTTCATTAAGTTATCTTGTTTATGTTGTTTTGCCCCCTCGTGGGTTTTGTTTTCTGTTTTTGTCATTATTAAAGTCTTTAGTGTTCATCCATCTCTGTCTGCACTTGGGTTATTTTCACTCCACATAACATTTATTATCTTTATTAATTAACATTACCATTCTGGAGTTGAAAAAAAAAAGGTTGTAGTTTACCGTATACTGATATTACAGTGGCCAGTCTTAACAGTGTTTGATATTCAGCTCGTCTTGATTTAATTATTTTATTTCGCCGACTGTAAAAAAAAATCCATATCTGAATGAATGGGACTCAGGAAGTAAAATATATGCACATTAGTAACACCTTATGGCAGATCACGTTTGCCAACACAAGAAACGCATTTTCAAAAGATATTGCGGGCAAACACAGACATTTGCATCCGGACGGGATTACATTTCTCAGAGGACCTCTGAGTTCGGCGAAAAACAGGAGGTATTTGCTTTGGAATTTTAACAGAGGTCGTAAAGGAAAAACACAGACATAGCGATTTGGACGGGATTAAAAACACAGAGGACCTCCGAGAGCCACCATTTTCTCAGAAGTCCCCCTGTAAAACTAATCCCGTCCGAATAGGGCTATACCCTGTAGCCATAGTGGCTGTGTACACGCTTAACTTAGAATCACCCTACTTAGAGTCAACTGAACTAACTTATTTCAGCTGTTCTGTTACTGAAAACTAGCAGTTTCTCATCTCCGAGTTAAAGGATTAGTCCATTTTCTTTTAAAAAATCTTAATAATTTACTCACCACCATATCATCCAAAATGTTGATCTCCTTCTTTGTTCAGTCGAGAAGAAATGTTTTTTTAGGAAATCATTGCAGGATTTTTCTCATTTTAATGGACTTTAAAGGACTCCAACACGTAACCGTTTTAATGCAGTTTAAAATTGCAGTTTCAACAGTTTCAAAGGACTCTAAACGATCCCGAACGAGACATTAGGGTCTTATCTAGCGAAACAATTGCCATTTTTGACAAGAAAAATAAAAAATATGCACTTTCAAACCACAACTTCTTGCCTTTCTCCGGTCCTGTGACGCGCCAGTCCGACCTCACGCAATACGTCATCACATCAAGAGGTCACAGATGACGAATGCAAAACTACACCCCAGTGTTTACAAGTGTGGAAAAAAAGGACCGTTTCGACGTTGTTGTATGTCGAATGATACTGATAAATGTCTTTTTGTCAGTTTATTGTTTAAAATAGTCTGCAAATGTGCGTTTCATATATGTAACTTGTGACCTTTCCACAGCATTAAGGAATTACGCGAGGTCGCGCTGGCGCGTCAGGAGGAAGACGAGAAGTTGTGGTTTAAAAGTGCATATTTTTTATTTTTCTTGTCAATAAAAATAAAGACGTCTGCACACTTAAATCCTTAGCAACAGGTTTTAATAACCAAGCTTTCGGTCAAAAGACCATCTTCAGGGTATACAAACAGCAAATGCGGCACATCGCTTAATCATGTTCAGACACATCAAGACAATCAACAATGATTGCCGCACCTGTGAAAGTCATGTGGGAGATTTGTAGTTCAGTATTGGGAGTTGTAGTTTTTACTTCTGTAATCAACACCACAATCTCCCCATAGTGAAAAAGACATCAATTCACAAAAGAAATGTAAAGAAAGAAACATACAGAAAAATATAAGAATATATACACACTCAATAAGTACAAGAAAACTGCACAAACATCAGTAACACACTTCATAAATTGCAGTATTCAAGACTCAAACTTATATACAACTTCAACTATAACATAACACTCATATCAAAATCCACATTTAAACCTTTGGGATGTAAAGTGTCCAGCGTATGAATCCAGTACAATTCCCTTTGACATAACACTTTATCAATGTTGCCACCTCTAGGTAATTTAATCTGTTCAATTCCCTGGAAACGTAAAGAAGAAACTGCATGAGCATACTCAGTGAAATGGCAGGCCACAGGGTAATTAGGATCAGCACGTCTGATAGAACTTTTATGTTCACTAATTCTCTGTTTTAAACACCGCGTGGTCTTTCCCACGTATACCATGTCACAAGGGCATTTCAAAATGTAAATAACATTTTTAGTTTTACATGTGATGAAGCCCTTAACTCCATAACTCTTGCCGGATCTAGGGTGTTTAAAATTACAGGTCTTATGTGTATTATTGCATTGCGCACAATTACCACATGGATAGTTCCCATCTCTAAGAGGTGCTAAAAGTGTTTGGGAAGGAACTGATCTCATACATGCTCTAACCAGCTTGTTACGGAGGTTAGGGCCCCGTCTAGATACAAATAGAGGTGGATCCTTAAACTTGTCTTGAAGAGAATCATCATCAGCTATAAGGTGCCAGTACTTCATAATAGTGTTTTTAATGATAAAAGATCTAGGGGTATAAGTTGTAATGCAAGACACAGAGAATTTTTTTTCCTTTTTAAAACTCTTCTTTAGAAGTTGTGAACGTGGTGTAAGGAGGGCAGTATTATAAGCCTCTTCAATACTCTTAGTAGAATATCCCCTATCTAAAAATCTTTGTTTCATATCTATAGCATTTTCTTCAAACTCTTCAATCGAATGACAAATCCGTCTCAATCTATAGAATTGGCTCTTAGGTAAACCATTTTTTAGGTTGTAAGGGTGTGAGCTACTAGCCAAAAGAAATGAATTTCGGTCAGTCTCTTTTCGATAAAGAGTTGTAGTCAATCTCCCATTTTCCAGTTTAATCCACATGTCTAAAAAATGTACACGTTTGGAGTCAAATTCCATAGTAAATTTAAGATCTGGACTCATCCCATTCAGGTGAGAGGTAAATTCATTCAACTCATCATGAGACCCTTTAAAAACACATAGGACATCATCTAAATATCTGAAGTATCTGATGATTTTACTGAAAAATGGATTTCTATCCTCATTAAAAATGAACTGTTGTTCAAAGAATCCAACATACAGGTTAGCATAGCTGGGTGCAAAAGTACTCCCCATACTAGTACCTTTAATTTGGAGATAATATTCTCCCTGATGGAAGGCAAAGAAATTTAATCTGAGGATTAGCGCAGCCAAATCACAGATAAAAGTGTTAGGAGGATTTGTGTCCTCTAAACGATACTGTAAATAATACTCAAGAGCTGTAATACCTCGTTCATGAGAAATATTGGTGTACAGGCTTTCGACATCAAACGTAGCTAAGATAGTATTAGAAGGGAGATCCCGGAGTTCAGAGATTTTGTTTATCACATCAGTGGAATCTTGTACATAAGCAGGTAAATCCTTCACAAAAGGTTTAATGAAATAATCCACAAAGTTTGATAATGGCTCCAGCAAGGACTCATTACTCGCCACTATGGGTCTACCCTTAGGTTTGATAAAGCTTTTGTCTATTTTAGGAAGCATATAGAATACTGGAATAACCGGATGTTGTCTATTGAGGTAACTAAATTCCTCTTTGGTTATCCAATTTAATTCTAAAGCCTGGGTCGTCAGTTCCCCAATTATTTTTTGAAAATCAACAGTGGGATCACCCTTTAGCTTCCTATAAAATGTTTCGTCATTCAATTGACGATATGCTTCTGTAACATAATCAGTTGTATTAAGGATTACAATAGCTCCTCCCTTATCTGCAGGTTTAATAATAATATCAGTATCTTTAGCCAGTTCCTGAATGGCATTTCTTTCATCCTGACATAAATTTAACTGATGGGAGTAAGGCATTGTCTGTAACTTCTCAGAGATCTCTTTTTCAACAACTCTACAAAATGTATCGATAGAGGGATGGTTAACATGGGGTACAAAAGTACTTTTAGGTTTAAAATTAGGTTTAGTTAGACTCTGATTTTCATTCATAGACCCAAACATATGTCTCAATTTTATCCTTCTAAAGAAAAGGAACAGATCAGTCTTAATCTCAAAACAGTTTGTATGGCTTGTTGGAACAAAGCTTAGTCCCTTGCTTAGGGCTGCAAAATGTTGAGGAGTAAGTACCTTGTCAGAGAGGTTCACGACCGGACTCTGGCCTGTTGGCGTGTCACTGGTCCCATCTCCGATCCGTTTCTTTTGTCCTCTCCTCGTCTTCCTTGGTTTCCTATTTTGTTTTTCATTGATTTTCTCCCCTTGCTCCAAGGATCGTTTTTTGAAAACTGACGTGTTTGGGAGCGATGAATGCTACGGGAGGAATCGGAGTCACTAGGGAAGTCACTATCCGATGTAAAGCCAAACTGTTGTCTATGATGTCCCCTCGCTGAATCTCGTGGGGTCTCTTCTTCAGCCAACCATTTATACACCTTGCCCGTCTGGTAATCGTGGGCGTCCCTCCTGTATTTCTTCAGTTTAATGGTCAAAAGATTGTCTTCAAATTCTTTCAATGTGTGTTTGATAGAGTCACAGATATGAGTGAAATCCACATCCAATTTTTCTTTCATTAGGGTTTCTTGTTTTACAATGTCTTTTTCAATGTCCTCTTTCTGTCTAGTAACCTCTTCAATAATTAAAAGCATTAAATCCATGGAGCATTTATTCAGAATCTCGCACCATTTTTTATTGAAATCTTCATTATCTTTACCGATTGTAGGCGCTTTTTGGATACGTAGACCCTGTGGAATACGTTTGCTTCTCCAGTATTCACTCAGCGTACTTCCATGAAGTTTCATCCGAATCTCCTTCTTCTTAAAGTATATCAGTTTCATTTTCATATCTTCTACTGAGAGAGAGAGAGTGCCTGTTGGGCTGGCGGTGGGAAACAAAATTCTCTCTGCATCTAATGTGGAGTACGCAAAGGTCTCTGCTCCTATTGTAGTTAAAGAATTAATCTCCTGAAATGAGGACATATTACGGCCAGGACTCGGATGCTGGTGAAGGCGAGAATTATAAGAAGAGTTACACCGCACTCACGATCAATAAGGTGCTAGACAATAAAGTAGTCAATAAAAATAAAGACGTCTGCACACTTAAATCCTTAGCAACAGGTTTTAATAACCAAGCTCTTCTTATTATTTTTCTTGTCAAAAATGACAATCGTTTCGCTAGATAAGACCCTTATGCCTCGTTTAGAGTCATTTGAAACTCCGTTGAAATTGCAATTTTAAACTGCATTGAAACAGTTACGTGTTGGGGTCCATTAAAATGAGAAAAATCCTGGAATGTTTTACTCAAAAAACATAATTTCTTTTCGACTGAACAAAGAAAGACATCAACATTTTGGATGACATGGTGGTGAGTCAATTATCTGGATTTTTTTTAAGAAAATGGACTAATCCTTTAAAACTTAAACTCTGAGTTGACTAATGCTGAGTTCAGACTGCATGATTTTCAAACTCGTCAGGTCACCTGTGGTTTCACACTGCGTGATTATCTGGGGTAGGGTTCAGTCGCTGCTGTTTCAGACTGCATGATACTGTAGATTGGCGACAGGGGTTTTCATACTGCATGACTTTACTGTAAGAAGAATCGCCGATAACTTTGTCCCGGTCCGCAAACTACGTCTCACAACCAAACACACGTGAGAAGTGACGCGAAATTCAACAACGCGAGGTCACGCGTGCAAGACCGGAGTTCTCACGAGACTGGGGTTATTATTAAAAATGGTAGCTCGCAAGAAGCTTACCATACAAATTGCACGTGCGCTCAGAAAGAAGAAGAAATCAAGTTTATGAAGGAGGAAATGTTTGGAGAGACTCCTCCCCGAACTTCCAGCTGCCCTGAATGTTGCTCTCTCATAGGATGTAGGTCATCGCCGTTGTTATTGTCAGTCAAAACACATTTCACACGGCATGATTTTGAATCGCCGACCGGTCCAGATATTTAGCATGCCAAATATCTCACGGATGTCAGCGATTCGTCTGGGATCCTCTCAGAACGCGTCTTTTATAATTCACACTGTGTGATTGTCACTCGCGTGCACGAGCATCGATTTGCCTGTGATTTCGGGCATTTGTCAGCGATTTCTCAAAACCTGTCGGCGAGTCAAAATCAGGGCTAAAATCGTGCAGTCTGAACTCGGCATTACTCTGAGTTGGTTGAACCTCCTTACTGAAACAGGACCCTGGTAGCTTCACCATGTCAATTTTTTTATCAACTGTTAAGTAAGGGATAATGTAGAGGCAGCCGGTAGTTATCGGGAAATAAGCCCGGACACTGTGATCAAGGACCCGGCGCGAAGCGGAGGGTCTTGTATCACACTGAAGGATTTAAATCATAAAAGTAGTACCGGCTATGCGTTATTACTTTGGAGCGGTTATTATTTGAAATGAACAAACCTGCAAATGTCTCAACTGACCAATAAGAATCAAGCATTCCAGAGAGCCGTGTAATAATATTAAATATGCACTGGGAAAATAAAATTACCATTGAACTGACATCCCTGTGGTCCACAATCTGTTCTGAAGGCCCATCTGCCTGTAACATTGACATTGGTGCTGTGTGTTAAGCCTGTGAAGTCAGTCTGGAGTGATCCAGTAATTGAGAAATAATAGCTGGAGTCGATGTTGTCATAACCGGCCTAATGGTAAGAAAAAGATCAAGATGCCTACTTAGTCATTTAGTTACAGATAATACAAATAGATACGATTTTCTTTTACTAGATTTTCATAATGTGCATACCTGCACATATTGCGCTGATGGAGCAATTCTACCATAGTTCATTAAAACAAATGAGAGATGGCCATTTGAAATCAAAACCACTTGGAAAGATGTTTCCTGTAAGTATAAACAGTTTTTCATTATTAAAAAGTTTAGTCATCGTTTTGCTATTGTTTTAATGGACAGAAGTAAGCCGAGTTTCTTACAGTTCCTGAATATGAAAAATATGCCACTCTGTCCCAAGTTGCAACAAAGACCCATGAAGCAGAAAAGCTCAGATCAGGGAAGTATTGATTTATGTCTTGTGTAGCTTGTGTCAGGACATCGCCAGAGGTGTACTGCTGATATGAGATCACACCATTCTCACAATTATTAAGATCAGTCCAGAATGGAGCGATGATGTCTTTGCCACCATGACCTGGGAAGCTGTATGGGGAGTAGCTGTCCCATGGTTGATCAAAAGTCAAGTGTCCATTGTTGTTGACCTGAGAAACATGGATTTATTATGATGGACAGAATCTTTAAAAAGACATCTCCCAATCTTTCAGATCTGAACAGATTAATAAAGAATGAATTTCATATCAAATGTTTACTTACATATATTTGGTTGTATGTGTGTCCAAAAAATATAAACGGTTGCAGGAGGTAAATGAGTGCAGAACTTCCATCATCGGAGCATTCATTTTGTGTGTCTCCAACTCCAAATGGATAAAATGAGACTGAAATAAAGTATATATAATCTGTAATCTGTATGTCTTTGGACGTTGAAAGAAACAATGGATATAATAGGATAAGGACAAGCATATACTATAACAACAATAATATTAAATTGTACACTTTCTAAAATCAAACACAAATCATCAATTGTGATCTGAAAAGGAACTAGTTCACCACAGATTTCGCACACACATTTTTTTTTCCAATTTAATACAGTCACTCCTCATGCAACTTGAAAGGTTTTGGCATTGATGTAAACATCATTTGTCAATTCAGTAATACAGTCAACCAGACTGTAACCCAACAGGAGACACAGCACTTACCATTGTTAGTGGAGTCTCCTATTGATGTTGTCATTGGTACAACAGTAGTATTAATAAAGCCAGAAAAATCTAAAAGAAATGAAAAAACATTAAATAAAGAAAAAAAAACTTGAAAATTTTAGCACTGATGTAAAAACCATTTGTTATTCAGTAATACAGTCCTCCAGACTGTAACCCAACAGAGCACATACCATTGTCAGTGGTGTCTCCTAGTGAAGTTGTCGTCGGTACAACAGTAGTATCAGTAAAGCCCCGAATATCTAAAAGAAATTAACAAACAATAAATAAAGAACTAATACAGAACAAACTTGCATAGTTTAGACACTGACACAAACACCATTTGTCAATTCAGTAATACCGTCCTCCAGACTGTAACCCAAGAGAGGATACAGCACATACCATTGTCAGTGGAGTCTCCTATTGAAGTTGTCGTCGGTACAACAGTAGTATCAACAAAGCCTGAAAATTATAAAAGAAATTAACAAACAATAAATTAAGAACTAATAAAAAAGAACCTGAAAGGTGTTGGCACTGATGTAAACACCATTTGTCAATTCAGTAACACAGTCCTCCAGACTGTAACCCAACAGAGGATACATCACATACCATTGTCAGTGGAGTCTCCTATTGAAGTTGTCGTCGGTACAACAGTAGTATCAACAAAGCCTGAAAGTTCTAAAAAGAAATGAACAAACAATAAATAAAGAACTAATAAAAAAAAGAACTTGCATAGTTTAGACACTGACGCAAACACCATTTCTCAATAACCCAAGAGAGGATACAGCACATACCATCCTCAGTGAAGTCTCCTATTGACGTTGTCATCGTTTTAACAGTTTATTATCTTTATTAATTAACATTACCATTCCGGAGTTGAACAAAATAAAGTTGAAGTTTACCTTATACTGATATTACAGTGGCCGGTCTTAACAGTGTTTGATATTCAGCTCGTCTTGATTTAATTATTTTATTTTGCAGAATGTAAAAAAAACATCCATATCTGAATGAATGGGACTAAGGAAGTAAAATATATGCGCGTTAGTAACACCTTACGGCAGATCACGTTTGCCAAAACACGACAAGAACCGCGTTTTCAAAAGATATTGCGGGCAAACACAGACATTTGCATCCGGACGGGATTACATTTCTCAGAGGACCTCTGAGTTTGGCGAAAAACAGTAGGTATTTGCTTTGGAATTTTAACAGAGGTCGTAAAGGAAAAACACAGACATAGCGATTTGGACGGGATTAAAAACACAGAGGACCTCTGAGAGCCACCATTTTCTCAGAAGTCCCCCTGTAAAACTAATCCCGTCCGAATAGGGCTATACCCTGTAGCCATAGTGGCTGTGTACACGCTTAACTTAGAATCACCCTACTTAGAGTCAACTGAACTAACTAATTTCAGCTGTTCTGTTACTGAAAACTAGCAGTTTCTCATCTCCGAGTTAAAGGATTAGTCCATTTTCTTTTAAAAAATCTAAATAATTTACTCACCACCATATCATGTTGATCTCCTTCTTTGTTCAGTCGAGAAGAAATGTTTTTTTAGGAAATCATTCCAGGATTTTTCTCATTTTAATGGACTTTAAAGGACTCCAACACGTAACCGTTTTAATGCAGTTTAAAATTGCAGTTTCAACAGAGTTTCAAAGGACTCTAAACGATCCCGAACGAGACATTAGGGTCTTATCTAGCGAAACAATTGTCATTTTTGACAAGAAAAATAAAAAATATGCACTTTCAAACCACAACTTCTTGCCTTTCTCCGGTCCTGTGACGCGCCAGTCCGACCTCACGCAATACGTCATCACATCAAGAGGTCACAGATGACGAATGCAAAACTACACCCCAGTGTTTACAAGTGTGGAAAAAAAGGACCGTTTCGACGTTGTTGTATGTCGAATGATACTGATAAATGTCTTTTTGTCAGTTTATTGTTTAAAATAGTCTGCAAATGTGCGTTTCATATATGTAACACGTGACCTTTCCACAGCATTAAGGAATTACGCGAGGTCGCGCTGGCGCGTCAGGAGGAAGACGAGAAGTTGTGGTTTAAAAGTGCATATTTTTTATTTTTCTTGTCAAAAATGACAATCGTTTCGCTAGATAAGACCCTTATGTCTCGTTTAGAGTCATTTGAAACTCCGTTGAAACTGCAATTTTAAACTGCATTGAAACAGTTACGTGTTGGGGTCCATTAAAATGAGAAAAATCCTGGAATGTTTTCCTCAAAAAACATAATTTCTTTTCGACTGAACAAAGAAAGACATCAACATTTTGGATGACATGGTGGTGAGTCAATTATCCTTTAAATCCTTTAAAACTTAAACTCTGAGTTGACTAATGCTGAGTTCAGACTGCATGATTTTCAAACTCGTCAGGTCACCTGTGGTTTCACACTGCGTGATTATCTGGGGTAGGGTTCAGTCACTGCTGTTTCAGACTGCATGATAGATTGGCGACAGGGGTTTTCATACTGCATGACTTTACCGTAAGAAGAATCGCCGATAACTTTGTCCCGGTCCGCAAACTACGTCTCATAACCAAACACACGCGAGAAGTGACGCGAAATTCAACAACGCGAGGTCACGCGTGCAAGACCGGAGTTCTCACGAGACTGGGGTTATTATTAAAAATGGTAGCTCGCAAGAAGCTTACCATACAAATTGCACGTGCGCTCAGAAAGAAGAAGAAATCAAGTTTATGAAGGAGGAAATGTTTGGAGAGACTCCTCCCCGAACTTCCAGCTGCCCTGAATGTTGCTCTCTCATAGGATGTAGGTCATCGCCGTTGTTATTGTCAGTCAAAACACATTTCACACGGCATGATTTTGAATCGCCGACCGGTCCAGATATTTAGCATGCCAAATATCTCACGGGTGTTGGCGACTCGTCGGCGATCCCCTCAGAACGCGTCTTTTATAATCCACACTGTGTGATTGTCACTCGCGTGCACGAGCATCGATTTGCCTGTGATTTCGGGCATTTGTCTGCGATTTCTCAAAACCTGTCGGCGAGTCAAAATCAGGGCTAAAATCGTGCAGTCTGAACTCGGCATTACTCTGAGTTGGTTGAACCTCCTTACTGAAACAGGACCCTGGTAGCTTCACCATGTCAATTTTTTTATTAACTGTTAAGTAAGGGATAATGTAGAGGCAGCCGGTAGTTATCGGGAAATAAGCCCCGACAGTGTTATCAAGGACCCGACGCGAAGCGGAGGGTCTTGTATCACACTGAAGGGCTTATTTCCCGATAACTACCGGCTGCCTCTACATTATCCCGCTTATTACATGGCTACTTGCCACATAAGAAAAAAAACTGGACATGAATATGAAACATTTTATTGGCATATTTGTTTTAAATTAACATTTTTATCCTCCCGCAAAACTTTGCACAGATGCATAAAAGTAGCTGTCATGTTCTGTTTTGTCAAGATCAGTCTCAGTAAGCTCTCTGTGTCTTGTCGTTGTTCGTTCTTCTATCCACTGTTTAAATGTTTTGTTTTTTCCGTACATGTTAAAATTAATGTCAAAATGTTGTGGTTGTCCAGTGTTTGTCACAAGATGGCACCAAACAGTAATCTTTATTGGCGTGGAGCGATTTAAATTGTACAAGTAGTACCGGCTATGCGTTATTACTTTGGAGCGGTTATTATTTGAAAAGAACAAACCTGCAAATGTCTCAACTGACCAATCAGAATCAAGCATTCCAGAGAGCCGTGTAATAATATTAAATATGCACTGGGAAAATAAAATTACCATTGAACTGACATCCCTGTGGTCCACAATCTGTTCTGAAGGCCCATCTGCCTGTAACATTGACATTGGTGCTGTGTGTTAAGCCTGTGAAGTCAGTCTGGAGTGATCCAGTAATTGAGAAATAATAGCTGGAGTCGATGTTGTCATAACCGGCCTAATGGTAAGAAAAAGATCAAGATGCCTACTTAGTCATTTAGTTACAGATAATACAAATAGATACGATTTTCTTTTACTAGATTTTCATAATGTACATACCTGCACATATTGCGCTGATGGAGCAATTCTACCATAGTTCATTAAAACAAATGAGAGATGGCCATTTGAAATCAAAACCACTTGGAAAGATGTTTCCTGCAAGTATAAACAGTTTTTCATTATTAAAAAGTTTAGTCATCGTTTTGCTATTGTTTTACTGGACAGAAGTAAGCCGAGTTTCTTACAGTTCCTGAATATGAAAAATATGCCACTCTGTCCCAAGTTGCAACAAAGACCCATGAAGCAGAAAAGCTCAGATCAGGGAAGTATTGATTTATGTCTTGTGTAGCTTGTGTCAGGACATCGCCAGAGGTGTACTGCTGATATGAGATCACACCGTTCTCACAATTATTAAGATCAGTCCAGAATGGAGCGATGATGTCTTTGCCACCATGACCTGGGAAGCTGTATGGGGAGTAGCTGTCCCATGGTTGATCAAAAGTCAAGTGTCCATTGTTGTTGACCTGAGAAACATGGATTTATTATGATGGACAGAATCTTTAAAAAAAACATCTCCCAATCTTTCAGATCTGAACAGATTAATAAAGACTGAATTTCATATCAAAGTTTACTTACATATATTTGGTTGTATGTGTGTCCAAAAAATATAAACGGTTGCAGGAGGTAAATGAGTGCAGAACTTCCATCATCGGAGCATTCATTTTGTGTGTCTCCAACTCCAAATTGATAAAATGAGACTGAAATAAAGTATATATAATATGTAATCTGTATGTCTTTGGACGTTGAAAGAAACAATGGATATAATAGGATAAGGCCAGAATATACTATAACAACAATAATATTAAATTGTACACTTTCTAAAATCAAACACAAATCATCAGTTGTGATCTGAAAAGGAACTAGTTCACCACAGATTTTACACACACATTTTTTTTTTTTTTTCAATTTAATACAGTCACTCCTCATGCAACTTGAAAGGTTTTGGCATTGATGTAAACACCATTTGTCATTTCAGTAATACAGTCAAGCAGACTGTAACCCGACAGGAGACACAGCACTTACCATTGTTAGTGGAGTCTCCTATTGATGTTGTCGTTGGTACAACAGTAGTATCAATAAAGCCCCGAATATCTAAAAGAAATGAAGAAACATTAAATGAAGAAAGAAAAGAGCCTGAAAGGTTTTGGCACTGATGTAAACACCATTTGTCAATTTAGTTATACAGTCCTCCAGACTGTAACCCAAGAGAGGATACAGCACATACCATCCTCAGTGGTGTCTCCTAGTGAAGTTGTCGTTGGTACAACAGTAGTATCAATAAAGCCCCGAATATCTAAAAGAAATGAACAAACATTAAATAAAGAAAGAAAAGAACTTGAAAAATTTTAGCACTGATGTAAACACCATTTGTCAATTCAGTAATAACGTCCTCCAGTCTGTAACCCAACAGAGCACATACCATTGTCAGTGGAGTCTCCTGTTGAACTTGTCATTGGTACAACAGTAGTATCAGTAAAGCCAAGAAAATCTAAAAGAAATTAACAAACAACAAATTAAGAACTAATAAAAAAGAACTTCAAAGGTGTTCGCACTTATGTAAACACTATTTGTCAATTTAGTAATACAGTCCTCCAGACTGTAACCCAACAGAGGATACAGCACAAACCATTGTCAGTGGTGTCTCCTAGTGAAGTTGTCGTTGGTACAACAGTAGTATCAATAAAGCCCAGAAAATCTAAAAGAAATGAACAAACATTAAATAAAGAAAGAACAGAACTTGAAAATTTTTAGCACTGATGTAAACACTATTTGTCAATTCATTAATAAATAAAGAACTAATAAAGAAAGAACTTGCAGAGTTTAGACACTGACGCAAACACCATTTTTCAATACAGTAATACAGTCCCCCAGACTGTAACCCAAGAGAGGATACAGCACATACCATTGTCAGTGGAGTCTCCTATTGAAGTTGTCGTCGTTTTAACAATTTATTATCTTTATTAATTAACATTACCATTCCGGAGTTTAACAAAATAAGGTTGAAGTTTACCTTATACTGATATTACAGTGGCCAGTCTTAACAGTGTTTGATATTCAGCTCATCTTGATTTAATTATTTTATTTCGCCGACTGTAAAAAAACATCCATATCTGAATGAATGGAACTCCGGACGTAAAATATATATGTGTTAGTAATATCTTACGGCAGATCATGTTTGCCAAAACAAGACAAGAACCGCGTTTTCAAAAGATATTGCGGGCAAACACAGACATTTGCATCTGGACGGGATTACATTTCTCAGAGGACCTCTGAGTTCGGCGAAAAACAGTAGGTCATTTGCTTTGGAATTTTTACAGAGGTCGTAAATGAAAAACACAGACATGGCCGATTCGGACGGGATTAAAAACACAGAGGACCTCTGAGAACCACCATTTTCTCAGAAGTCCCCCTGTAGAACTAATCCCGTCCGAATAGGGCTATACCCTGTAGCCATAGTGGCTGTATACACGCTTAACTTAGAATCACCCTACTAAGAGTCAACTGAACTAACTAATTTCAGCTGTTCTGTTACTGAAAACTATCAGTTCCCTTTCAGTCGGTCACTACGACGTCACTTTGTGACCGACGAATTGGGAACCGTTCCGCGGCGACCTATCTACTTCGAGAAACTATAAAAACGGCAATGAACTTGGCATGCAGGTATTTGCATAATGCAGGCGCCACCTCGCCAGGTGCGTATATAAGCAGGTGCACAATACCAAATTAGCTTTTATTGCTCGAAGTTGGCAGATATCTGCTCACGAGAAGCACATTTGATCTTCGTAGATCCTTTGTTTTTGAAGAGAAATTATCTCAGCTTGCCGAAGTTGGATGGACCAAGGCACCTCAACGGAGGCTCGCAGTGTTTTTTCTCCCACCCTTTCTCTCTCTCTCAATTTTAGGATTTGAGTTCGAGTGAGTGCGTTGCCTCTCCCTGTGTGCTTCATCATCTTGCACAAAGAGTGATTTCTCTAAAAGAGCAGCACGTTTGAGCTTTGTGTCTTTTTAAAGACAGCCACTCATTCGTGTCACGGTCGGGTGTGTCTTTTTAAAGATGGTATTCCGCCCCGTGCTCCGTTTCTGGATGCGGTGTATTCATCGCCCCCCGGGATGGTCATGAGCGTTGTCTTTCGTGTCTGGGGCTCCAGCACGCTGAGGCAGCGTTCCGTGATAGCTCATGCTCCAACTGTGATGGCATATCTATAGGGGATTTGCGGAGACGGGTGTCGTTTCTCCGGGAATGGCCCCGCCTTCCAAGCCTAGTGGTGCTAAGAGCGCAGTTACCAGGCTTGCGAAGGATGACCTCCATATAACGATGCTGGGTCGGTGCACTGGTTTCGTCCAGTGGCTCCCAACGCCCTAATTCGTTGCCAGTGGAGGTCCCGATGGAGACGAGCGGCCCGTGTTCTACGGTGTCCTTGCGCTCTGTCGAGCCTCCACCAGAAACGATGTCCACCGTAACATTGGAGGGGGGGGCTGTCAACCTCGGACGCCGATCCAGATCCGCTCCCTCCTTCGGGTCGTTCGACCCCGAGATGGCAGCCATGCTCGCTCGGGAGGCGGCGGTCGGCTTGGAGTGGACTGAACCTCCCCCACCCGAACCGTCCCGCCTCGATGATTGGTACTTCGGGGGTGCCATTGCTTCTCAGTCCTCGCCCCTGGTGCCCTTTTTCCCCGAGGTGCATGAAGAGCTGACGCAGTCCTGGAAAACCCCATTTTCCTACCGAAACTGGCTATATCAGCCTTCACCACTCCCCACTCTCGAGGGTGGAGATGCCAGGGGGTATACTGGTGTCCCGTCAGTGGAGCGGCCGGTCGCGGTGCAGCTGTGTCCGGCCGGTGTCGCTTCCTCCTGGCGGGACCAGCCTACTCTCCCCTCACGGGCTTGTAAGCATTTGTCCGCTCTAACCGGCGCTGCTTACAAAGCCTGTAGGGAGGCAGCTTCAGCCTTGCATGCCATGGCATTGCTGCAGGTTCACCAGGCTAAGGCTCTGAGTGATATGCACGCGGGAGGTCACGATTCGGTGGAGTTCTTCGAGCTCCGTGCGGCTACTGATTTGGAGTTTGCGCAGCAATTCTCCGCGGCCAAGAAGCAGACTGAGGCCATCGCTGAGGTGTCCACGTCGGCGCCTCAGTCTGCCCCTCGCAGAGGGCATCCTGCTGCAGCCGCCCCCGTTCCTCCCCGGGGCTTTTCTAAGAAGTGAGGAAGCGTCGTCAGCAGGCCGTTTCTCCGCTTTGCGTTCGAGGGGAGACCATTGCAATACAAAGTCCTCCCTTTCGGGCTCTCTCTCTCTCCCCGGTTATTTAAGTAGTGGAGGGGGCTTTAAAATCCCTGAGAGAGAAAGGTGTGCGCATTCTCGCGTATCTAGACGATTGGCTCATAATAGCTCAAACACGTCAGACGCTTTGCAATCACAGAGACTTAACTCTAAAACACCTCGCTCGTTTGGGTCTTCGGTTCAACTGGGAAAAGAGCAAGCTTTGCCACGTGAAGAGAATCTCTTTTCTCTGTATGGAACTGGACTCGGTCTGTTCTGACTTGCCTGAATACGTTCAAGAGCAAGAGCGCGGTCCCGCTGAAACAATTTCAGAAGCTCCTGGGGCATTTGGCAGCAGCTGCAGTTGTGACACTGCTTGGGTTGCTCCATATGCGACCGCTTCAGCGTTGGCTTCACGACAGAGTCCTGAGGAGAGAGTGGCTGCACGGCATTCACCGTATTATCTTTACACCTGCGTGCCGTCGCACTTTCGCCCTGTGGTCGGACCGTGCGTTTTTCCGAGCCGGTGTGCCTCTTAGACAGGTCTCCAGGCATGCAATAGTGTCACGGCTAGGGGCTGGCTATTAGACCTAACGCCACGCCCCTTCTCAACTTCCACCTCGAGGAGGTCCCCAAAGCCAACCCAATGACCAAACAACACGAGAGCAGGTAAGTATTAAAACAAACTTTATTTAAATATTTAAAATAACTGGGGGAATGGGGAAGGGGCAATTAAAACTAGTTGCCTCTCTGCCTTCCAGGCAGACCACAGCACGGAAAAGTGGCAGAAGGGGGAAGAGGGCAACGGGGGTTCCAGGGGCTGGTGACCAAGGTATAGGGGGAGAGGGGACAGGGGACACAGGCTCCTGCCAACTCCGCTATCCGTGGCGCCCTCCTCTTCTCTCCTGGAGGCAAAGACAAAATAGTGTGAACTTGGGGTGTTATCTCTCCCTCTAACTGCGGTACCTGTGTCACGTTGGCCGATACTTCACTTCTCACTCCACTTTGTGTTTCTTTCCACAGGTTTCAACTGGGACGTGGAGGCTCGCGTAACCTGGACTAGGATCGTCCTCACCGGTCGGTTTGCTGGTAGCGCTTGGTAAGTATGGTTCTCTCCCACAGGTCACTCTCCGGGCATTCACTCCCGTCTCTTTTCTCCCTTTACAGACAGCTTGGACACGACAACACAGTTAGTGCAACTTGGATACTTCTCACCTCTCTGCTGCTTCCAGCTCGGGGCGTGTAGGACTGTCCACAGTTTGTTCTACTGACATTCACTCTCGTTCTCTCCTCCTTTACAGGCAGCTTGGACACAATAACACAGTTAGTGCAACTTGGATGCTTCTCACCTTTCTGCTGTTTACAGCTCGGGGCATATATGACTGTTCACAGTTCGTTCTACTGACGTTCACTCTTGTTCTCTCTTCCTTTACAGGCAGCTTGGACACAATAACACAGTTAGTGCAACTTGGATACTTCTCACCTCTCTGCTGTTTACAGCTCGGGGCAGGTATGGCTGTTCACAGTTCGTTCTACTGACGTTCACTCTCGTTCTCTCTTCCTTTACAGGCAGCTTGGACACAATAACACAGTTAGTGCAACTTGGATGCTTCTCACCTTTCTGCTGTTTACAGCTCGGGGCATGTATGACTGTTCACAGTTCGTTCTACTGACGTTCACTCTCGTTCTCTCTCTTCCTTTACAGGCAGCTTGGACACAATAACACAGTTAGTGCAACTTGGATACTTCTCACCTCTCTGCTGTTTACAGCTCGGGCGTGTATGGCTGTTCACAGTTCGTTGTACGGCGTTCTGTTCGACAATATACGAGGCGGGCTTACGACAGCTGGCCTGCACAGAAAGGCAAACGACGATTGTTTTCCTAGGGGTCGCCGGGGGCAAAAACCCTCTCGGCGGATGCACTGATCAGCAGGGGGCGAACTGTCACACCGTCTCACCGGGCCGAGCGCTGCCCTATCTTCAATGCCCGTAGGCCGATCGAATACCGGACAGGGGCGCCCCTTTGTAGAGGCCACGGGGCGGCGGAACTGCTTCGCCTCTCGCTCTGCCACAAGATAGAACACACAGGTAAAATAGCAATATACAGGTTCGAGGTGGTACTCACACATGCACTGCCAGCTTCCAAGTCTTCACCGCCACACTCTGTAACTGTCGACACACAGACGGGGCGCCTTCCAAAGCCCACGCCGTCACTTTACACTTGAATCGCACCCAGCACACAATAATTAAGGTTACTCACAACCGTCAGCCTCTCCGTCTCCTCCTCAGTAGAAGGATGATGCGGGGTACGTCTGACAAGACACACAGCACTAGCACAGCAACCCACAGCAAATACACAGCACCACTTCAACGTGAAAGGTTTTTCAAAATGACATAGCCTCACCCACCACACTACAAGTGTACACACAAAACGTCCGACGTCCTCCACTTCACTAAGGTCGGATGGGGGCGATGGTACTACGGTCGGAGCTTTTGGTTCTGCTGCTACGGCTGCTCAATCCACTTATTCCTGCGGCTCACCCACCACGCTAGATCAGGGGTAGGGCCGCCTTCCTGGAGGCGTTCGATAATACACAGGTTAGTAGTTATGTTTCAGTTAAATCCAGAGCCAATACTCACAGCGGTCCTCTTGGAAAATAGTTTACAAACTGCTTCGTTTCCTTCCTCCTTGGTTACTCCAAGCGTGTCACAATCTCGTGTTTTCTTCCACCCACAGGGCTTCCTCTTACGGTAGCATCCACTGAGAACTACGAGAGAGAAAGAGAGAAAGTGCAACCAACTGCCAACGTGTACCGGACGAGCCCAGCTCCGTACCTCAACTCACACACTAGACACCCAAACTGTGATTTACACTGGTCTAAAATACTCCTCTGTGTGCTGTAATCCTCCAATCAACCGGCGTTTCTCTTAAACGCCCACAGCTGCACTCTATTTCGCTGATTACAGCCCTCGTGATGCTACCGGATGTCCGGTGTTTCCTCTTCCCGGTCTGGGCGGAAACATCCGGGCGGAACCAAAGTTTCCCGACTTTCGGTTCCGCCCAAAAGATCGTCACCTTGTGACATCCTCCCCCGCCAATGCATTCTAGTCCCTAGAATGCCTCGGGGTTGTCCACTCACCGTAGCGGGCAGGGGGGTGGCCTCGGTTCTCCCGTTGGGAGCGTCTCACGGGTGAATCAGGTTCAGCTGGTTCGTGTGCCGGTTCTGGTTGTCCCGGGGGTTCGGCTGGCTCGGGTGCTAACTCTCGCTGCCTCTGGGCGGCCGGGGGTTCAGCTGGCTCAAGTGCCAACTCTTGCCCTCTCGGGGCAGCCGGGGGCAACGCCAACACGGATCGGCCTGGTACCACAGCCCATCCTCCCATCCAGGGGGCCACCGGCACCGGCTCCACAGCCCTTTCCTCTGCGGCTTCGGGATAGTTGGGGCAGGGGCGAATCATGTTCCGGTGTACCACCCGCTCAGGGCCGGCCTTTCCTTCCGGCCGGATGGTGTACACCGGCTGTCCCGGTCTCTGCTGCCTGCAAACTACATACGGGATGGTCTCCCAGCGGTCACTTAACTTTCCCTTGCCTTGGCGCCTGTTGTCCCTCGCCAAGACCCTCTCTCCTGGTAGCAGGGGGGCGTCCCGGGCCGTCCGGTCATACAACCGTTTGTTCTTCTCTCCTGTTGTCCGTATTCTCTGCGATACCTGTTCATAGGCAAAGTGTAGCCGCTGGTGATGGCGTCCCACCCACTCGGTCACGCTTACTTCCTCCTGGCCGGCTGCCACTCCTAAGACCAGGTCCGTGGGCATCCGCACATGTCTGCCGAACATCAGGTAAGTAGGTGCATACCCCGTCGTACTATGTACACTATTATTATATGCCTGTAGTAGATTCGGTAAGGCACTCACCCAGTCGCTCTGCTGCCGTTGATCCAGGGTCCCCAGTAACCCCAACAGGGTCTGATTGAACCTCTCGCAGCTGCCGTTTCCCTGGGGGTGGTACGACGTCGTATGGGTCTTAGTACACCCATACAACTGGCACAACTCTCGGATTACCTTTGACTCAAAGTTGGCCCCTTGATCCGAGTGCAAGAACTCCGGGCATCCAAACGTCTGAAAGACGTTCCTCCAGAGGGCCATCGCGGTAGTATTAGCTGTCTGGTCGAGGGTGGGGACTGCCCATGCGTATTTGGTGAATAGGTCGGTGATTACCAAGATGTTTTGGTAGCGGTCTTGCGGCCGGCCCAGAGTCAGGAAGTCCATGGCCATAATGTGGAGGGGGGCTTTAGCCTGGATGGGCACCATCGGCGCTCGAGCCTCTCGCCGAGATTTGAACAGCATACACCTGGGACACGCCTGGATCAAGCTACGAACCGTGGCTTCCAGCCCTGGCCAATAGAAAAATCTGCGCAGCAGTGATATGGTCCTCTCTTGTCCCTGATGCCCCAGCTGATCATGGTAGGCCGAGACTAATGCTGTCGTCTGATCGGCGGGCACCACAATCTGGCGCACCTCCTCGCCCAATTTCGGGTCACCGACCTTTCTGCACAGCACTCCTTCCTGCAGTTCTAGCTTGTCCCACTGCCCCATCAGTTTTCTCCCCGTCTCCGTTTGGGCTAGTCTTTCTGGCGACGTCGGTCGTCGCCCCTGCTCCACCCACGTCTTCACCTGACTCACATCCTGATCTCGGGCTTGCCTCTCCATCCATCGACGGGGGTCCCACCCCCAGTTCCCAGGGACGGCCTCTTGCTGTCCTCCTGGGGCATCCACAGCCCCTATCATATAATCCTCCCTCGGGCTGTTCTCCTCTCCTCTTCCCCGGCTCCCGGGGTCGTCCATCTCCGGCAGCCTCGAAAGGACATCAGCGTTTGTGTGCTCGCGCCCCGGTCGGTACTGCAAGTGGTAGTCGAAGTTGGCCAGCTGGGCTACCCACCGCTGCTCTACGGCCCCCAACTTCGCCGTCTGCAAATGCACCAGAGGGTTATTATCCGTAATTACCGTCACCTTGGCACCCCAAAGGTAGTCTTTAAACTTTTCACTTAGGGCCCACTTCAAGGCCAGCAACTCCAGTTTAAACGAGCTGTAATTTGCATCGTTTCTCTCCGCTGGGTGGAGGCTTCGGCTCGCATAGGCGATCACCCGCTCCCTTCCTTCGTGTTGTTGGGCCAATACGGCCCCCAGCCCCAGGTTGCTTGCGTCTGTGTACAGAACAAAGGGTTTAGTAAAGTCTGCGTATGCCAAAATAGGTGCCTGTAACAGTTCCTGCTTTAGTTTCTGGAACGCAGCCTCACAAGGGTCGTCCCAGTTGATTGAGGGCGACCCACGTCCCCGGTTTCGCCCTGTACCAACCAACAGCTGGTTAAGAGGTTTAGCAATCTTTGAAAAGCCTTTGATGAATCGTCTGTAATACCCCACAAATCCCAGAAATGATCGTACCTGCCTTACAGTTTTGGGTGCAATCCAGTCTTTCACAACAGAGACCTTCCCGGGGTCCACGGACACCCCTGCGGCACTGACCACGTGACCCAGGAAATGAACTTCCCGCCTCAGCAGATGGCATTTATCAGGTTGCAGCTTTAGCCCGTACCTTTCCATAGCCTGAAAGACCTCTTCGAGGTGCTGAAGGTGGGAATCAAAATCTGGGGAATACACAATCACATCATCCAAATATACTAAAACTGACTTCATCAACTGACCTCCAAGACAGCGCTGCATCAGTCGCTGGAACGTGGCTGGAGCGTTACAAAGCCCGAAGGGCATCCGTTCCCACTCAAATAATCCAAACGGGGTCGTAAAGGCGGTCTTCTCTTGATCTGCCTTGGCCACCTGCACCTGCCAATACCCGCTGGCCAGATCCAGAGTGGAATACCATGCGGACTGCGTGAGGCTGGTAAGGGAGTCTTCGATCCGCGGTAGGGGAAAGGCGTCTTTCTTGGTTACCAGGTTGAGCTTACGGTAATCCACACAGAACCTCCAGGCCCCTGACTTCTTCTGTACAAGCACGATGGGGGCCGCCCACGGGCTACTGCTCTCCCGAACAATGCCCCGCTCCAACAGGCCCTGCAAGAGTGTGCGTACCTCTGTGTATAGGGTAGGTGGAATCGGCCGATATCTCTCTCTGCTCGGCCCGGCGTCCCCAGTCGGGATATGATGTTCCACCACTCTGGTGCACCCATAATCTTCCTCATGACTTGCAAACACATGCTGCCATTTTCGAAGAAGCGCCTGGAGCTTCTGCGTCTGTACTGGTTCCAAATTTTTCCCTCGTAGCGACTCACCCTCAAGATGTTCCGGCACCTCACTCTGGCTGTTGCTCATGGGGGCATCCATCTGTGTCAGGGCCACCTCAATCACGGAGGGGCACACCTGACGGAAACTGACGTCTCTCTCCTCCCTCACCTGATGGGGCGCGACCGCCGTTAGTCGGGCCAGCCGTTGGTGTCGATGTAAGTGGACTGCATAGGGGTGTTCGTTTCGTACTTTCACGGGGACTTTCCCCTGGCGGACCGCCACTAGGCCCCGTGCTACCTCCACTTGAGGGCAGTCTGCATGAGGCTCGACCAATACCCACTCCTCCGGGTCGACTTCTCGAGGGGGCACTCTCGCCCACACAATAGCCTCACTTCTAGGGGGGATAGACAAAGCAAAACGACACATCACTCTTCCTACCTCTTCTCGGTCTCTACGGACCTGGGCCATCTGGACTCGACGACAGTCGGCGACTACACGCTCCCATTTGGGCCTCTCGGCAGGTGGAATCCTGGGGCCAGGCCTAGCCTGAAATAATTCTTCCCAACATTCAGAGAGGACATTCATGCCTAGTAGGGCTCGATGGGCACCCAAACACCTGTCTTCGACAATGATCACACCTTTTTGGGAGACTAACACCCCATGGACTTCCAAGTCCGTTAGTCGGTAACCGACGTAAGGGATCTCCAGGCCATTTGCACCCCGCAACGTCAACCAGGGGGCCTCTGCCCCTTGTGCTCCTTTCTTCCCAAATATTTCTTGTGAAAGGCTTTCTGCAAACAACGTTACCTGAGAGCCCGTATCTACCAGGCATTGTACTGTCTTGCCACACACTTTTACCTCCGCTATTGGGCTATGCCCAATCATCTGGTGCCTGGGATTATTTCTTCTGGGGTCTTCCCGAGGGTTCCCGGCCACACGACCCACTGTGGCCGGCCGATCTAAAAACCCCCTTCCGATGCCCTACGAGGCCCACACTGGCGACTGATATGTCCTGGTTTACCACAGCGATTGCAAATAGGCCGCCCTTGGTCATCCCATTCAAAACGGGGCCGGTTAAAGCGGTCTGGACGTCCGGGCGGCTCTCGGCCTCGCTCCGAGTATATTCGTTCTCGGGGGGCCGGCCTCGGTTCCTCCCGCGCCCTTCCTTGGCGCAACTCTCCCAGGAGAGCTTTAGACAGCTCCGATATCTGTTCCTGGACGTCTTTCAGCAATTCTGCCTTCAAGGCCTGCTTCCAATCCGCCCGCTCAGGTGGTGTGGGTGCCAATTCGCTTACCGCTGCGCATACTGGAGCCTCGCTGACTTCGACCTCGTCACCTTCCAAGGCCAATGCCTCTTTCCTAAGGTCTTCGAAGGTGAGCCCGGGGTCCCTCCGAAACTGGACCCGCAGGCTCTGTCTCACGGGGCCCTCCTTCATCCCCAGGAGGAACTGGTCACGTAGCAGGTTCTCCCCGTCTCCCAGCCCATGGTCGCGTCGGGCCTGTAATCGGGTAAACTGCTCTCGCAGCCTCAGGGCAAATGCTCTAATGGTTTGTCGGGGGCCTTGTTTAACGTTAAAAAATTGGGACCGAAGGACAGCTACAGGGGTGTGGTCACCATATTGTTCGGTGAGAAACTGGAATACGGTCTGGGCGGTGGCTCTAACTGCTTCAGGGGCGGCTTGCACTTCTCGCCGGGCTTCTCCCTCTAGGGAGTTTAACACAAACTGGAGCCGCTGGGCGGCGCTGAGGCCCTGCAGGTCAGCCAAATATTCTAGTTGGGCCTTCCACTCTGTCAGTCGGACCTCTGACTCCGCTCCTCCATACTTCTGCATCCATGGGCTACCCATGATGATGGACGTGGCACGGGGTGGGGCTGCGGGCCCCGCGTTGTCGGTCATTGGGCGACCCTGGTTACTCAACTCGAGGTGGAGCCCTGCCGACTACGCCAAAATCTGTCACGGCTAGGGGCTGGCTATTAGACCTAACGCCACGCCCCTTCTCAACTTCCACCTCGAGGAGGTCCCCAAAGCCAACCCAATGACCAAACAACACGAGAGCAGGTAAGTATTAAAACAAACTTTATTTAAATATTTAAAATAACTGGGGGAATGGGGAAGGGGCAATTAAAACTAGTTGCCTCTCTGCCTTCCAGGCAGACCACAGCACGGAAAAGTGGCAGAAGGGGGAAGAGGGCAACGGGGGTTCCAGGGGCTGGTGACCAAGGTATAGGGGGAGAGGGGACAGGGGACACAGGCTCCTGCCAACTCCGCTATCCGTGGCGCCCTCCTCTTCTCTCCTGGAGGCAAAGACAAAATAGTGTGAACTTGGGGTGTTATCTCTCCCTCTAACTGCGGTACCTGTGTCACGTTGGCCGATACTTCACTTCTCACTCCACTTTGTGTTTCTTTCCACAGGTTTCAACTGGGACGTGGAGGCTCGCGTAACCTGGACTAGGATCGTCCTCACCGGTCGGTTTGCTGGTAGCGCTTGGTAAGTATGGTTCTCTCCCACAGGTCACTCTCCGGGCATTCACTCCCGTCTCTTTTCTCCCTTTACAGACAGCTTGGACACGACAACACAGTTAGTGCAACTTGGATACTTCTCACCTCTCTGCTGCTTCCAGCTCGGGGCGTGTAGGACTGTCCACAGTTTGTTCTACTGACATTCACTCTCGTTCTCTCCTCCTTTACAGGCAGCTTGGACACAATAACACAGTTAGTGCAACTTGGATGCTTCTCACCTTTCTGCTGTTTACAGCTCGGGGCATATATGACTGTTCACAGTTCGTTCTACTGACGTTCACTCTCGTTCTCTCTTCCTTTACAGGCAGCTTGGACACAATAACACAGTTAGTGCAACTTGGATACTTCTCACCTCTCTGCTGTTTACAGCTCGGGGCAGGTATGGCTGTTCACAGTTCGTTCTACTGACGTTCACTCTCGTTCTCTCTTCCTTTACAGGCAGCTTGGACACAATAACACAGTTAGTGCAACTTGGATGCTTCTCACCTTTCTGCTGTTTACAGCTCGGGGCATGTATGACTGTTCACAGTTCGTTCTACTGACGTTCACTCTCGTTCTCTCTCTTCCTTTACAGGCAGCTTGGACACAATAACACAGTTAGTGCAACTTGGATACTTCTCACCTCTCTGCTGTTTACAGCTCGGGCGTGTATGGCTGTTCACAGTTCGTTGTACGGCGTTCTGTTCGACAATATACGAGGCGGGCTTACGACAGCTGGCCTGCACAGAAAGGCAAACGACGATTGTTTTCCTAGGGGTCGCCGGGGGCAAAAACCCTCTCGGCGGATGCACTGATCAGCAGGGGGCGAACTGTCACACCGTCTCACCGGGCCGAGCGCTGCCCTATCTTCAATGCCCGTAGGCCGATCGAATACCGGACAGGGGCGCCCCTTTGTAGAGGCCACGGGGCGGCGGAACTGCTTCGCCTCTCGCTCTGCCACAAGATAGAACACACAGGTAAAATAGCAATATACAGGTTCGAGGTGGTACTCACACATGCACTGCCAGCTTCCAAGTCTTCACCGCCACACTCTGTAACTGTCGACACACAGACGGGGCGCCTTCCAAAGCCCACGCCGTCACTTTACACTTGAATCGCACCCAGCACACAATAATTAAGGTTACTCACAACCGTCAGCCTCTCCGTCTCCTCCTCAGTAGAAGGATGATGCGGGGTACGTCTGACAAGACACACAGCACTAGCACAGCAACCCACAGCAAATACACAGCACCACTTCAACGTGAAAGGTTTTTCAAAATGACATAGCCTCACCCACCACACTACAAGTGTACACACAAAACGTCCGACGTCCTCCACTTCACTAAGGTCGGATGGGGGCGATGGTACTACGGTCGGAGCTTTTGGTTCTGCTGCTACGGCTGCTCAATCCACTTATTCCTGCGGCTCACCCACCACGCTAGATCAGGGGTAGGGCCGCCTTCCTGGAGGCGTTCGATAATACACAGGTTAGTAGTTATGTTTCAGTTAAATCCAGAGCCAATACTCACAGCGGTCCTCTTGGAAAATAGTTTACAAACTGCTTCGTTTCCTTCCTCCTTGGTTACTCCAAGCGTGTCACAATCTCGTGTTTTCTTCCACCCACAGGGCTTCCTCTTACGGTAGCATCCACTGAGAACTACGAGAGAGAAAGAGAGAAAGTGCAACCAACTGCCAACGTGTACCGGACGAGCCCAGCTCCGTACCTCAACTCACACACTAGACACCCAAACTGTGATTTACACTCGTCTAAAATACTCCTCTGTGTGCTGTAATCCTCCAATCAACCGGCGTTTCTCTTAAACGCCCACAGCTGCACTCTATTTCGCTGATTACAGCCCTCGTGATGCTACCGGATGTCCGGTGTTTCCTCTTCCCGGTCTGGGCGGAAACATCCGGGCGGAACCAAAGTTTCCCGACTTTCGGTTCCGCCCAAAAGATCGTCACCTTGTGACATCAGTATGCACAGATGCCTCCAACATGGGGTGGGGGGCCACGTATGACTGGCTTGTGGCTTCCGGGGTCTGGACGACACCCCAGCTGCATTGGCACATAAACTGCTGAGAAATGTGGGCTGTATATCTTGGGCTCGTCCGTTTCAGCAACGAGTTACAGGGCAAAGACGTGTTAGTTCGCGCAGACAATACTGCGACTGTTGCGTACATCAATTGCCAAGGCGGTTTACGCTTGCATCTCGCCCGTCACCTCCTCACCTGGAGTCAGAAGAATCTGAGGTCTCTTCAAGCCATTTAACATTCCGGGCACGCTCAATACAGAGGCGAATGCGCTCTCTCCAGCTGCGCGCCCCGGCGAATGGCGACTCCACCCCATAGCGGTTCAGTAGATTTGGAGACGTTTCGGCAGAGCACAGATAGATCTGTTTGCTTCCCCAGAGACGGCCCATTGTCGCCTGTTTTATTCACTAGCCGACGATTCGCTCTGCGTGGATGCATTGGCACACAGCTGGTCGCGAAACATGCGCAAATTATGCGTTCCCCCAGTGAGCCTCATTGCGCAGACCCTGTGCAAAATCTGGGAGGACGAGGAGAGCGTGCTTTTAGTTGCACCGTTTTGGACAACCATGAGTTGGTTTCCAGAACTCTCTCTCCTCGCGACAGCCCCTCATTGGAAGATTCCACTGAGGAAGGAACTTCTTTCTAAACAAGGGGGCACATTACGGAGAGTTTGAGTGATTTACCGCAAGTATATCTAACACTATCTAACACGGTATCTAACACTATTGCTGCAACGTGAGCGCCGTCTACGAGACAGGCTTATGCGCTTAAATGGAATCTGTTTGTCGACTGGTGTTCTTCCCAACGTGTAAACCCCCGAGAATGCCCGATCAGTGTTGTGCTTTCATATCTCCAGCGCGGTTTGGAGAATAGGCTGTCACCATCCACTATTAAGGTTGATATCGCTGCGATGTCAGCTCACCATTCACCCATAAACGGTAGGACAGTGGGTCAGCACGACCTGGTCATTAGATTTCTCAGAGGCGCTCGAAGGCTAAATCCTTTGCGTCCTCCCTCTATTCCTCCTTGGGACCTGTCCTTGGTGCTGAAGTCACTCCAGGAGGCTCCCTTTGAGCCTCTGCATACTGTGAGTGTTAAATTTCTCACTATGAAACTCTCCTCGCATTGGCTTTTGTTAAGAGGATTGTGGACATTCATGCATTTTCGGTCGATGATTCGTGCCTTCAGTTCGGGCCCGCTGCATCCAGCGTTACTCTGAGACCTCGGCCCGGCTTCATGCCTAAAGTTCCCACTACTCCTTTCAGAGATCAGGTGGTGTACCTGCAAACGCTGCCTTTGGAGGAAGCAGACCCAGCCATGGCTTTGTTGTGCCCTGTCCATGCACTACGTTTGTATATAGACAGAATGCAAAGCTTTAGAACCTTAGACCAGCTCTTTGTCTGTTACAGCGGTCAGCAGAAAGGGAAAGCTGTCACCAAGCAGAGGATGTCCCATTGGATTGTGGATACTATAACCCTTGCATACCAAAAGCAAGACGTGCCTTGCCCATTTAATTTACGTGCTCACTCCACTCGTAGTGTGGCTTCATCTTGGGCACTGGCTCGTGGTTTCTCGCTAACAGACATTTGTAGAGCTGCAGGCTGGGCAACGCCTAATACGTTCATTAGATTCTATAGTGTTCGTATCGAGCCGGTATCCTCTCGGGTTCTCTCTTTAAACCAGTGAAAAACACTGAGTGCCCGCTCATTTGTCGGCTTGCAATTTTGGTGCTGCTCATTTTCACCATTATGGAAGGCTGTTTAGACAAAAACGTCACAAAAACTGTTTTTGCCCTCCCCCACCGCCCCGATGGCCGATGTTGCAGAGCATCCGCTGTCAGCCTATCACGGATGTATTCTCTGTAAACCTGTGTAGGCTAGGCGTCCACATTGTGTCCCCCTACGTGGGGTTCTTATGTGGGTATAGTCTGTGGGGTTAAAATCCTCCACGTTTTCCCTTAGCATAGACTGCTCTGCGCCTCTCTGTCATGCCATGTACTGTTCAGAGACCTCTTTATGGGCAACCAGATGGTTGATTCATTTTTATGTCATCCAGCTACCTTCTTAGGGGATGGCTTCCGCAGTGTTCCTAACTCCGCCCAATATAATTTTATTTTAGTTGTAGTTTAAAAGTGCATTTTTTTTATTTTTCTCATCAAATATGACAATCGTTTGGCTAGATAGGGGCGTAATGCCTCGTTTGGGATCGTTTAGAGTCATTTGAAACTTCGTTGAAACTGCACTTTTAAACTGTATTGAAACTGTTACGTGTTGGGGTCCATTAAAAATCATTAAAATGAGAAAAATCCTGGTATGTTTTCCTCAAAAAACATAATTTCTTCACGACTGAACAAAGAAAGACATCAACATTTTGGATGACATGGTGGTGAGTCAATTATCTGGATTTTTTTTTTAAGAAAATTGACTAATCCTTTAAACCTTGAACTCTGAGTTGACTTACTCTGAGTTGGTTGAACCTCCTTACTGGAACAGGACCCTGGTAGCTTCACCATGTCAAAAAATGCTTATCAACTGTTAATATTAGATATGCACTGGGAAAATAAAATTACCTTTGAACTGACATCCCTGTGGTCCACAATCTGTTCTGAAGGCCCATCTGCCTGTAACATTGACATTGGTGCTGTGTGTTAAGCCTGTGAAGTCAGTCTGGAGTGATTCGGTAATTGAGAAATAATAGCTGGAGTCGATGTTGTCATAACCGGCCTAATGGTAAGAAAAAGATCAAGATGCCTACTTAGTCATTTAGTTACAGATAATACAAATAGATACGATTTTCTTTTACTAGATTTTCATAATGTACATACCTGTACATATCGCTGTGATGGAGAAATTCTACCATAGTTCATTAAAACAAATGAGAGATGGCCATTTGAAATCAAAACCACTTGGAAAGATGTTTCCTGTAAGTATAAACAGTTTTTCAATATTGAAAAGTTTAGTCATCGTTTTGCTATTGTTTAACTGGACAGAAGTAAGCCGAGTTTCTTACAGTTCCTGAATATGAATAATATGCCACTCTGTCCCAAGTTGCAACAAAGACCCATGAAGCAGAAAAGCTCAGATCAGGGAAGTATTGATTTATGTCTTGTGTAGCTTGTGTCAGGACATCGCCAGAGGTGTACTGCTGATATGAGATCACACCATTCTCACAATTATTAAGATCAGTCCAGAATGGAGCGATGATGTCTTTGCCACCATGACCTGGGAAGCTGTATGGGGAGTAGCTGTCCCATGGTCCATCAAAAGTCAAGTGTCCATTGTTGTTGACCTGAGAAACATGGATTTATTATGATGGACAGAATCTTTAAAAAGACATCTCCCAATCTTTCAGATCTGAACAGATTAATAAAGACTGAATTTCATATCAAATGTTTACTTACATATATTTGGTTGTATGTGTGTCCAAAAAATATAAACGGTTGCAGGAGGTAAATGAGTGCAGAACTTCCATCATCAGAGCATTCATTTTGTGTGTCTCCAACTCCAAATGGATAAAATGAGACTGAAATAAAGTATATATAATCTGTAATCTGTATGTCTTTGGACATTGAAAGAAACAATGGATATAATAGGATAAGGACAAGCATATACTATAACAACAATAATATTAAATTGTACACTTTCTAAAATCAAACACAAATCATCAATTGTGATCTGAAAAGGAACTAGTTCACCACAGATTTTACACACACATTTTTTTTTTCAATTTAATATAGTCACTCCTCATGCAACTTGAAAGGTTTTGGCATTGATGTAAACACCATTTGTCAATTCAGTAAGACAGTCAACCAGACTGTAACCCAACAGGAGACACAGCACTTACCATTGTTAGTGGAGTCTCCTATTGATGTTGTCGTTGGTACAACAGTAGTATCAATAAAGCCCGAAAAATCTGAAAGAAATGAACAAACATTAAATAAAGAAAGAAAAGAACTTGAAATAACATAATTCACATAATTTTTCTGGGTAATTTACTAATGCCGCAATAGCTGGCCTGTCTGGAACTGTGTGACACTTGCATAACATGCGAATGGCCCCTTTGCAAATAGGATTTTGTCTCTCTCTCCCTGTCTCGTCCTCGATCCTAAGGACAATGAGACTAACAGATCCAGTTCCGGCTGCCTTGAAGGTCAACACGCCACTGATCTATTGGCCGTCTTTAAACGTGATGCCTGCCAAACGACCACTGGCTGAACCCGTTTAATCTCCTTATCCGTTTACATATATTTATATATGACTCTTCCAAAGGGTTTTTTCCTCCTAGGACTTTTCCCACTGGCTTTTTCTCCTACAGGGTTTTTCCACCCCTGGGAGTCAGCTGACTTTGGCTTAACGTGGCACCCCCTTCTATACGTTACATATTACTACGCTTGCTTGTTCAGTTTAATCTTAGCTGCTGTATTTATGTTGTCTATCGAGTTTTCAGTGTTTCCCCTGCTTCTATTAATAGAAAAGCTGCTTTGAAACAATTACTAATTGTAAAAAAGTGCCATATAAATAAAATTGAATTGAATAAACACAGAGGAGACAGCTTCTGTCCCGTTTAAAGCTGAAAGCATGTATTAGTTGTTTCATGGTAAGGATTTACTATGGGTGAATTGTTTTAAAACGGGTTTTTAACCCAATAGGATTTCTGCATTTTATTCAGTTCATATGAGAATTTTGATTTTGTAAATTAGGGGTGAGATTTATCCTGTTTAAAAATAGTGTCCATGATTGAATGTCAGTTGTTACTGAAAACATTGAATTTTGGTGGAACTTGAAATCTTTAGCCAATATTAACAAGTCATTGTTGAGTGTATTCAATTTAACAAAGGAAAAGTTAACAGAAGGAAGTTTGATAATTAAAAACAGAAAACTCTGAGATCAATGCAGTTACGTCTGGATTAAAATAGCCCAATTAATTAGAGGGATCTTTTATGTTAGTTTTAGTTGGCCTGAGATAAGATGTTTTTCCAGTTGGAAGGTTTATGTGTAACAGACAACTGTAGGGTATAAAGAACTGAGCATTGTAAGTGCTAAGTTTAAATTTGAATTAAATCTTAAAAGTGGATGTGTGACAGAAAAAGTGATTGATAAAAAGGAGATCATTAACATACTTGTGGGACCCTTTGTAATTTATTCTAGTCGTCTGATTGGAACATTTTATAGTACAGAGAAGTGCATTGACTTATTGTTAAATAAATAAAACAACTATTCAGTGTAACAAGGAAGCAGCAAACAAAGAATTAGAGCTTGCTATCACTGTGGCCCCTGTAGACTGGTGTAACTTGCTAGACAAAGGCTTCGATGGTAAAGCATTCAGGGCTTGACATTAACACCCGCCAAATGCCGGTAGATTTCGGCTGTGGCGGGTAAGACAGCCAATCCAACTAGCCACTTTGGCATGTTGAATATAGTTTTTTAATTGTAGATTTCTTAAAAGTTATGGGAAATAACAAACAATGCGCAATGCGACACTGGGAAACTACAACTCCCATGAGCACTCTGCACCCAGTGCACCGCACAGAGACCGTTTGTTGAGATGCGCGGAGGTTTGCGGACCAAAGCGCCACCTTCCAGAGAGTGTGCGAGAGTTGATGGATTTGGGAATGCACAAGAGGACGCAGTCTGAGCGCATACACACTTCGGGACAGATAAAACAATTGCATGGAAGTGATTGAAGAGATATAAATTGTGTGCACTCTCGCAGGGCAAGAGCGGAGAGAAATTTAGCGCATAGCTGAATGCACACGATATCAAAGGAAACTCGCCAGCTGAGAGGTTTGGTTCGCGCATCATTTTAATGTAGGCTACTTTGGGCAACAATAATGCTCTCTCGACATTTGTCCTTAAAAGTCTTAAATTACTTTTAACAGAAACCATGCTCAAACTTATAAAATACAATCTGCATAAACAAGTTGACAGTAAAATTCATGTACATTTCTTGACAGTATTTATTGCTTTTGTTAATAAATATTTAAAGTTGTTGTCGAGGGGTTTTGTGTTTTTCTTTTCAGAATCTTCTACACCCCTGCTCCACTTTTAATATATTTATTCAAAGTTAATCTATTTATGCCTTACCAGCATGTTTTTTATGCACCTAAATCTTTAAAGAGTAACTAAACCCCTGGTCAGAGCCTGACTCCACCCACTGCAATATTTGAAAAATGCAAGAAAAGTGGGCAGATCCCAACGGAGATAGAGGGGACGAACTAAGTGTGTGGTGAGATCGTAACAAGGGCATGGTGAGATTGAACCTGCTTACGTCACGAGTCATTTCTTGGACCCAACATCCAATAGGAAAATTCAACTGCAGTAGCCACCGTTCAACCTGAAGAGGGCAGCACTCAGACGTTTTTACACCATATATTGTAGTATTGAAACACTTTATATCCAAATGTCAAAAAACTTACTAAAATCAACGAACAGCACTAATAAAGCATCATTCTTACAGATCATTAACTAAAAAAAGTTGGTTTAGGGTTTAGTTACTCTTTAAAAGAAAAAAGACAGATTCAGGTGAGAGACTAGGGACAGTCCATAATGACTTCTGTCTTGTTTTTTTTTTGTTCTTCTGAAAAGTGTTAAGCTAATGCAAACCAGCTGTTGTTGTATCAAATATTGTATTTATTTCAAACCCACAATGGGGAATACAGCTTCTCTTGTGAAAGGCATTTGTCATTTAAAAGTTTCTAAGCCCAATAATAGATATGTTGGAGATGGCCACTTGTAAATAATTTACAGAATATGAATTACATTTTGTTGTCCAAGTACCTGTTACTTTGTTCAATGACAATAAAGTTGAATCTAATCAATCTTATGACTGTTGATACAAAAGGATGCACATGGAGTTAACGGTCAGGAAAACCCGCTGAGTGAAGAAGGTTTTGTGTTTGTTACAGGGGGCTGTCTGTGTGAACTCTCACAATTAAGCTGTTGTTTTGAAAAGGTCTCAAAAAAAAATCTGGATTTTGGAGTTTAAAGGTTAAAATAATAAAGTTATTTTTCGTTAGACATATTTTTTGTTTTTGTGTGAAGCACCCCTAAAGCTTTGACCCTAGAATCGCCCCTGGAGCTCAGTAGGGATGTGCCCAAACCCGAATACGTTATTCGGAAGGGCACAAATAATGGCTTCAAAACGAATAACGAATTCATCCGAAATAACAGAAAAAATCTTCGGCCAGACATAATCACGTGTTTACTGGAACAGCGCCAAATTATAAACCTCTTAAAGCCTTAAACCCCGAATAATTTGTTCATAAAGTGAATGAGTGCAATCTACAAAATGACATGAATGACATTTTTTGCGCGTCCCTTATTTAGAAATGCCAGCTGTTTTGGAATTAGTTTAAAATCTTAAAAAACGCTGCTAATATCAAACTTCTTTTAACCCAACTGTAAAAAATGACCCTTTTAGTTTTTTTGTTTTGTTTTCGTTTTATTTAATTATACAAGACCAGAAAACCTTGATAAAATGCTGCACTCTGATAAAAAAATATTCGTTAATAATTCCGTGTGACTCCGGTCACAGATGATCTTTTAATTACAAGTTGAAGCAAGCGTTAATGTCAATGAATATAAAATAGATAAGTAAATAGATTAAAAAAAGAAAATGTTACATTTTAAAAGCAAAATTTAAACTGAAGATTACTATGACATGAATTGCAATTTACATAAAAAATAAAGTAAGTAAATAACAACTGAAACATTTGAATTAAATCTTTCTAATTAACTTATTGTTTAAAAACATGTTGATTGTTTTAAAAACTGGGTCAAAACTGAGTTTTAAATAATAGAGCATACTATTGTTTGAAACTTTAAACGAATATCTGATTATTTATTTATTTAGTTGAAGATTAATGAGAAAGTTTTTTTAAACAATTCGTTATGTTCTCTCAAACGCTATAACGGAGTTTTTCATTGTTCACAAGTGAACTATCTTTAACTCAAGTCACTTTTACTCCCGTTTTATTCTTTTTAACATTTTAAACTGTTTTTATTAAAATCACATTTATTTTCTTTAATTGTTATTTTAAATTCTCATGTATCTTTGTTTTTATTGTGATTTTATCGTGTATCTCTTATTTTTACATTTTCTTTTTTATATATTGTTTTCTCATTTCTGTGTAAAGCACTTTAATGGCCTCTGTGTATGAAATGTGCTATACAAATAAACTTGCCTTGCCTTGCCTTGCCTATATGGACATAGATAATAATAATAAGCTCAGCAAGTTTGTTGTAATGCTTATTATGCTTTTGTAAATTCTTGTCAAAACAGATGTTTTTGAACTATTCTGTGTATGTAGTGCGCGCACTTGCGTGTCTCTGCGTTGCATTTCAGATCTGTCAGTCAGCGCGAGTCTTTACGATCTTAATAGCTTTTTAACATAGATCAGTTCCAGAACTTTATCTCCCTTAAAACTCTTTAAACATCAAGCAAGTCCTGCATTTTTTTTTCAAATTACTGCATGTTTTTAAACTGAAACCATGATGTGGATAAGTAGTATTAATCATTTCACTCTCAAAAAACGTAGAAATAAAGATCATTTTAGATGTTTAATTACTATTCGAATCGCTAGACGAGGGATTAATGTAGGCTTATTTTTTTCTGAAAACCTCCCACTCATTTAGACAGAATGGGTCACATTGGGCTGACAGACACAATAAACGTTTAAAGGTGATGTAGCATACAGTTTTGTCAAGGTGCTCTTAAGTTTGTTATTTTAATGCTACAATACAATGATGCATAGCATATAGGCACAAGCTGTATGAGGCTTTGAAAATAAGAAGTTTGTTTCCATGCATATTAGTAATGAGAATCAAGTTATTTGTCTTTTTGATTAAATTTTTTTTATTATTATTTTAATAAATATTTAGTTATTTGAGTTATAAATATAATTAAAAGCAAAAATGCATTAAAAATGCCATTTTTATGTATTATGACAAACTTCCGGTTTTAAGACCCGCTCACTTCCGGTTCCATCCGAATACAAATACAGATACAAATAATTTTGAGATTGTTACAGATACAAATACAGATACAAATACTGACTCCGCTGCACACCCCTAGTGCTTAGTCAATGTTGGCGGGTCTAAAACCTTGCAGATGTGGCACAAGCGATCCAACTCAAGCCCCCTGGGCATATGGCACCTTCAGGGTGGCATACGCTCATGCTGCATGTCACAGCTCGCCCGATGTCCCCTGCTATGGAGTCAGAGGAGACTTGGGTCTCTGCAGACCACACACACATCCCAGGTGACCTCAGTTGTGCAACTTATGCGCTCTTACGACAGGTTACGACTCGCAGAGAGTGAAAACTCTACCCCAACGTTGTCAGAAGCATTTAGGAGTTTTGGTGAAGCCCAGGTAGACCTGTTTGCTTCATCGGACAACACCCATTGCCTGTTGTGGTTCGCCCTGACCAAGGGTTCCATCTGCATGTACACCTTAGCTCATACATGGCCACTTCATTTGAGGAAGTGCTCCCTCCAGTGAGCCTTATTGCTCAGGCTTTGAGTAAAGTCATGGAAGAAGAGCATCAGATTCTTCCTGTTGCTCCCCTTTGGCCCAACCAGACCTGGTACTCGGGCATGGCATGATTTGGCACCTGAGGCCAGACCTCTGGAACCTCCAAGTCAGGCTTCTGCATGGGACAAAGATGTTTTAGCGGGGATTCTGCCTGCTGAGACCATAGCTTAGGCTAGAGCCCCCCCCCCCCCCCCACACACTAGTTCTATGCGTTTAAGTGGTGTCTTTACTCGTGCTGGTGTTCCTCCAGGACCCACAGAGGTGCGCTGTCAGTATTGTGTTGTCCTTTTAGAGAGGGATTACAGAAACAACTTGCTATCGCTGACCATCACCTTTATGTCGTTGGGACAGCACAAACTGATTTGTAGTTCCTGAGAGGCGAGAGGAGGTTAAATTCCACCCAGACCATGCCTCATCCCCTCTTGGGCCTCTCGGTGGTCCTTCGGCCAGAAGAGGGCTCTGTGCCAGCACTCACAATATTATCCAACCCCACTTACATAATTCACAGATTGAAGATGTCCCGCTTTATGCCCAAATTGATTGTGCCCCAAATCCCAACCAGTTATTGGAAGAATTATTGCATTAGAGTCAATTAACAACTACAACACATGGAAAACGCTTGGAAATGCAGGACGCGCCTCTTTCTTTTGCTTTTCAAAGAGCTCACCTTTGATCATAAGTTTTATTTCAGATGCGTCTATATTTAAGTGCACTTGCTGGGTGTCTAGATTTAAAATAAACTTTAACACGACTTTAAATAAACATAAAAAAAAACATTTTTTTTTAAATCTGAGTCATAGATGTAACAATGAATCATCATTATCGTGTATTGCAAGAGTAACAAAAATATATTTGATGCAAAACTTTGAAAGTCCATTATACGTATATTTGCTCTTTTTTGACAGAAGGATCAACAATTGCAGCTATTTCAAGCGCAAAGTAATTTAAGACATGGCTTTTTTCAGTGTTAAATATCGGCCAAATACCAGTCATAACACACGCAAACATTAGTAAATTGCGTTGTGTGAATCATTTAAATAATCTCCCAAAAATTTTGCGTTTGAAAGGGAAACTCCTAGAAATGCATATGCAATAAGATCAGTCACAAAAATAACTAAACAGCACCTTTTCAGGGCTAATTATCCACTGCGTGTCTTTAGTAAATCCCGGCATAGTTATTTAATGATGGAAAAATGATGGTTTGCGCTGGTGCAAGCTGTTATTAAATCTGGCCCTAAGTATCATAATTTGTTGTCATACGCTGATCAGTCTACGCATTGTAGCATGGGGTTGAATACATCTGATATTTCACTTCCAGAACTTCCTAGCCAGCAATGATTTATTAAATTCTTAATAATGGGACACGGAAAAACTGAAATAAAAAGCTCCAAGTATGATCAAAATTTAATAAGGTTGCATTTTAAAATGAAAGCTGACACACTTTTATTATCATTGCATTATCATCTTTAAGGAACAGACTTAATATAAGCAATGAAGACGACATCTCCACATGATCAAAAGACAAAACTAAATGTCAGTACAATAAAGATTCATTGAAAAATTGAGTTAAGTACCTGATGTGGTTGTAGTGGTTGTTTCAACTGTTGAACAAAAAAAAAAACATAACAACAATGACTTAATGTTTGGAAATGGTACTTAATTCACCTTTATTAATATAAAATCTTTTAAAAGTGCAAAATTCTTCAGGTGTGTATTTAAATAAAAACGTTAGGGCTCTTGCACCTCAATTAAATCTGGGATCTTTTTATATTATTAAAGAAACCAAAGAGGTCTTATCACTCATTTATGGTGGCAATTGCACCACCGCTGTGAAATCAACATGGCCATATGGAAAACACACAAAATTTAGGCTTTATTTATCCAAAGTGACCTCATGAGAATTCGTATGTATTTTACGAGTTGGCTAATTTGTATGATTTTGTACTAAGAGAATCGTACAAAAACATACAGTAAGATTATATAAAAAAATGAAACCCCACCCCAAACCACAACGTCACAGGGCAAAAGCAAATAGTACAAAAATGTAATAATGTGGCCATACTAATATGAAAAATATGTACAAATTTCCATGAGATAGCATTGACGGTACCACTTTTTGCTTGGTCATGTTTCTCACATGTGACGATGCTGAAGAAGTTAATTAAATCTTAAGAATTAATGACAATTCTTCAAAAATACTCTGATGCTTACTGATGTTCTGTCTATGATACTGATTCATTGTTTGTTATCGACACGTCTACACCAGTATTGTGTTTTGACCCATATACATTTGGATAAATAAAAAATAAGCCGTAAGTAGCACTAGTTAGATCACAGAAAAGCAAACACATTTTTAAAAATCTGAATAAAAAAATCAACAATTAGTCCCTTGAATGATCAAATCTGTAATTTTGAGGTAGACAAATTATGTTTTTATTCAACTAAATAATACAATTTCACCTAAAACCTCTCCTCACAACAATGTATAATCTTAATGCAAATTAAGGACTCCACGGGGTAAAACCGATAAGTGTGTTTGACTTCATGCAGCGCTACAAATGGAGTTTTGACATCAAAGTACCGCAAGAGCGAATAGATCTGTATGCTACACAGACTAGATTATTTTACTTTAGCCAACTTACCTGGGCAGACAATGATTCTTAAAATAATAATCCACCCCTTTTGCATTACTTTATCCATTTTCTGATAATAAAGTATAACTAAAAATATTGCTTTTTAATTGGATGTTTGTTATTGAAATAAACTAGTAAGCTTTAAACAGAACTCCAGATCAATTAGTTTTGGATTATGCTATAAATAACAATGATTCATAATCTTCTGTCATAAATAATAAAGTTATACCCTGTTTTAGACTGGTAAAATATGACAAGGTTTCATTCTTAAATGAAAACTAACACACTTATTTATAATCATTTACAACCTCCTACAAAGTCTTGTTAGCACCAGTCCAGTGTTAGTAGTGATGTAGAAGACATGTTATATGCTCAACACAGTAAAGATAAATTGGAAAATTTATTTCAGTACCTGTTGTTGGATCAGTGGTTGTTCCAGCTGTTGAACAAAACAATAACCACAAAGACTTAATGTTCGGAAATGATAGTCAGTTCACATCTAATAATATTGTTTCTTTAGAGAGAAATATTCTTTAGATGTGTATTTAATGAAATCTACAAGGTTGATCACTGCTTGAAAGCAGAACAGCTAACAGTATAGTTATGAACATTCACAACTATTAATAAATGAGTAAACTAACTAGTCCCCTTTCCCATGTACGGTGCATCTCCATCATTTGCGTATGTGTGTCAGCGTATGTTACTAGAGAGTGAGACGAGGAAATGAGGAGTTATATGAATAAGAATAAATTTTAATAATAACAAAAAAATAAACAGGATAACTGGAAATATACACACATAACACTGACAATACTGGAGAATGAAGACCATCTGAAATACACACCGACGAGCTGGATGGCGCCTTGCATGGCTGACACCGCTGGCGGTGTATGAATGAGTGTGTGAATGGAGGCAAAAACTTGTAAAGCGCTTTGGACCAATGAACTGAACACTGAAGGCAGGGGTTAATATACAAGACTATTAATTATCTAAACAAGAAACAGGTGATGACGATAATGATGAAACAAATGAGGAACAGGTGATAGGGTAAACATGGGGCAAGACTGGAGCTGCGTACCAATTCACCTACTTATACTATGCCCTCATAGTAAATACTGCTTTTGTGTTGGAAATACTGCTTTTGTGTATGTCATACCCCTTGGTAAAGAACTAACAAATCCAATTTAAGCTGATAATAGTCAGTTTTACTAGCATTTGCGCCGCTATGAAAACAAGCCATTTTGTTGAAGGTTTGCCACTTGACGGGGGCAAGTTCCGGCGTGTCACGTGGAAAAGTGACGTTAATGCATTCCCTCTATTCAAATCTTACACTGGAGGGCCGGAGCACTACATAGTTTAGCTCCAACCCTGATCAAACACACCTGAGCAAGCTAATCAAGGTCTTCATGATCACTAGACAATCACAGGTATTAAGTCTGATTAGGGTTGGAGCTAAACTACGCAGTGCTCCGGCCCTCCAGTGTAAGATTTGAATAGCCCTAGCCTATAACAATGTGTCTCCACAACAAGAAAGTAAAGCCACTGGGTGTGGGTGTTCACTGCTTACTGGATGAATTAAATGAGAAGTCAGATTCCAATTATGGGTTACCACACCTTGACAATGACATTATTTACAGGGCAGAGATTTGATGATCGATGAAGATAGGTATTTTCGACTTCATGCGTCACTGCAGAGACCCATTGTCGTATGACATTAAATATCATAATTGGTTGTCATACCCCGATCGGTCTGCGCAGCGTACCATGGGGTTGAATACATCTGATGTTTCACTTCCGAAACCTTCTATCCAGAAATGATTTAACATTTTTAATCTTCAAACTATCGGGGGCTTTTGACATTAAAGTGCATAATTTGTTACGGTCCACCTTCCAGTTTAAGGGGTTAGGAGGGAGTAACAACACAGAAATATAAATGGATGTAACATAGGTTAACATAAGATTTAATTTATATATATATATATATATATATATATATATATATATATATATATACACTCACCGGCCACTTTATTAGGTAAACCATTCCAACTGCACGTTAATGCAAATTTCTAATCAGCCAATCACATGGCAGCAACTCAATGCATTTAGGCATGTAGACATGGTCAAGACGATCTACTGCAGTTCAAACTGAGTGTCACAATGGGGAAGAAAGGTGATTTAAGTGACTTTGAATGTGGCATGGTTATTGGTGCCAGACGGGCTGGTCTGAGTATTTCAGAAACTGCTGATCTAGTGGGATTTTCATGCACAACCATCTCTAGGGTTCACAGAGAATGGTCAGAAAAAGAGAAAATATCCAGTGAGCGGCAGTTCTGTGGGTGCAAATGCCTTGTTAATGCCAGAGGTCAGAGGAGAATGGCCGGACTGCCTCGAGCTGATAGAATGGCAACAGTAACTCAAATAACCACTAGTTGCAACCGAGGTACGCAGAAGAGTATCTCTGAATGCACAACACGTCGAACCTTGAGACGGATGGGCTACAGCAGCAGAAGACCACACTGGGTGTCATTCCTGACACCAAAGAATAGGAAAATAAGGCTACAGTTCGCACAAGCTCACCAAAATTTGACAATAGAAGATTGGAAAAACGTTGCCTGGTCTGATGAGTCTCGATTTCTGCTGCGACATTCAGATGGTAGGGTCAGAATTTGGCGTCAACAACATGAAAGCATAGATCCACCCTGCCTTGTATCAATGGTTCAAGCTGCTGGTGGTGGTGTAATGGTGTGGGGGATGTTTTCTTGGCACACTTTGGGCCCATTAGTACCAATTGAGCATCGTGTCAATGCCACAGCCTACCTGAGCATTGTTTCTGACCATGTCCATCCCTTTATGTGTATGTCACAGTGTACCCATCTTCTGATGGCTACTTCCAGCAGTGTAAATCATCTCAGACTGGTTTTCTGAACATGGCAATGAGTTTACTGTACTCAAATGGCATCCAACGTCACCAGATCTCAACCCAAAAGAGCACCTTTGGGATGTGGTGGAACCAGAGATTTGCTTCATGGATAGGCAGCCTACATATCTACAGCAACTGTGTGATGCTATCATGTGAATATGGACCAATATCTCTGAGGAATGTTTCCAGTACCTTGTTGAATCAATGCCACGAAGGATTAAGGCAGTTCTGAAGGCAAAAGGGGGTCCAACCCGGTAGTAGTAAGGTGTACCTAATAAAGTGGCCGGTGAGTGTGTATATATATATATATATATATATATATATATATAGACCCATTTATTTATTTAAAAGAAAACATTACAACTATTTAGGCCTAACTACCAAGAATTCCCAGTGTTCAGATCAGAAGAGTGCTGAAGCTGATTACTTTACTTTGGAGAGACAACAAGCTTCCCACATTTTAAACTAAATATGTATATGTATGTATATATTTGTAGTCTTTAGAAACAATAGTCTGTTGTAAATTGGTAAAATATGACAAGGTGTTGTTTTAAAATGAATACTAACACATTTTTTATTACCATTATATTGCCTTCTTTAAGGCACAAACCTAGCCAAAAGCTTTGAATACAGTACCTGCCACTCCAATGGTTATTCCATCTGTTCAACACAAAATATTATTACAATGACTTAATGTTTAACTTTAACTTGATGACTTAATGTGTCTTTCCAAAGCACAAGAAAACTTATTCTGTGTTAAAAACTCACCAAAATTCAACAACAGCAGATACACAGAGAATGAGATTAAAAATCTCATTGTGGCAAACCTGCAACTCCTGCACCTGCACACAATGTGAATATTACAAAATAATTTAAATCTACAAAAAGATAAAAAATGTTGAGAATTCAATTTACCTGAGATGAAAAGCTACTGCGGAGCAAAATCACTGAGATTCTCTCTTGATCGATTGTAGTACAGTAGAGATGCTACGGGTGTTGAATTCTGTGGCTTTATTAATAAATGATAGGTGGAGCTTTACTACTGGAACAATAACTAAAACTGTAGAAGTACCAGTTTTTCTTTGTCTTTATTTGAAATTTCTATTTTTAGCCGTTTGATTCCTTATTCACCTGTGATTCAGAAAGATGCTCTTTGTCATTGAATGAATAGATCTGAATGCAGAAGGAATGAAGACTATCAAATAAATTGTGAGGATACAAACACAAAGAGGTTTTATCATTCAAGTTTATCATGCAGGATATGTGGCTAAGTATGGGTTGCCATGCATTGGCAAATACCTCACTTTCACTTTCACTGATAATATGCATAATATTATATTTTTATTTAAAGTAATAAATGAATTCACTTTTTGAGAAATAGTCAATGCTTTTTAAATGATTAGGATAAACATGACATGTGAAGGTACAGACTAATACACAACTTCCAAAAAATATATTTCACATTTGTTATAACTGGGCTGCCTGCGAATTTGAACTTCAGAGCTGAAGGAGCGGGTGGAGAAATAGTCCCAATATAACAATCTTAAATAAAACTTCTAAATATACCCATGTGTTGGCGCGCGCGACCTGTTCGCGTGCGTGTGTGTGTGTGTGTGTGCGTGTGTTTCGAATTTAAAATGTCTTAACTCAGAAGGATCTGGATCTCAGGTCATTTCATCTGAGATCAATCCGCACATAACAGCCACACAACGACACAAGTCATTAGCCATTACCTCAAGTTCACGTCAGGTAAGTGGTTGTAAATAAATGTTAATTTTAGACTATATTAATTGGCAAAGACGCAAATACTCGACGTTTTAGTAAAGATATAAGTTATATAAAGGTGTGTTATGTTATGTGTCCGAGGTAAAGTGGAGGTATTTTAGTTAAAATAACCTGTATATAGGGTTGGTTTACCGGACAGGGTTTAGGGCTCGGTCTTAATTATAAATGTGACATTTTTACAAACAAACCTTATAAAATACAATACTGCCGTGCATTTTGAGACAAACCAGTAGCACTCATATAAGAGATGTCAGTATTTTAGTCAGTGATAAGCCCTGTCCGAGAAAACCGCCCAATAGTGTTTAATTATGTGTTTTAATTCCATACACTCCAAAACGTGATCTTCGTTCCTCAGAAACTGGTCTTTTAACTGTTCCCTCAACTCGTTTAAAACGTCTCGGGTTACGTATGTAACCCTTGTTCCCTGAGAAGGGAACGAGACGCTGCGTCGCCATAGAGACGCTATGGGAACGCCTTCAGGTGTGAGTGCGTCTGAATGTGTATATCAAATCCAACCAATGGTGGGGCGTGACGTCACCGGCGGGGTGACGCAGGAGCCGGAAAGCATAAAAGGCGACGTACAACCACGCCCACATTATCTGAAATATTGCCGAAGACGGCTTACAGGTACGCAGGAAGTATGGCAAAGGAGACGCAGCGTCTCGTTCCCTTCTCAGGGAACAAGGGTTACATACGTAACCCGAGACGTTCCCTTTCGAGGGAACTCGCGCTGCGTCGCCATAGAGACGCTATGGGAACGCTATACCCAATCCGCCAGACTACGAGTGCCTGTCTGTGTGTAAAAAGCACAACTAAGACCTAAGCACCAAAGATCCAGGAGTAGGAGTGAGATCCAACTTATAAAACTGTACAAAAGTGAGCGGTGAGGACCAGCCTGCCGCATCACAGACATCCTGGACAGAGGCACCTGCCCACAGGGCTTTAGATGCTGCCATACCTCTAGTTGAATGCGCTCTGACGGTTAAAGGAGAGGGCCGTACAGAGGCTTCATAAGCAAAAGAGATAGCCTCGACTATCCATTTACTCAAAGTTTGCTTTGTGGCCGGGAAACCTTTCCGGGCCGAACCAAAGCACAAAAATAACTGCTCTGCTTTCCTGAACTCCGCTGTTCTGAGCACGTACATGTCCAGTGCTCGTACTGGACAGAGTAAATTAAGCTTTCTTTGGCTCGCGTCCTTAAATGGTGGAGGGCAGAACGCCTGCAAGACTATGGGGCATGGTATGTTGCTCAAAACCTTCGGAACGTAGCCCGATCTAGGGTATAGAAAAACCTTTACCATGCCTGGAGCGAACTCGAGACAGGTTGGCGAAACTGAGAGAGCCTCTAAATCTCCTACCCTCTTAAGGGAGGTAATAGCTAGGAGAAATATAGTTTCCAGAGTAAGAAACTTTCTGAAATTATATCAATGGCTCAAATGGTGCCCCGATAAGTCCTCCAGGACCACAGACAGATCCCACGCAGGGATCCTAAAATGACTCGCAGGCCTCAGCCTCCGAGTGCCACACAGGAAACGCATGAATAGATGGTCTCTACTTAATGAGGGACCGACCACTATGGTATGAAAGACAGATATAACTGCCACATAAGCCTTAATGGTCAAAGGAGGCAGCCCTGCTGCAAACTGCTCTTATAAAAACTCCAGAACTGTACCAAGGGGCAGTTAACTGGGTCATATAAGTGCTCTTGGCACCACGTAATTAAAGTCTTTCTTCAAATGCGTATAATTTCCTGGTGGAGGGAGCTCTGGAAATAAAATAGTCTGCACAACCTCAGTTGAGAGACCCATTTCTATGAGTCTGTCCTCCTCAGAGGCCAGAACCAAAAACTCTAGGCAGGGGTAAAACACAGTGCCCCTTGCCTGAGACTACCGATCCCTCCAGATTGGCCCCTGAAATGGGGAGCCGTCTAGGAGGGAGACCAGGTTCGAAAACCACACTCGGGTCAGCCAACACGGGGCTACGAGCAACAGCTGCGCCTGTGCTGCCGGACCCTCTCCAGAACTCCCGGGAGCTGAGCAATTGGGGAAAAACACACAGGAGGCCCTCAGACCCTTCCTGTGTCATGGCAACCAGTCCGAGTGGGACTGGGTGAAAAAGAGAAAACCAAAAAGTACAATGTGAATTCTCCTGAATTGCAAACAGGTCAGCTTTCGCTTGGCCAAACCTGAGCCAAATTTGCTCCCCCACATGTGGGTGGAGTCTTCATTCCCCAAGCTCAACGCCTGCCGCAGCAGAACGTCTGCTCCATGTGGACTTACATAGATTTTGACCTTATGGTCTTCCATAGCCACTTCCCGGCCTTAGAGGGATGCATCCGTCGTAAGCCTGATGTGACGACCTTGAGCCCCCGATATTGGCCTTCATGGGAAAGGAACCATGGTTTCTTCCATAATACTAAGGCACAAAGCATCTGCGTGTGACCTTGATCATGAGAAACGGGTTGCCCCTCAGGGAACCCCATGGTTAAAAGGATGGATTATTTACGACCAGGAGACAACCGTGCCTGCAGTCATTGAAATCCATACCACGCCCAGAAAAGAGGTCCTCTGTGCTGGAGAAACATACTTTTCCTGGCGTTTATTTGATGGGACATTTTTGTCTCTTTTGGCTTTCCATAACTGATCACAGCTAGAAAGGGATGCGTCTGTCATTAATGTTTTGCGGCGACAGACCGCACCTAACTTGGGGCCTGTAAACAAATACCCAAATTTTTTTCCATATTCTTAGGGCACGAAGACATATGCGCGTAACCCTGAACATGTGAAAAAGCCAACACTGGCCTTTTTTGAGAAAGGAACCATAGTTTCTGCCATAATACTAAGGCACAAAGCATTCGCGTGTGACCTTGATTATGCAAAAACGGGTTGCCCCTCAGGGAACCCCATGGTTAAAGGATGGATTCTATACGAGCAGGAGACAAACGTGCCTGCAGTCCTTGAAATCCACACTACGCCCAGAAAAGAGGTCCTCTGTACTGGAGAAGCACAATTTTCCTGGCGTTTAGCTGATTGGATATTTTTGTCCTTTTGGCTTTCCATAGCCGATCCTCAGCTTAACAGAAATGCATCTGTCATTAATGTCATGCGACAACAGTCTGCACCTCACTCCGGGCCTTAGACAGAAACCCAGCATTTTTCCATATTCTTAGGGCACGAAGACATGCGCGCGTAACCCTGAACATGATAAAACGGCCAACACTGGCCGAAAGGAACCATTGTTTCTTCCATAATACTAAGGCACAAAGCATCTGCGTGTGACCTTGATCATGAGAAACGGGTTGCCCCTCAAGGAACCCCATGGTTAAAGGATGGATTCTATACGAGCAGGGGACAACAGTGCCTGCTATCGTAGAAATCCATACTACACCCAGAAAAGAGGTCCTCTGTACTGGAGAAGCACACTTTTCCTGGCGTTTTAGCTGACTGGACATTTTTGTCCTATTGGCCTTCCATAGCTGATCCGCAGCTTAAGAGAGATGCATCTGTCATTAATGTCATGCAGCGACAGACCACACCTCACCTCGGGCTTTGAGACAGAAACCCGAAATCTTTACATATTCTAGAGTACGAAGACATGTGCGCGTAACCCTGAATAGGCAAAAAGGGTTGCCCCTCGAGGAAAAACCCTGATTTTAAAACCATCACTTGGTGTGCGATTGACCTAGCTTCAACTCATTCACTTATGTGAAAATGGACATGACACGAGCAGGAGACATCTGTGCCTGCATCATCGTAGAGTTCCATAATATCCCCAAAAAGTGATCACCTGTGTTGGGACTAACATACTTTTCTTGGTGTTCAGTCTCAACGCTAGGTATCTAGATGTGCAAACACAACATCTCGATGCTGTGCTGCCATCTGTGCTGACTGTGCTAATATTAGCCAATCATCAATATAAATAGTATGCAAATGCCCTAAAGATGCAATGATGCCAGGGCAGCATTTACACATTTTGTAAATGTGTGAAGGGATAGATCTAGGCCGAATGGAAGGCTGATATTGGTATGCCATGCCCCAAAGGCAAACCTGAAATTCTGTGAGCAGGAAAAATCCATTAACAAAAACCAGTCCTCGGATCTGATTTGAGATAAATGTGAGTGACTGTCAACATCATGAACCATAATTTTGTGACAGTTTCGTGTAGCCTTTGAATAAAAGGAACTCCAATTCCTGCTCTAAAATTAGGCATAGCCCAATTTTCTGTGCATAACACCCATTGAGATATGTTTGGAATGTTTTTCCATGCTATTATATTTTTTACCAAGGGAACCTGATTTACTGTGCTCTGTACTACAAGAGGCAGAGTGTTCACAGTTAATACAGGAGGGTACTGAGAAGTGTGGGGACCCGTAAAAGGCGGATACAACCCACACTCCCTAGGAGGGCATACCCTGATAGGGCTTTATATATATATATATTTGACAATGTTGGAGGCTTTAGGGATGAAGCCACTCATGGCAACATAAAAACATCCTCTAAATATAGCCTATTATGTTTAAAAGCTAGCTGAAGTGCTTGTGTAAACATGGTCAGATGGTCTTTTCCATGACTTGCATAATAATGGAGCTCAGGAAAGAAATAAAGCCTCTGGTGTTGAGATTGCACTTATTTTGTAAGAAAACTCTCATCTAATTTGCTGGATGATATAGTTTCTTTTTTTTTATATATATTTATTTATATATTTTATATTATATATATATATATATATATATATATATATATATATATATGCTGGTTCATACATATTAAAACTAGCAGTTACGAGAAACAACCTCGATAAAATTCTCATTTAATAGACCGGTCGAGGCGGGCCTCGAACCGCAACACACGCGAACATCGTCTGACACAGTCAAACAGTAAAGCACGGGCTACCGATCGGGGCGGGAGAAACCGACATGCGGGCTCCCGAATCCCTCCCGATAGCAATGATAAGTGCACACCGCCTTAGCGGACGCGGTGAACCGGTCGGTGAAGAGAAGGGCTGTGTTTACAACATATATCTCCTCGGAGGTAAAACATTGCATAGAGCTCCCGTTCGGGTTGGAAGTGACCGCAATGCGTGCTTCCAAACCCTCCCGAGGCAGAGCTTTCACGGTCAAAGTACACTAACGTTACACCACCTCAGTGGACGCAGGACTTAAGCCGCGAGAAACGCGATCATTGTCTTGACTCATCAAAACAACGACACACAGCCCGAGTGGTGTGTGGCTGAGTTTAAACATTTTGGAAGTGCTCTGGCAGCTTATCGTGCGGACGCTCTTCCGGCCATTCGGATTAAACTTCGACACATGCAGCTCGTATACTGAGCTTGATTAAATCATTACATTGCGGAGGGAGGATAGCTATGCGTCCTCACCACCCTGTACTCGAATACATCAAACCCCTCGGGGGAAGATTACACGAGATCACGTCCCTCTCAATGAGGGGAAGTGACTGCAGTGCAGGCTTCCACACCCAGAGGAGGAACAACGGAGCATTTTGAAAGGTAAGTTATGATAATGAACACACGTCACACCGCTCCCTCAAGAGCGGTGTTAGCGTGCTCAGCTCCTAAACTTTCTGATTTCTTATTTTCCTTCATTATCAGCCACACAGTTAAACTATTCAGTCACACAGTTTTTAAGCTATTCAGACACTCTTTGACACACACACACACAGATAGCCGTCTGAGGCAATAGAGATAATGTGGGCGTGGTTGTACGTCGCCTTTTATGCTTTCCGGCTCCTGCGTCACCCCGCCGGTGACGTCACGCCCCACCATTGGTTGGATTTGATATACACATTCAGACGCACTCACACCTGAAGGCGTTCCCATAGCGTCTCTATGGCGACGCAGCGCGAGTTCCCTCGAAAGGGAACTAATGGGAGACAGGGCTTTTTCCTCATCAGCTCCTAAACTCTGGAATTCTCTACCGATTGAGATTAGGCAAGCAAATTCTTTGGGTATTTTTAAATCTCAGCTTAAAACTCATTTTTTTATGTTAGCTTTTAATTGATTGTTTGCTCTTATCTTTGTTTTATATTCTATAATGTTTTTTTTTTTATCCTAATCTTTATTATGTGTTGTATCTCTGTTGTTTTAATTGTTTTTGTAAAGCGCTTTGAGATGTGCACTTTACAGGCGCTATAGAAAATAAAGTTTATTAAAGTTTATTATTAATTATGTGTGATGTCTGAGGGAAATTTGGCCTTATGTTAATGTTATTTAGGGAATAAAGTCTTTCACCGTCAGGCTTTATTATATTAAACATGTATTTATGTATGTATTTATATTCCTCTGTTTATCAGAGCGGAGATGATGTGAGAGGCAGACCAGAGGGATACATGGCGAGAAGAAGAAGTTCTGCTAAATGACCCTTCAGATGTTCTGACTGACTTTGGAGTGCTTTTGGACTGTTTTATGCCCTCTTTTTAGAGAAGACTTAATTCTGTATGTACAGTCTGTACGATAAGTGAATAAAGTTTTTGTTTTAATGTGACTGAAGATAATAATTTTGTTAACAACACCAGCATAAATTATGATAAATAATTTAAAAAAGTTTATTTAAAATTCCCAAATAATAAATATGAATTGAAGTTACACATAAAACATTGAGCAAATACTTAAATTTTAATTGACAGAGTCTTTGCTGTAAGTTTTTAAAGATTCAACTGATTAAAACATTTTAGTTGAATGAACTATAAAGCTAGTTGAGCAAACATACTTTTTTATATTTGAGTCAAATTTGGGCCAACTAAAAAACAATAATTCAGGTAACACTTTGGAGACAGAAATTGAGTGAACGTAAATTTCTGTGGAACTAGTTACTAAAAAGTAATTCATTGAGCCAACAATTTATTTTTTACAGTGTATAGTAAATAAAAGTAAAGTTTCATTTTACCCTAAGGTGAAGTCTACAAAAGTCACACCACGCCCACACAACACAACAATTCACCTGCGAACATGACACAGCATGCCCACAACATTGACACCGTAGCTGATCATTTTGGAATTTAGCTTCCAGTAAATATTTGATCAGGGGCCGGATTCACAAAACATTCTTAAGAAGAAAAATCTTAACTGCCATTTTTATCTTAAATTCAAGCTTAAGAAAAAAGTTAAGAATATTTTGTATTCTCAAAAAAGCTTCTTAAGAAAGTTCTTATTTTTTACCTTAAGTATGTTCTTAAGAAAAAACTGAAGAAGAATTCCAATTCTCGAAAAATAAACTGTCTTAAATAACATCTTAAAGTTAGGATAACCTTACAGTAGTCTTAAATCTTAAAATGTAAGATGTTTATAAGTTAATATGATTGTTTTAAATGTGACATGTTGTATTTTGTAGTCTGAAATGGCAATTTAATCAGTTTACTTCACATAGATTAGTTTAAAGAGGAATTCCACACTCATATAATGAAGTTAAATGGATTACTCAGTAATATGTCATGAAACACAAATAAGTATTAGTGATAATATTAGCAAACATTTAACATCCTCCGTAATAGCCTACATTCATTGTAAAATCACTTAACAGCTAAAAGTCGCTCTAAGCGGGAGGCGAACCGGTAATCGCTCCGTCATGTGAGTCGAGGGCTCCGAAACGGTGGGCACGCTTCACCCTCCGCGTCCGTCTCTTGACGCGTGAGCTCAGGTCGCGGGAGACGAAAGCCGTGGGCACGGAGAGTGAAGCACGCACACTCAGAGCTCGCATGACGGACCGATTGGGACATTATGGAATTATATTTACGCACCGCATCGCCTTAATATTAGCTGGCCTCTGTTACAACAGCGAATAACATCCTGTAGTAGTCTTAAGCATCACTCGTTTGTATCGCGTTAATGATCACAAGGTAGTCAAAAGATTAATGGATAAGTGTATTGTTACCTCATTAGCAGGGTATCTTAATTCATTTAAAAGCTTGTCATTTTATTCTTAAGACACAAATTTAAGATATTCTTAAGAAAAAAATTGAGAACTTCTTAAGAAATGTTCAAGAATTGCACTTAGGAACATTCTTATGCACTTCTTATAATTTATCTTAAGAACTATCTTATTTTTTGTCTTAAGAATGTTTTTGTGAATCCGGCCCCAGATTTTTTTGTTTACTTATAGAACAAAAACAATGTTCCAAAACTATGATATAAAATGTGAAAAGTATAATGTTTTAAAAGGTGAAGGAAGGCAACAGTGTACTGGTTGAAGTCTTAAGTCACACAACAGTGCACTGTTAAAATGCATGTGAAATTTACAGTAATTAACTGTGTTCATGCACAGCAAATAACTTTAATAAAGTTCACAGTGGATTACAGTGCATTCAGTGTGAAATTACAGAACTGTACAAATCACAGTAAAGAGACATGTGCTTTAGAAAGTCACAGTGAATAAAATATCCTGCAGAGATTCACAGTAACCAACAACATTCTGTAGGGATTCAAGGGGAGAGCAGGGGCCAGAGTACCATTCATTTTTCAGAAAAAAAAAATATTTTAAAGATAATGTTTTAGACAGATATATTTTTGCGGTGGTCAAAAACTCACAAATGCTGTCTATCCATACCAGGTGTGATTTTGATCAAATGTAAAATGATTTCAGTATAATTTCACTTTGAACATAGGTAGCGCATTGTTACTTTTGACCCTGTCAGCAGGGACGAAAGTAACACACAGATGGGTCAAAAGTAACTCAACAAAACAAGATAGATGTTTGTGTTACACTTGTTTTTAGTATGACTATGATCTTGTTTATATGTAACTGCAAACATATTTTGTCATTTATCTTTGCAAAAAAGAATGAAATTACATTTTCATTTTAAATTTAAGTTACATCAAATGTTTCAAAAGCAACCTGACAGTACAACCTTGAATTGTTTAAAACAGGGGTGACCAACCCTGTTCCTGAAGAGCTACCCTTCTGCATTTTTTTGTTCCAACCCAGCTTCAACACACCTGACTCTAATTTTTGAAATGCTTGATTGCCAGGTTGAGGTGTGTTTGATTGGGGTTGGAGCTGAACTCTGCAGGACAGATTTCCAGGAACAGGGTTGGTCACCACTGGTTTAAAATAAAACATTACACAAAAAAATAAAATCAAATTAGAATAATATAAAATTTCAGCAGCAGGAAAAGAGTAACAAGAGTTACTTTCATCCCGAAAGGATCTCCTCACATTTAAACCCAATTTACTTTTTTTATTAAAATAGGTTTAAACATTACCTATCAGAGACTTCAACAATGATCACACAATCATTCCCTGCTGAAAAAAAACAATAAAACCATTACAGAAAATTCTAAAATACATTTTATTGGCTGACTCATTATGTTGCTTTAAATATGATTTGTTACTATAACTGTCATTCAGTAAACTGGCCAATGACTGCTGTGTGAGCATTTCTCTGGTTCAGTTTGAACAAAAAGTATGTCTGTTCAAGTGCCACACACAAGTACAGCCGGTGTGCAATGCTACAGTTTCCGGGTTGAACGACATGTTTCCTGGAAACCGTGCGCACCGATGTGCAACAGGGTTTGAGATACGTTTTCTCTTGTTTTGTGGGTGCCTACGAACTGCAATCCAATCAGCAGCAACATGTAAATAAACCACGCGGTACTAAAGAGAGAGCTCGCACAATGGGTTCAAGTTGGAATGTTGTCTTTCATTCTGGACGACAAGGGCAGTGACTGTAGCGTTGAACGTATTTTACAGTATTAGACAAGTTTTTTTAACAGGCTCTGGAAACATTTGAAAAAGAACACAAAGAATGGCCTTCTCAGCTACTGTAGTTGCAACTCTTGCGTCACCAGAACAGTGTGTTCAACGCATCACGGTTTCTTTTTAAAAAACGTTGTGCACAAGTGTACTTGTGTGTGTGTGTGGTATATATACACTGTAAAGTTATACACTGTAAAGTTAGGATTTTTAGAATCAATAGTTGTGTTGTGCACTGTTTGAAACTATTCATTTTCGAGTGAAAATATTTTAAATTGTATGAATTTGTTTTTTATTTTAGTTATGATAAGTCACAGTAATATTGTGTTTTATAAGAATTCAAAGAAACTCACAGTTTACTTGCTGAGTACTTTTTATTAGTAATTAAATATTTTGTTTATATTTACATATTGCACTATCTACAAAACTGAATTATATTTTTTTATTTTTAGATTGTAACATGTTTTAAAATGTATTCGTTGGGAATTTATACTTTGTCATCTAAAATAAATTATTATTTTACAAATGTTAGACGCAGCTTTTTTAATGAGAAAATTTGAGCACATTGTTTTGTAATTTATTTAAATAAGATCATTAAAGTTGTGACACCGTCACACAAGATACATGTTTTACCCCTATATATAATATTGTGATTTTGTGTAGCCTATATTTGAGTTTTACCAGGTTTTACATGTTTTCTTAGCTGTTTAATTCCATTTGATCCCTTTTGCTATTTTATGTGTGTATAGGCTACTTTGATTTTATGCGGCGCTGCATGAACTGACAGGCGGTTGACATCAAACTATCGTGAGAGCAATTCGAAAATAGACTTTGTATAAGCCGGACAACTGCTGTTTGCCGTAGTGACGTTTGCGCCGTGTTTCCTTGTTTTTAATTCGCGAATGAAGTGAATTAGATGCTGAATTTGATAAAAACAAACCTTTTAATAAAAAGTTGCAACCAGAAACATTTTATATCGAACATTTTAATTGCTGCTTATACTGTATACCCGAAAATAACAGGAAACAAGCCTATATAATTAAAATACAAATAGAGTTTGTTATTTTCACTTTCATTTTATTACACAACACAATATAACATATTAATGAGGGGTCACATGACATGGAACTTTGTATAAAAGGAAGAAGCAGGAGCACATGGTTAGCTGATGCTCTAGCTAAAACACACAGTTGCTGGTCTGTGGAGATTGTGTATTTGGTCTTACCTTTCCAGTTTCCTAGTTAGGCTTTGGATATCACTTTCTTGGATTGTACACGGTGGATACTTTGCACATTTGGACTTTTAACACGCTTGGACTTTTAGATTGTTTTAGGTTTGGTTTTTGTATTCCCTTCTTTTAACAAACTTGAGTTTTAGTGTGTTGTTTTAAGTTCAGTGTGATTCTTGTAACTACACTTTGTATCATTTTATTTCACTTGTCTGTCCAACTATTTTAATCTTACACAGTCAAATCTGACCCCATTGAAATATTTGTAACTCAGCCGTTACACTCGAAGTACTTCAACCGTTACACTGGGAGTACTTCGACTCGGCGCAGTAAAACTCTCCCAGAAGGGGAGCGGATTTTTAGGCGAGTCAAAGTATTCCCAAAAGTGCTATTCCGCCATATAATATAGTTCCTCTTTTAAATCCGTTTAGAAAAGTGCTACGTTTTATTTTGTGCCACCATACTTGCTCGCATAACTACTCGTCTTAAATAGGAAAAACGTTGATGTGTTTGGTCACTTCTAACTTTGTCTCTGTTTGGTACCATTGAATGAATAAGGCTAAGCTAAATGCTATCGAAGTGTCGCAACAGCGCTTATGTGCATGCACTAAGATGATCGAGGTATGTATCAACTCTTCTTAGTTAAGGTAATAACATAGTCTATCTTTTTTGCATATTAAACTATTCCTTTAAGGCTTACCATTACAACTTTATTTTAACAGTGATTTGAATGTTTACCGAAAATAACTAACCAGTCATATGCTGTAGGGAAAACCACAATAAACTATATAATACAAATATTTAATCCCTGGTTAGTTACTTATCAATGACTGCCAGTTAACTACTGTTGAAAAGATTCACAGTAGTTAACTGGCAGCCATTGACAAGTAAAGTAAGTCACTTGTCAATGGCTGCCAGGTAATTACTGTGAATTTCACAATGTTTTTAGAGTGTGCCTCTGCAGTGATGGCAGACAAATATGAAACTAATGAAACTTTATTTAAAGAGTGTACAAGGGCTTTTTTGAGATATAGGTCAGTGTGTTTGGGCCTCTTTCGTTTTGGTTTATCTTCATCGTGTTTACTTTACACAAAGACAAGAACAATAATTCAATTTCATTTATAAAGAAACATTTGAACCAGTGCAGCAATTTTCCTAATGTCTCTTAATGTCAGAAGCATCACCTTGGTACACAACTAAACCCATTAGACAGGTAGAAGTAAGAACAACTATACGATGATCAAGATTATTTACTGTTACCCAAAAGAATTACATTACAACATATAAAAATACTAGACAGACTATGAAGCTAATGTTCAGCATATTTACCAATAAAAATATTTTTTTGGGGGTGTGAGTTGGAGTTTATAATTAAAAATCACAGATTCTTTTAAAAGAATTCTGTAGGGGGATCTGCCTCAGCAGTCTAGACTGCTAGAAAATAAAAACAGTACTACAAAGGAACGCACACATTTAGTTGACATGTTACGTTATGCTCTATTGGCAATCTGACAAGACTAACAACATAGCATAGTCACCTACAAAATGGAAATTGTGTCATCATTTCCTCATTCTCATGTTGTTCAAAACCTGCACAAAGATGATGGTACCCATGGACTCTGAAATGTGTTTGTTTTGCCCTACTATTGAAGTAAAAGGGTGCTGTTGATTGTGTTTTTACCATCGTTTATCTGAATCAACTGACAGTGAAATAAAATATCGAATTAACAAATCCAAGGTTCAATCCTCCCTTGCTTAACAAGGAAACGTCCTTGTTTCCACTTCAATATAATAGTAAAAAGTACACAACCCATGTTTTCACCAACAACTTGCAAAACAACAACATAAGTGCCTATGTGCATTGATTGAGTATTGAATCAAACATTTTATATAGTCATGTGATATCAATAGACTCCACAAACAATCTCACTTGTTATATGCATTATACGTGTAGTGAACAGCATACAACAAACATTCCAGACCCCACCCCAATTGCTTCATTTGGAGTGGATTTTGGTGGGTTAACATAAGCAAGTGTCCAGTCAATCAGGTAAGGCTGCTCGGACATCTTTTACGGCTGACCTTCGTGCCAAAGCGGAGAAGAAAATGACGTTTTGATTGGCCCACACCATCTCTGTTTATCATCCTTTCAAAAACCCTTTCGCCATCTGAAGGGCTGATCGTAAATTCCTTAAGCACACAGCAAGGCTTTACAAAGTATTGGCTAAACCAAAGGACAAATCTGTACATCCTTCCACCACCAAAACGGACTTAAAACCATCACCCATTGACTTCATACTCGTTTAAAGACACTAGCATTCTGAAATAAATCTCTTTGTTATGAAACTGTTCAAATAATCACAGTTATTAACATATGAAAGAATGAATGAATGCATGTTGGGTAACATGGGTAACATTTTGCCGTCATGTTTATCGTTTTTTACACTCAGGACAATGCCAATGTTATTTCAGAAAGGGTTTGGTAAGTGGAAAATGCATAAATGAAATTCTAAAGACAAAGTTAAACTTTGTACTTTATGCAATGCAAATGAGTTCCTCACACTAAAGAGAGGTGGACCCTCTTCTGTGGACTTCCTCTGACATCAACAGCCAATCACGGCTCTGCATCAGGAAAGCTCCAAAATGCAAACTCCTCCTTATCAAAAATGTTATAAAAGTTCCTTTTTTTCCAGTCATTCCTCGTTCTGTGTCCTCCCGAAAAGAGAGACATTAACAGAGTACACCTACGTTTTGAGTCTCGGGCCGTGTGCTATGAGGCCCCCCATCGCTCAACAGAGCACCCAACTTCTGAGTCTTCCGCTGAGAGAGACAATAACAGATCATCAGAAAACCAACCAAGTTTCTGAATCTCTTCTTGAGATTTTACAGCTCCTCGTTCAGAGTTCGACAACAGAGACTGTCCCATATCTACCACAAGTTCTGAGTCTCTGGCCTGTGCGTCCAGAGACTGAGCGGATAACACCACGTTTTGAGTCTCATTTTTTTGAGAATCTAAAGCCAGTGAGATCCTTTAGATAAACTTAATATCTAGCATGGAGATCAGTAAATGTTTAACCTCATTGTAAGGGGCCTGTTTCATAGCAATCTAGACAAAAAAATTGTCTCTGAATTAAAGCTGCCTATCCTGACTAGCTTTTCATCAAATATTCTCAATTAAATCCAAATAATGAAGGAACATGGATGGCTATCCGCTGCAGGTTTTGGTGCAGGTGTACAAGAGCAACAGGTGGAGGTTTCTGCCAAGAACAAAAATTGTTGGTTGTGGTTCTTACAAACTTTAAAAGGTTCATTATATTTACTCGTTTCCAGAGGCTAGCAGCCAGCAACAGACAAATCAAACCTATTTGTTGTTGGAGTTTTGGAAGACATTGTTGGAACACAACTTCCGGATTACACAGCATACAATGCCTCTGCTAAACTAGTAGTTTCAAAAACTCATGATTAGTTTCTAATGTACTCTACTGTCACCAACAAATATGCAACATTCAAAGTCAATCAAATCAACTTCTTACATATTTAGATGCTTGGTTTGAACTTTATTTTTACAATATGCTTTTTGTTTTAAACACAATAAAGTATTTTAAAGGAGAGACTATAAAAAGAAAATTGACAATCAAACTAAATCTTATTTTTGTACAGAATAATCTCAAAATATTCATCAACACAAGTACAGTGCTAATCCTTCATTGGTGTGTTAGTAAATGTTAAGCTATAGAATAGAAACGTTTAAGATTAAAAATTGTGCATTGTGGAGACGTCCTAGAAGATGGTCCAGGCACTCAGGAGTGAAACCAGCAGGATCATCAAACAACCACACAGACCTGGAGCTCCGGACGCTCGTACTAATTCTGGAGCCCATGTGCCTGTGAATAGGATTCAGTGCATGATTAAGTTACAAAACACAAATTGATAAGACTTTAAAATAAAACAGTCCTTTAATTTCTGTTAATGTAGCTTTAAGCATAGTAAAGCAAATGTTTACCTGCATTTCCATCAGACCAGACAAAAGGACCCATGGATATAGAAGAACTGTCATGGAAGTCCAGAGACCTGCCGACCCTCTGGTGATATCCAGAGACACAGTGCTAAAAGATTGAAAATGTTTCATCAGATAATATATAATTATACTATTGAAGACCCCCCCCCAAAAAAAAACCAATAAGAGCACAAGTTATAGAGTATTACAATGATTTAACTCCAGTATTCACTGGTGCGTAATATTATTAATCCCAAATAATTGAATCTTCTCATGTTAAATAACATAATAGATAATGTGAACCGCAATTCACACATACGGTTTTTTAGGCCATTATGCATTGATTGTAAACAATATTAAACAGCCATTATATACAGCATCAAAGTATTTTGTGTACTGTAAATATATATGTATATATTTGTAAACTAACCGCTGAGCAGTGATTGTTGGCCAGAATACAAAGATGAACAGCACAGTGCAGGTAAACTTTAGTGGAGTTTGAGTTGAAGATGAACATCTTGAAGGAGAAACGGCTGGATGTTGAGACACCATTCTGAAGAAGCTTCACTGTGTTATCATGTGGATTTGGACACCTGAGGATAAGGAGGATTATTTATTTAACCCATTGTTGTATTCTTACTCGCGGTTTCCAAGGCAACCGAGGTTACGGGGTTCAGTGTGTGCGCATGCGTTGGGAGAATGTGTGGCATATGAAGTAAAGAGTTTATCGTTCTGAGCTCCGGTGTGGAATTGAACTTCTTTTTGAATAACTAAAAAACTTCAACATAACATTGGCGACGAGGATGGCTGAGTTTAGCTTACCACCGCCGACACCTTTTCTTCCTGTACCTGGCGAACCGTCCGTTCCGTGGGCGAGTTGGATTGATGGCTTCACGGTGTATCTCGAGGCTATGGACTATACTGATATTCCAGATCGAAGGAAGATTGCCTTGCTTCGTCATTGTCTCGGGGCCGAGGGACAGAGAATATATCGCGCTCTTGGGGAAGCGGAGACTTACGAGGAAGCGGTCGCTCAGCTCGCTCTCCACTTTACGGGCCAGCAACGAGTCATACTACGCCGATACAAGCTACGCAAACGGCTTCAGCGAGCGGGTGAGTCCGTGCAGGACTACGTCACTAATCTGCGAGACCTGGCGCGCTCGTGCAATTATGGGACACTTCAAGACGAGATCATTCGTGATCAGCTTATTGAAGGGATATTGTGTGAAAAGACACGGGAAAAACTGTTGTTAGAATCTGATGAACTAACACTAACTCAAGCGGTTGCGATCGCGCTGCAGGTGGAGGCAGCTGTTGAATGCTCTACGCTGCTCGCCGATGCGCGCCCCCCCGCGGACATCCCGATGCAACAACTCCGACCTGTCAGTTATCAAGGCCACACCCCCTTACCCATAGGCCAAAATGAGAGTCAGGATGCAGGTTTTCCAGTGCATTTTGCACAGCGGCAGAGAAACCAGCGCAGTTCAAGTTTTTGTGGTAACTGTGGGTCTAGTTCACACAATTCAAGAGCCCAAAATTGCCCTGCACGTGGGCAGACATGTAGAAATTGCTTAAAAAAAAATCACTTTGCCAAAGTATGCCGGTCGGCTACGCAAGCATCACAGAGGACACTCTCACCGGTCTGTAATGACTACACTGAAATTAGACATGTATCAGCTGGCCAGTCAGCTTTTAGAATATGTACTGTGCTGCTGGATGAGGTGAGTCTCCCACTCCTCCTGGATACGGGTGCAGCTGCTTCGTTGCTCAATTCCAATACGTATCACAAGTTCTTCTCCCATCTGCCATTAGAGCAGCCCAGCACATCACTCTGTGGCTACAACAATTCCAGGATTACTATGCTTGGTGTTCTCCGCGTCTCAGTACGTTATGGCTCCAAACACCTGTCATCGTTCCCATTCTACATTTCTGAACGGGGAGCCAACCTCCTGGGGCTAGATCTTTTTACCAGTTTGGGGTTCACGCTGCGAGATGATAAGGGCGCTGATATCCACCATGTCACCTCTTCCTGGCAACAGAAATGGCCAGCGCTGTTTGATGGACTGGGCTGCCTCACAGCTTTCACCCACAAGCCTCTGGTGGACCCTGGGGTGTCGCCAGTCATACAGCCCCTGCGCAGGATTCCCTTAGCCCTGCGGGAGGAAGTCACTGCTGAGCTTCAAAGGATGCTGGACATGGGGGTGATCGAGCCAGTTAATGCGGCCCCCTGGATTTCTAACTTGGTCATTGCAAAAAAAAAAATCTGGTGGAATACGAGTCTGTGTTGACCTGCGCTCTGTAAATAAGGCTGTTATCCCCGACAAGTATCCATTACCCACAGCGGAGGAGTTGACCACTCACTTCCATGGTTCGACAGTCTTTACGAAGCTGGATCTGCGCCAGGGTTACCTGCAGGTGCCACTCCATCCTTCCAGCAGGGATCTCACAGCTTTTGTCACACACGCTGGGGTATTTCGTTATACTCGTATGCCATTTGGCCTAAGCTCCGCCCCCAGCTGCTTCCAAAAGGTGATGGCCACCATCTTTGCTGGTATTCCCGGAGTTGCGGTTTTCTTGGATGACATAGTTGTTCATGCTTCGGATGTCCAGACCCATAACGATCGTCTCAGTAGGGTGGTCAGTGCTCTCATGGCACATAACCTTACGTTGAATGGAGAGAAATGCACCTTTGCGGCCTCAGCCATAGATTTTGTAGGGTTCCGCCTCACATCTAGGGGCATCTCCCCTCTTCAGTCAAATATTGAGGCTATTAACAAAATCCCAGAGCCCACCTCTGCCTCCCAGGTAGCCTCGTTTCTGGGAATGACAGCCTACTACCTTCGTTTCCTGCCTCAGTACTCTCAAACCACAGCACCGCTTCGCCAGTTACTAAAAAAAGAGGAGCCATGGGACTGGACGGCAGCATGCTCGGAGGCCATCCGGACTTTGAAGTCCCAGCTTACCACACCACCTGTCCTGGCCCACTTTGACCCTGACAGTCAGACTATCGTCACCTGTGATGCATCCACACAGGCCTTGGGAGCGGTGCTGTCACAAGAGCAGGATGGAGTGGAACGTCCAATAGCATTCGCTTCCAGAGCTCTGACCCCCACGGAACAGCACTACTCTGTCGGTGAACGCGAGGCTCTCGCGTGTATCTGGGCAACTGAAAGATGGCACCTTTTCCTCTATGGTCGTCGTTTCACCCTCCGCACTGACCATCAGGCTTTGATCACGCTCTTGTCAGCCTCCGGCTCAGGTCATAAACCCTTACGTCTGCACAGATGGGGCGAGCGCCTACGGCAGTATGATTATCAACTCAAATTCACACCAGGAAGGGACAATGTGGTCGCTGATCTTCTATCTCGATCCATCGATGCTCCCACACCGACAGCCTCGCCAGGCAGTGATGACATGGAGCCAGAACTCATCCAGATGCTCCATGCACCTCTGAAAACGTCCGTCTCTCTAGAGGAGCTGCAGAGGGAGTCTAAGCGTGACCCCACACTGACAACACTCCGCACATATATATGCTCCGGATGGCCAGCACGGACGCCTGAGGAGTTGAAACCTTTTGCTAAGGTACAAAATGAACTTTCCTGCTGGGGTGATGTTTGTGTCTCTAGGGGCCTCTGTACAGTGGTGCCGGGCAGCCTGCGTGCACGTGTCTTATCAATGGCGCATGAGGGCCACCTGGGCATTGTTAAGCTCAAGCAAAGATGCCGGGACCTGGTCTGGTGGCCAGGCATTGATCACGACATTGAACGGCTGGTCAGAGATTGTGAACCTTGTCTCCTCAGTGGGAAGACTGGACTACCAGCTCCAACCCCTCTTCAACCTGTTCCGTGGCCATCTCGCCCATGGGACCACCTTCAACTGGACATCTGTGGAGAAATTCATGACCATCGAGTTCCTCATCATCAACGCTTTCTGGTGGTCGTGTACGATCTCCACTCTAAATGGCCTGAGGTAATACCAACCGGAACGGTCACATCACAGACCATCACACAGATACTGGAAAGCCTGTTTGCTCGCTGGGGCATGCCCCGTGCCATCACTACGGACAATGGGCCGCAGTTCACCTCTGCAGAATTCTCTACGTTTCTTTGCAATAAGGGAATTAAGCATATCCGGGCTGCACTCTACCACCCCCAAGCGAATGGTGGTGTTGAAAGGTTCAATCAGAGCCTTAAGAACGGCATTCGTGCACATCTTGTCCAGGGGTACACATTCCAAACAGCACTCAACCTAACTTTAATGCATTATAGAGCTAGCCAGCACACCACCACCCAGGCCTCTCCTGCTTTGCTCATGCTCGGCCGGGAGATGGAGTTGCCATTGGACAGACTGAGAGCACAAGACTTGTCAGCAGCAGCGAATCGCACCTGGGTAGCAGCCAAAGCAGCGGTGACTTCAAATCAGAGGCGAATGAAGGACAACTTCGACAACAGGCACAAGGTCAAGGAGAGTAGGATAACCGTGATGGACTGGGTTCGGGTTCGCAGACCCCATCGTAGCAGCAAAATGGCTTCGTTTTGGTCTACACCCCTCCGGGTGGATCGTCAGTTACAGTCTGCCACATTCTTGTTGAGCGATGGCTCTCGCTGGCATGCTAGCAGACTAAGGAAAGTGCCAGCCCCTCCAAACTCAACCAGGTGCCTACGGGCGAGGGAGCCTAGTGAGAGAGCACCACAGCACATGCCCCTTCTGGCCCCTCCACTGGAGCCAGTACAGCCGCGGCCAGGCCCGGAGTTTCAAGGTTCCCCTGTCAGGGAAGCCCCACACCCATCTATGCCAGCATTGGGGTCTCAAAACCTTCATCCACTGCTTGATGTTAATCAGGGTGGTCAGGATTTGCCACGGCCAATGGCATTGGAGAGCCGACCGGTTCGGGCTAGGGCTCGTCCTGCATATCTGAAGGACTTTGTCACAGACTACCACGTATAGGTGTTTAGCCATTTTTCCTCAGCTATAGTTTAAGTTGAGACACAATTTTTGTAGTTCTTTATGGGGGGGGGAAATGTTGTATTCTTACTCGCGGTTTCCAAGGCAACCGAGGTTACGGGGTTCAGTGTGTGCGCATGCGTTGGGAGAATGTGTGGCATATGAAGTAAAGAGTTTATCGTTCTGAGCTCTGGTGTGGAATTGAACTTCTTTTTGAATAACTAAAAAACTTCAACATAACACCCATCATCTTTAAACAGGTTACAGCAAACACAAAGAAATGTTTGTCTCTTACTCTCCAGTGATGAGATCCCAGCGCAGACTGTAATCTGGATCATTCACAGGTGTAGCCCAACATGTGTCAATCACTGTGACCAACTGTCGACTGTCAACCCCATCAACACGAACCTCAACAAAAATCTCCTGGTTGAGTTCTGCATTCACACTACCATTGAAGGGCCGAGAGAACCCAACATCATGATATGGGATCATTCGGACCTGATACATCCCTTGACCAACAAGATTCTTGTTCACACGACTGGGAAAACAACAACACAGATCAGTTAAAATAAATATATGGGATATAGCCACTGATCTATATAAATGACTGGATTGCACATAGAAAGCTAATGTAAGAGCGAGAAGTGAAGCTACCAGAAGAGTTTGAGTGGCCATCTTGGTATTCCCAACTGGCAGAGGGCATCATTGACTTACATTCAAAATCATGATCTAAATTCACCTGGTGAATTACAGCGTATCAGTTTTTTGCAGTGCAGAGTAGTGCTTGTTGTTTCACAAATGCAGACATTTTTTTAATATTTTAGTGTCTTTACCTTACCAATTCATTATGTTCTGCTAAAGCCGCAGTGGTAAAGTTGATCGGTCAGCTTGGTCAACTGCATTTTCTGGTTCAGGTTCGGCTCGTATTGATATGGTAGCAAAGGTGAAATTACCTTCTGTCAGTATTGCATTAGGAGCTAATCTTCCAAATACGGTAAGGAGCGTCACATATTAGCTAACGTCAGAGGTATTCAGGCCAATCACTAATGTACTGGTTAGCTGGCCAATTGGAGGACACTGCACTTTTTAGAATAAGCTTTGTACAAAATTAACGCATTTCAAGGACATAGGGCATAAAGGAGCATAATGTACAGTATGTGGAAAATAATGTTTTTGAACCATAAACCATGCAAACACATTGCATTACACCAAATAACACTGTTTTAGCAATTTAATAGGGGCTCTTTAATTTAACAGAATGTTTACCTTACCAATATGGCGGTGCGGTGGCTTCACAATTGTGACGTCATGCACAATCCAGACATTTATTTAGATCAGTGGATTTTCTTGTTGTGTATAATTATGTATACTGACAAAGTAGAAATGAATTCTGACCTCTCCAGTGGGTTGATTTCTATCATAGAAAGTGTTTGGGTTTGGGGGTAAACACAGCTGAAAGATATCTGCAGAATTCTCTCTCTACTGATGAGACCTTTAGGTGACCCTGGTGCTCCCAAAATAAAGTTCTCATAGATGATATGAGTGCCATTGGCCTGTGGATCACAAACATAATTTGTAGTTAAAAAATTAGAAAGATCAGAAAATGATTTAGATTGAACAAATTGTAAAATTTAGCTATAGTTTGAGTGTATTTGAACTAGGTATGTTAACAGTTAATTGAACTTCGATAAGAATTAAATCGATAAAACGTAACGTTAAGCAAGATCATGCACATGTGCGCAGTGCCTGCGCAAAACACATACAGACGGAGAACATAAATGAAATAGGCGCGCAGAAGTTAAACGAGCCATGATCACAACAATGCTCGATGCCAAACTCGATTGCCATCTCCATAATATAATCATCTTTGCTAAAAAGTACGCTGCAGGTCTAAGCTGAGGTGATGACAGGGAAAGTGCCTTTCTTGGATATAATTACAACAAACGGTGTATCGACTCAGAAAGCGAGGTGAACGCTAGAAAAATATAATTGAATATGGGAAATTGCATGAATTGACATCCCCAATTTGAACACTATGTAGAAGAGTCTCACCATAAGATTTGTACCACAGGTGTGTCCATTATTATCAAAACTAAACTCCACTCGGCCGTTCTGGATGATTCCTCTGCAGCTGGGATCATTGAGGTGCAGGCCATCAGCTGAAAAACCAGCTTCAAAGAGCTGACAGCGAGATATAGATATAGATCCTGTACTGCTTTCACAGGTTTCAAAGAAATCTGAGAAGTAAAAACAGATTGTCAGCATTGGAAAAAAAAGAAAAGTGTTATACTGTATTTCTGAATATTGTAACAAGATGATTCTAACCAAAAGAGTCAGGATCAGATCTGGTTCGGTTCTCATTGCATAAACAGCCGTAAACACCGTTCATCTCTCCACACCATTCATCTTCAGTACAGTTGAGTGCAGAACATGGATCTCTTTCAGCTAAGAAGAAAACAGATGAACAGACACACAACAAATTTTGGATCCCCTGATTTATTTTACGTTTCTGTTTGGGTTTAGAGGTAAAATAAACTTAAAGAGTAGTTCACCCAAAAATGAGGGATGAGGGATTGACTTGGCCATAGTCATTTTTATTTCTACTATAAATAGTCAGTGGGCCCTATTTTTTTGGGTGAACTACTCCTTTAACCAGTTAAAAGTCAACCAGTTCATGAAGCCTTTGCACTAAAAGCATATGCTTGGTTTCATTTCAAAGCAGACACTTGGAAGTTTATTGTAAAGACTGAATTATTTTTGTTATAATCAAAACACTAGTTATGAAAGTCTAAATATACATTTTTAATAACTTCACAAAATACATTTGATACATCTTTATCAAAAACTAATTGAAATTGTCCCTAAAAATATCTAGAAATGCACTGCAGCTAAAGCCACAGGACTGAAGGATTTTGTAGAACAGCTTTTTTAAAAGGAAGTATGTATTTAGGCAAAAATAAAGTTTATTTAATTTTTTATGTCATTCGTTTTGTTGCATGTTGAGAATTTTGACTTACGGCACTGCAGAGTGGAGCGCCATTCTGGGATCTGTGTGCCCAATACGACACAAGCCGCCTCATAAGCCTGAACAGCTGAACACAACATGCCATTTTGTGCTGTGTAGAGACACAGGTCATACACACAGGAGTAATAGTACGGTGCAGGGTCAACATGATGATGGCATTGCTGGAAGGGTCCGGTTGTGTTGGTGATAATACCGCACAGATCCGAATACTCCTGTTTGAATGGACACTCGTCAGGATCTCCGGTCCGATCGCTCGCACCACATCTAAGAAAACACAAAAATGGAGGTCAGTTTCTTGTGCATTAAAGCAATGTCTCAAGATCAAGTGGTATTTTTTATTGTATAGTGGTATCTGTGGTTATAGTAGTGATCCAGACAAACATTAAAGCATCCCAGCACTGTTCTGTTTCTGAATTACTGTCAACTCAGAATTTCATGTCCTCCTGAGGTTATGAACGCTTTATCAATGAAGTTCACAACTAAACCGAATGAAATGGCATTTATTTTTTTCATGACTAGTGTTTTGCATATCGATTCTACAGATTTGTGTAACTGAAAACATCTTCACATGTCTTTATAACATGTAAATAACATGTAAATAACATTACTTCTCACATTATCTTAGTACTTTGTTTAGAATGATTAAAAAAAGGAAAAATTTGTCCAGAAGTTGGAGCCACGAATTTAGGGTCCCACACTTCTTACCCTGGTGTACTGGTGTTTGATATCCAGCTGTTGCCAAAGTCATTATCATTTGGTGCAAGATCTCCATTGGGTGATGCGATATCATCTGTTGGGTCTCCATTGTAATTGCCACACATTCCACATATGGACCCATGGAAACTTTGGCTTAATCTGACTAGAAGGGTGCTCTGACCATCAAAATGGACGGTGAATTCATTGAATGCATTCACAACCACAAATCCCGGCTCCTCATATACTTCAACAAGATCACTGATTTGAAAGGTTGATGAGTCAGTGGAGTTCCCATTAACCTGGATGGAAATTAAAGAATTAAATTTAAAAGAATTAAATTCATTAAAAATTACAAATTTGGAGTAAACGAAAGATAAAGACAAATGTATTTGCTTTGACAATATAAAATCTAACTTACTTTCAGTCTTCTGTTCTGTCCAATAGTGATTTGTGCCTGTTGTCCATGGTGGGACAGCCAAACATCCACTACAGACACAAATGACACCGCCATGTTTCCACGGTGCCTGTTTGTGGCCACCAGACGGAACTCCAGATCTTCATCAGTAGCGTTACCACAAGTCTGGGCGATCTCATATGAACACGTTCCCTGATAGAAATTGACACAATGCTCAAATCACATTATAGTCGCAAAAATTCTAAGTACTTTCACTAATATTCTGTCATGGGTTGGTAATAAAGTTGTGAGGACTTTGCTGTTTTGATTTTGATCAATTCATACCTGAAAGTGGGCCACAGCCCCATCAAAGGTAATGTAGTGAGGGTCACCCCATACTGTACACGTGGACATTTCGCCGTAGCAGCCACGATGTCCATTTCTGACTGTACACTCCATAGTCGGTGGGCAAGAGGATTCAGAACAACGCAGATCATTCGGGCCAAAACACTCACAGCGTTGAGAACATTCTGAGCTCCAGAACTGTTCACCAATCTATTAAAAAATAATGATTGAATGTTCATTCCTTTAGCTAAGTAAAAAAGGGGTTACCATTGAGTGCCATGATGTCACCACATTTTCTTCTTTTTAGAACCACAAAAAGCAGTGCTCTGAATACAGTAAAAATCAACTACCAAATAATCATCCATAAAAAGACATTGCCAGTAACGCAGTAAAACTAAAGCTTATAAAAGGAAATTTTAAATACTCACATCATGGTAGAATCCGTCATACAAGCAGCCGCATTGCTCTACAGGTACACAGAGTCCTGAGCTCCTCACAAATCCATCATTACAGAAACAACCCTCTGAGCATGTGTGTTCACAGCTAGCATCAACGCTGCTGGCACACGTATGACCGCAGTCTGTGCCACACAACTCATAGTGGCTGTTCTCTAACTGACACGGCATGACTGTCAATGAAACAAACAAAACATATTCATCACAAATATGAGCAAAATGTAAATATATCAATGTACTATACCATCAAATTGTTTGGTAGTATCATTCAGCCTGTATAATACACTTACTGTAGTTATAAACACTATGCAAAATAAAAAAGCAACACATTTTTTAAATTCAATTATGGTTTTTCCCACTTCCAGTCACTTACCACAGGATGCACTTTCTCTCCACTGGAAGACAACAGCATTGGCAGATTGACAAGCCCTCATATAGGATTCCAAAGAGTGGCACAAGACATCATTTCGGTTCCCAGAGAGGCACACATCAAATGAACAGTCATTAAAGTATGCTTGTGGATCTACAACGGAATGGCAGAAGCTAAATGGGCCCTGGTTGTCCCTGATAATCTCACACAGATTATGAGCAATGGTCTGATCTTGGCATGGGCCATCATTTCTATTTTGTGTATCAATGCATGGCACTTCCTCCTCAACCTTCCATTTAGCCCCAAACTGATCTGCTGATGGTGCCAAAGAACCTGAAGGAGTCATGAAGTCATCTTCTGTATGACCATTAAAGTTGCCACAGAGTCCACACGTAACTCCTCTGTAGTCTGCAGGTACAATGATGTTTACTGCCCAAAAGCCATAAGTCACACTGAAACCAAAGTCAGTTGAAACAACTGTTTGTGATCCAGTGGAGTAGATAGATACCCTGCCAGAGTCAAGTAGGATTGGGAGATTTCTGATCTCTCCATCAACCTGAATAGAAAAACATACAGATAATTTACACTAAGCAGACAAATAGTGACTAAATACAACTGAACAAATAATTGTAACCAGCACAAAAGATTGCAAAAGTAGTGCTTGTATCACTAATTAAAGACAGTATAAAGATTAAATTGTTCATAAAAGTTAAAAATAAAAAAATGCCCTGCAATGAAAACGATAATGAGTGATATTTGTTACCTGAACAGAAGAATAACCATTCATATCCTGTGTCATGTGCACAAGATGCCCAGAAACATTGACAAAAACTTGAACGGTAACTGAAACCGAGGATCCCCACCATGCCTCATTCCTTGCGTCCACCTGGAAGACCGGAAGCCCACGAGTGTCATTACATACTGTGGCCAGCACATATCTGCATGTGCCCTGAAAATCAAAGTAGGTTCCATCAAAAGATATATAATGGGGGTCTCCTGAGGCAGAACAGCTAGCATGTGGATTGGGATGACAGCCGTACTCTCTATCGACTACACGGCAGACTTCTTGTTGATTGCAAGATGATGGTGTGCATTGGACATTTCCAGTAATCCCATTACAAACACACAGAGACTGACACTCTTCACCATGCCAGAACTGCTCTCCAGGCTGCCGATAACGTCCAGCATAGTGGCAACCACAACCTGTTGGAGGCACACACTGATCTCCATTCAGAACAAGTCCATCATTACACTGGCAACCCTCCTGGCACTGCAAGGTGTACTGAAAGGGAAATGAGAGACTAGGGCAGGACGCAGGACAGGATGTGCCACACAATTCATAATGGGTATTTAGTGGACAGATGGGATCTGGAAACAAAGCATAATGACAATCATGAGAATGCGATTAGCACTTTCCAGCTCAATGTAAAAGTAATTAATTAAACAATATTCAGTTTTGAATCTGCAAATCTCAGAAGTTACAAGACACTAACCACAGTAGGTAATGCTCCTCCACTCTCCAACTGTGATGCCATTCTGTTGGCAGAGCAGTGTGTATCCCCGCAGGGACTCACATAGAGCCTCTCTTGCACCGCTTGTCTGCTCCAACATTTGAATGCAACCTTGTATGCGCTGTGAAGGGTCTAGTGTTCTGCTGCACTCAGAAAATGGTCCATCAGGCATGGTCATGATGCTACAGTGCTCACTGAACTGACTGCTGTTCTGATATTGTCCTCGTTCCCAAAGGTCAGCTGTGTCCTCACAGTGGGCTGATAGGGATCCATCACGCCAACTGTCTGCAAATGTCTGGGTGTCGTTCTGTAGGACACCATCTGGGCTGTAAAACTCATCGTCAATGTTTCCATTGAAGTTTCCACATAGACCTCCGAGTGTACCACTGTAAGTGCTTGGTGCTGTGATTCGGACAATGTGTGGCCAGTCAGCTCTAATGGTCACCCCAAAGTTTGTTTCCAGAACAAAACCCCTAACACTGCTGTGATAGATGCGGATCGGACTGGAACCAACACTGATGGGCAAACCAACCATCTGTCCATCCACCTGTGTATGAGAATGGGGAACAAATGTTGAATTATCTAGCATGTGAATTACATTGCTTTTCATTCAGGGAAAACTTATGAGTGCGTTTTGGCTAACCTGTACATTGCTACCTTCTCCCATTTCTATGAGGACCTGAGTTCCTTCTGCCTCAAACTTCAGGAACCTAGCAAAACCTTGAAGGCCTCTAGGCACTTTCTCCACTGTCAAAGTAAATGATCCCAGTTGGAATGGTGCCATCACCCTTGCAAGGGTCAGTCCACAAGCTCCAGGATATCTGAAGGTTTGCCCATCAAAGGTGTGATATGAACCCAGGCCTTCAACTGAACAAGTAGCATAGCTGGTGGGTCTGCAGCCTCTCTGACCATTATGAACTTCACACACCTCTGCTGGACCACACTGATGCTGATTGCAGATCATTTGCCTGTTGCTGCAAACACATTCCCTGCCACAGTCCTCATCTAACACTACTGACTGTCCCTCAGCATAATAGAATCCCTCAAGGGTGCATCCACAGGCTGCTTGAGGTACACATGTACCAGCACTGAGAATGTACCCATCATCACAGATACAGCTCTCTTGGCCCGGCAAGATGCATTTCATCGGAGCAGAGGGATCACTGCAGGTGGCAGGGCAGCTGGTTCCTTGGGCCTCAAAATGGCTGTGCTCAATAGGGCAATTAATCTCTGAAATGGGAGGGTGTAAGTAAGAACAAGCAACAATCTATGATCTTTCTCCTGCTGTAGCACAGTGATTTAAGATAAATGCAAATGATCTTACCACAAAATCCCTGTTGTCTCCACTGGCCTAGTTGTACCCCCTGTTGTTGGCATTGAGCAGCATACACATTGAGAGCCTGACACAAAATTGGTTGGTATCCTCCTCCCAGGCAAAGATCGTAGACACAGTTCTCTATGTAGGTCTGTGGTGCAAGGACAGAGTGGCAGGCAGCAAAAGGACCAAAAACATCTCCTAAGAGGCCACAGTGGTTTGTATCACTGTAAACACTCATATCATTGGTGCTACAATCAAGACAAGCCAGACCAGTGCACCTGACATTATGACATTCAGGGTCTGTGTCTCCCTCTACTTGCCAAGAGTTTGCAAAGTCCACATCTGAGCTCAGTATCTCTCCAGATGGAGAACGGAAATCATCTTCAGGATGCAGGTTAAAGTTCCCACACAGACCACATGTGGCGTTCTGATATTCATAAGGTACAGAGATTGTGACCCAGCTGTATGCATCATATGTAACCACCAAACCAAAGTCTGTGCTGATGACCAAGGTGAAACCTGACTGATAGACCTGGATGGAGCCATTGTTCAGTGTGAATGGTGTTGCTCTAAAGGTACCGTTAACCTGGACAATGTTGAGACGAGAGAATTAAAAAAGATAAAGGATCATCAAATTCAAATCAATATGATTGCAATGTAGAAATATTATAAAGTAATACCAACCTTTGCCTCATAATAGTGATCTTTAATCAGTTCAATTTCTTGATCATACACAGACACTCTGACCATCCGAGTCCATGACACATGTGTACTACCTCGATGATCATTTTTGCCCTCAATGTGATAGTATGACAAACCATATCCACAAACCTAAACAATGATACAAGTCCAAAATTATAAATGAATTATAAATTAGATCACACAATTACATCACAAATATAAATCTAACCTCAGAGAGAACATAAGTGCAAGTTCCTTGAAAGTGAAAAATCTGACTGTCAAAGGTGTAGTAATGAGGATCTCCAGAGATGGTGCAGGTTTGTCTTGGAATGTTCTGACAAGAGTATTGGAAAGCTGCTGCACGACATGCTTGGGAATAAGTGCAGGGTTCCGGGCTGCACTGGAGGCCTCTGCTGGTACAGGTGCATCTCTCCTGACATGTGGCATCACTCCAGAAAGAATCTCCTAATTGCACTGATAAACCTGAAACAAGGACTTACTGTAGGTACTGTGGATTTAAAGACTAGGAGAGAACCAGCTTAGATCAAAAAGAATCCAAAACTCCTGATTAACAGTTGTTTCTGATGAAGATGGCTAACCAAATGAGGCCTGCTGGTTAGAAAGCTAACCAGTTTAAATATTTAACCACAAAGGAGCCAGATATTAACGTTAGTATGGCAGCATTCTATTCTGAGGACTGACACCCAAAACGCAACATGTATGCTCTTGACAGTGAGTGCTGGACTTTAAAACCTGGGGCCCATTTCAGGAAGGAGGTAAAGTAAAACTCTGAGTATGTTAACCCTGAATTTAGCAAAACTCTGGGTTTTTTGTTCAAGAATGTAAGGTATATCAAACCCAAAACAGCGGTATAAGCAGTGTTAAAAATGAAATAGTTAAGTTCATAGTTCCTATTTCAAAATTTTGAACTAGTGCACAGTTCCAAAAATGAAGTTATTTATAGTTCTTTTTTCCCATATTATTTTTAAAAAATTATTGCCATTATAGCCCATGTAGAACCACAGATGGGAATTTTTTGATCAGTTTTAACACTGAAGATAAATGCGTCAGATTTCATCTTCATATCCAACTGTAAATCCTCATCCAACTAGGGTTTACATAAGCATTGACTGTCTCTTAAAGGCTCTCTAAGCGAATCTGCGAGACGTTAGTTTTTGTTGACGTTTGAACTGTTTTCAAACAGACGGAGCGTAGCTAACTCCTCCCCCTCCCCCTCCCTTCCGTGCTTTCATGAACGCGCCCAACCCCCACCCCCAAATCCTTTTTGTCGTTTATTGGCTGGAATATTTTGTTTTGTTTTGTGGTGCTAGGTTTGGCCACTATGTTGATATTGCCGTTTGTGAAGCCTGGGCTGTCTAAAGAGATCGCGTTTTTTTACAGTTTGATAAGCGGACAGGCAGCAAGCAGATAGTGAGGAGATGTTTCCGGTATGTAACAAAAATTTTTTTATGGTCTAACACGCGTCAATTCGCTTAGAGCGCCTTTAATTTTCTCTTAAGAGATTGGGTGTTTTTTCCACTACATTAAGGCCTGTTTACAGTGTGTTTTAGCCGGGGTTTTCTATTGAACAACGTTAAACTGAGATAATGTGCCGTTCACAAGCACCAGAATTGAACGAGTTCACAGTAACGTTTATCAGGGAGTACAGTACGTTCAGTTCACGAGTTCATGAATTTTCGTTCAGGCACAACACTGGGTATAAGTCAAGCCTATATCATAGGGAGAGGTAACTTATACTCAGAATCACTTTAGGGTAGCTTACTCGCCGAACGTATCCTGGTAAGGAGCAGGTTTTATTTCATAAACACCCCCCCCCCAGTGTTTAACTATCTTGTTTATTGGTACATCCATTCATTGCAAACATTTTTATTATGTAAACTGCAAAAAAAAAAATAGCTTTATGTTATAATTAAATTGCCTTTAAACTTACTACTAAATATACAGTGATTTATTTATTGCACTAAAATTTCAACTAAGAAGCTAAAATAGTAAGTTGAAATTACTGGCAAAGCCAATTTAATAAACTTAGGTGCAAAGACCATCTAAGCGACTAAAAAGTAATGTTCTTTTATAGAGGATCCTGTAGCTGATGATGAATTCAGTTACATTGCCAGCAGCCATATCACCCTGTAGCCCAAGACAGCTTGCCCACTGAAGCTAAGTAGGGCTGAGCCTGGTCAGTACTTGAATGGGAGACCTCCTCGGAAAACCAGGTTGCTGCTGGTAGAGGTGTTAGTGAGACCAGCAGGTGTGGATCTGTGCTCTGTGTGGATCCTAGCACTATACTGTCAAAAGCAGTGTCTTTCGGATGAGACGTTAAACCGAGGTCCTGACTCTCTGTGGTTGTTAAAAATCCCAGGATGTCATTTGTAAAAAGAGTAGGGGTTTGCCACAGCATCCTGGCCAAACTTGCCCATTGAACTATAAATCATCGGCTATATCAGTTTCTGTCTCCTCTCCACTAAAAAGCTGGTGTATGGTGGGTGTTCTGGCGCTATATAGCTGCTGTTGCATCATTCAGGTGGATGCTGCACATTGGTGGTGGTTGAGGAGATTCCCCCATTCATATGTAACGTGCTTTGAGGTCTGCAGAAAAGCACTATATGTAACAAATTGTTATTATTTATTTTGGGAGAGGATTATGAGACCCAGAATAGATTTTTGTCATATTCATGTAAATTTATTTGAGCTGCATAATTTTTCTTTGTATTGGTTTTAAAATATATTGATAGTAATTGCGTGACTAATATCAGACTTTGTGGCTGTGCTCTTATATCTGAACAGTTGCATTTGTGTTTCTTATGAATTCTTTTATCAGAGTCCTTGATGTAGTGCGTAGTGTTGTGTGTATTGTGCAGCACAGACATACTTTCCGTGACCTGAGTTTAAATAGCGACTTGGCTTTTGGTTTTAATAATGTCAAACATTTGTAAAGTGAGATAGTCTTTGAAGTCTTATGTCTAATTTTTAGCTGCTTTCATGTTCTTTCCGTCCATGGGAATGCATTTGCATAAAAATAATAAAAAGCATCAATAACTTACAGTCCTCTGTTTATTTACATCTCATATTTAAACCGTGATAAAAAATAAGCGTACATATTGACTTGAGTAACAATTTGCCACAACAAATCTTTTCTTTAAAATATGCTCACAGCTGCTGTACACTCACAGCAGTAGCCTACTAAATGATATAATCAAACAACATGTTTAATGCACAATCTTTCTCACTCGGTCTCGTGCAGTGCATTTATCCTCATATTCATTTTAAACTTCAGAGAAACATATTAAACAACTTATTTAATACTTTAGTGATGAACAGTGTTGGGCAATAACGCGTTACTAGTAACGCGTTACTGTAACGCAGTTACTTTTATCAGTAACTAATACTCTAACGCATTACTTTTTAAATTAATTAACTCCGTTACCGTTACCAAATGGTGCGTTGTTCCGTTACTTTTTTTAAATTCATTCATATTAATACATTTTGGCTGAAGTGTAGCCCACAGCCTAACCTGTTTACAGCAGCGACGCATTGTATGATTGGCGGATGCCACCAACGTAAACACGAAGAAGACGCACTGTGGGCGTGTTTTCGTTTATTCAAGTATGTGCGGCGGTCATGGCGAGTCAAGGCGAGAGCAAGACGAGTTTCTCCAAGTGGAAATATGCTCATTATTTCACTTTAGTTGAGCAGAAAGACAAAAACATTTTAGTCAAGTGTAAGCTGTGTCTTTCTGGATCGAAGGTCCTATCTACTGTGACAAACAGCAACTCCAATCTGTTGAAGCACCTCCATAAACTACATGCCTCGACGAAGCTAGAAGCTAACCCGGTGCCGGTGGACACATTAGAAGTGAGTGAAGCACCTGCAGCCAAACAACAGCGACTAGATTTTAACCGCACTGTTAGCCAAGGACAGATCAACAAAGCTATCGCACGTTATGTTGTTGAAAACATGCAGCCTGTCTCTACTGTGGAGTCACCGGCTTTCAGGCAGCTCGTTAGCATGATAACATGTTCAGGGGGTACACAGCAGCAAATGGGACGAAAAACTTTTTCCAACTACTTGGATAAAGAATATTCAAAAATGGAAAATGAGCTGAAAACAACATTTGAGGGGCTAGACTACATCGCGACCACTGCAGACATTTGGTCTGTCCACAACAAAAGCTTCCTAGGCATGACAGCCCACTGGATAAACACCGCTACTTTTAAACGTCAGAAAGCTGCGTTAGCCTGTAAAAGGATGAAAGGTAGACACACGTATGATGTCATCGCTGCTGAGATCGATCACATCCATTCATTATATGGACTGTCCACGAAAGTTACAGCTACGGTTACTGATAACGGTTCTAACTTTGTAAAAGCCTTCCAAATTTATCAGCCGGAATCGCTCTCTGACGACGATAATGAAGAGGATGAAGAGGTTACCTTCACAAATGTTGCAGACGTGCTTGACACATCCACAGAGGAGGGGATTGTTTTGCCACCACACCTGAGGTGTGCCTCTCACACGCTTAATTTAATTTCATGCTCTGATGTGGACAAGTGGCTGCTTTCCAATCCTGGGACTAAAGGAATATACAGAAGTGCTACAGCCAAGTGCACAGCACTGTGGAGTAAGGCTAGCCGGTCGACTTTGGCTTCAGAGTTAGTGGGTGATTTGGTTGGCAAAAAACTGCTTGTGCCATGCTCCACAAGGTGGAATTCAATTTATGATGCTGTGGCAAGAATAGTTGAAATACCCATGACTGACTTGAGCACCATCTCTAATCGTTTAGAGCTAAAATGTATTAGTGAGAGGGAGTTTCAGTTTTTGAGGGAATACTGTGCCATCATGAAGCCTCTCACAGTTGCTCTGGATATCCTGCAAGGAGAAGAAAACTGTTACTATGGCACCCTCCTGCCCACAATAGAAGTTTTGATGTCGAAGCTACTGGAGGTAAAAGAAGGCCTGATTATTGCAACTGGCCTACCTGATGCAATAGTTCAGGTAAGAAACATTCATCAATATTTAAAAGAAGTTTATAGATGTAAACATTAATATTTTAAGCTGAGAAAGCATCAATCTAGCCTAAGAAATGAAAAGAATGTAAAGTGCAAAAAAATATTTTTGATTCTATTCTCTCTTACACACACACACACACACACACACATACACACACACACACACACATTCTGGTTTCCATGTTTTGTGGGGACATTCATAGACGTAATGCATTTTATACCGTACAAACTGTATATTCTATTCCCCTTACCTGCCCCATTCCCTAACCCCAACCATCACAAAAACCTTTCTTGTACCTTAGATTTTCAATAAACATCATCTTGTTTGATTTATAAGCTTGTTTCCTCATGGAGACATCAAAATGTCCCCACAAGGTCACAAAAACACTGGTATTCCTATCTTTGTGGGGACAATTGGTCCCCACAACGTGATAATTACCAGGTACACACACACACACACACACACACACACACACACACACACACACACACACACACACACACACACACACACACACACACACACACACACACACACACACACACACACACACACACACACACACACACGTCTGCACCTACCCACTGGATTAAAAATAAACAGTAATAATACCATAATTCCTTTTTTGCAAAATAAATTTTTAGTTTTGTCCAATAAATTGCACATATATTTTCAGTTTCTTAATGTGTGTGTTTTTGAAATGTATAAAATGATTTTATAATTTATATCTACATGTATAGGTCAAAAATCACATAGTGATGTGATGTACAGCTTTCATAGAATGTACAAAGAGGAAATCTTTCACTCATTCTAATATCTGTGTCACTGTGTGTGTGTTTTTTGCAGGCAATCAAAACACGATTTGCATCTGTCTTGGAAAGCAACGATGCCATACTGGCAGCTGTTACGCTTCCTATGTTCAAACTGCGATGGTTGAGAGACCAAAGGAAGAAAGAGATGGTCAAAGGAATGCTGGCAGCAGAGTGTCACAAGCTCATCCCTCGCCCTGGCCCTGTTCAGCAAGCAGCCAAGATGCCAGTGTCTCCGACAACACCAGACTCAAGCTCCTTCAATGTGCAGGACTTTTTCTGTTTTGAGGAGGCTGATGATACCTTCAGCACTGTGGAAACTGAAGTAATGACTTACTTGAGAACAGCCGAAACAGGGATGGAGATTCTTAAACAATTTCCCACAATAAAGGAAATTTCTCTGAAGAAAAATGCAGCTACTCCATCCAGTGCACCCGTTGAAAGACTTTTCAACCTGGGAAGTCTGGTACTGTCTCCAAAGAGAAACAAGCTGTCTGACCAAAGGTTTGAGAGACTACTTCTTATGCGGTACAACCACTGGTTTGAAGGGTAAAACTCAACGTAAACATTCATTCAGGTCCTTGCTAGTAAGCACCTTTTGTTGATTCAAATAAATAAGCACACATTTGTTATTAAAAATATTTGTTGTTAAAAATAATGGTTAGTTTAGTAGGCACAGTGAAATTTCTGTTATGTCTGAGAACACTAATTTTATGCATTATAAAATGCATTATGTTGTATTGCTAGGAAAAATGCTGTTTTGTTTCTATGTTTTTTACATTGTTATAGACATATACAACAGCAGATTTTGCAATTTGAATACACACAGCTTACTTTACATAAGTTGGTGACATGCAACTCTTAATTTGTGGTTATGTTGAAAATTGATATGTTGTTTTTTATGCATATCATTTATGGTTTTCAATAATAGCAGTTTTTTAATGCTGAGTTTCTTCAAATTGATTCTGAATAATTCAGATTGATTTCATTTATTTATTTTAGTTTTGTGTTATGTTGTACATTGTTGATAGTTTTCATACATAAGCTGTGAAAGGAACATTTTTAAGGGCGGAACTGCTTTTATGATGCAAAAGCCACTTTAGTTTTTGATTCTGAATATATTATTCAGCTTGTTTTGTTATTTATTTTAGAAATCCTTGTGATATATTCAGTTTGTGCTGGTCTGACTTAAATAAAATAGTGTTTAAAAATTACTTTGTGTTTATGTCTGTTTTGTGTTTGTATAGACCATAACACATAAAAGGGCATTAATGGGGACATTAAAGAACGTTCTTTAAAAAAGTAACTAAAAAGTTACTTTTAACAGTAATGCATTACTTTTTGGTTTAAGTAATCAACAAAGTAATTGAGTTACTTTTTGAATGAAGTAACTAGTAACTGTAACTAGTTACTTTTTCTTAGTAACTAGCACAACACTGGTGATGAAAGTATTCTCTCTCTCTCTCTTGTAATGCAGATGAAGGGGTGGTATTATTATAATAAGATCCCCTTACTATGTCAAGCTGGAAGCGAAATCTGAATAACCTATTTTTTCACATGCCTGCAGAGAGAGGCTTCCCAAAACAAAGTTAAAGGGTTGCTATTCTTCATGTTTTCTAGGTTGGTAGAAGCACCGGAGACCCAATTATATCACTTAATCATGGAAAAAGTCAGATTTTCATGGAATGTTCCCTTTAACTCAGAGTCAACCTACTTAGAGTCTAACACAGTCTCACCCCATTTCGTCAATATTTGACGACACTTGACCATTCGTCATATGTTGACGTGAAGGGTATACCTTTCGCGTCATTTTTTGACGAACTGGGGACTTCAATACTATTACGTCCGTTGCATTCTCTTTCCTATTTTATTACCATTTGCGCGTCGGTTTAGGGTTAGATTACGCAAAATTAAACAGTGTACGCGAAATTAAACAGTGTACGCGAAATTAAACAGTTGTCACCTGGCGTTGGGGTTAGAAACAGTTGTCACCTGGCGTTGGGGTTAGAGTTAGGTTTGGGTAGGGATGTCATTATGTAAATCTAACCCTAAACCGACGCGCAAATGGTAATAAAATAGGAAAGAGAATGCAACGGACGTAATAGTATTGAAGTCCCCAGTTCGTCAAAAAATGACGCGAAAGGTATACCCTTGGTCAAGTGTCGTCAAATATTGACGAAATGGGGTGAGACTGGGTTGTAGAGTCAATCAAACTAACAAATTTCAGATGTTCTGTAACCGAAAACGGTTTCCTATCTCAGAGTAAGTTGGTTGAATCTCCTTACTAAAATGGGCCCCTGATGGCTTCACCATGTCAACAATTCGCTTGTCAACTGTTTATATTAGATATGCACTGGGAAAATAAAATTACCATTGAAGTGACATCCCTGTGGTCCATTATCTGTTCTGAAGGCCCATCTGCCTGTTACATTGACATTGGTGCTGTGTGTTAAGCCTGTGAAGTCAGTCTGGAGTGATCCAGTTATTGAGAAATAGTAGCTGGAGTTGACGGTGTCATAACCGGCCTAATGGTAAGAAAAAGATCAAGATGCCTACTTAGTCATTTAGTTACAGATAATACAATTAGATTAGATTTTCTTTTATTAGATTTTGTGCATACCTGTACATATCGCTGTGATGGAGAAATTCTACCATAGTTCATTAAAACAAATGAGAGATGGCCATTTGAAATCAAAACCACTTGGAATGATGTTTCCTGTAAGTATAAACAGTTTTTTGAATATTGAATAGTCATCGTTTTGCTATTTAAAATATTTTATTGGACAGAAGTGAACCAAGTTTCTTACAGTTCCTGAATATGATAAATATGCTACTCTGTCCCAAGTTGCAACAAAGACCCATGAAGCAGAAAAGCTCAGATCAGGGAAGTATTGATTTATGTCTTGTGTAGCTTGTGTCAGGACATCGCCAGAGGTGTACTGCTGATATGAGATCACACCGTTCTCACAATTATTAAGATCAGTCCAGAATGGAGCGATGATGTCTTTGCCACCATGACCTGGGAAGCTGTATGGGAAGTAGCTGTACCATGGTCCATCAAAAGTCAAGTGTCCATTGTTGTTGACCTAAAACAGATTTGGATTTATTATCACGTCAATTTTTTTTTAAAATCAGGTAACAGGACAATCCATTATTTAATATGTATCATTAATTTCTAATCATTCAAAATTAAACATAACCAAAATCTTTCATAAAGGTTAACTTACATAAATTTGGTTGTATGTGTGTCCAAAATATATAAACGGTTGCAGGAGGTAGATGACTGCAGAACTTCCATCATCACTGCATCCATTCTCTGTGTCTCCAACTCCAAATGGATAAAATGGGATTGGGCCTGAAATAATATTGAAGAGTAATAGATAATTAACCTGTAAAACTATCATATCATTTTTGTGTTTTGTGTATAGTGTATATGTACCAAAGTACATACAAGTATCGTATAAGAAACAAGTAATGGAAACACCAAATTTGGAATAAAAATGCCTTACTTCGCAAAAATGTTTCGTTTGAGGTGGTTTTTGACTTATGCTAAAAAGAGTAAATGCAAATAATGGAAGATGGAAACGCATTTGCTGAAAAAATCTGACATATCGAAAATTAAACCCATACACTTATGGAATGTTTTTTTGGTCTTTTTTAAATTAATTAAATTATAAAATAATTAATTAAATTATAAAATAAAAAAAAAATTGCAAAATATGTCCCAAATTTGAAAATTAAATGCTAAAATAAAAATTAAAACATTATTTCATTTTCATTTTTAACGCGATGAAGCATCATTCCGGCCAAATTAAAAAATTAAATTAAATTGATGATTTGATATTTCATTTTCAATATAATCTTGAGTCAAGACTGACAATATTAAAATAAAAAGGCAAGCTTGAAAAGGAATCTGTAAAAATTTTTTCTAAAAGGCTTTTTATTCATGCCCAAGCAATAATAGGGACAAAATTAAAATGTAAAGTTCAGTTTTAATTTTGTGTTCTGTTTAAATTATTTGTTTTCATTTTCTTTTTCGTTTTCATTTTCATTTTCATTTTCAACTTGTATGGAAATTCAATGTTAATCAATGGGTGGCGTTTACTTGCTTAAAAAAAAGGGGATTGGCTGAAGCAGCGTTGCCAACTCAGCGACTGTGTTGCTAAAATAGCGACTTTATTGCTACATCTAGCGACTTTTAGGCCCATTTAGACAAACTTAGCGAATGTTTAGATGAATCTTAGCTTTACATCTGTACAGATAGGCTACTGTGTCGCTTGTACTGGCCCAAGAGTGCCGGGTGGCGCTGTCCCGGTGAAATGTGCGTCTGGTGTCTCTGTGCATGGAGCTGGGCAGTGTAGGAGCTGACGCGTGGATGGGATTCGCGTACATTGTTTACATTTCAAAGGAGGAACAAACAATAAAAAGTGGCTTGTCCGCTGTTATATATGTGCATATTTTCACACATCTGGTCCGGTGAGGCGTCAGTTTAACGAGCTGATACACCGACCAGTCACTTACTTTTAAATGAACATTATCTGTTTATTTAGCCTATGTGTTGTCTGTACAAGTATCAGAATTTGCATCCTCTGTGAAATGCGAGTCTCTCGGAGTCTACTCTGTACACTGCACTGGACACAACATACAGTTCTTCTGACCATAGCTGAAGCGTGGAAGACGAGCTACGCACATAAGGGCTGTGACGATATCACAGTAATACTGCATCACTGCTGTAATAAGATGCAAGCTGCGCTGATGTCACGGCCGCAACCTTATAAAGCGTGTCATGCACAGGTGCTCTGATTTCTTGAACTGTACCAACTCACTCCCTGGTTTTAAACCCCTGCGCGAATAACAACATCTCTGCAAGGAAATTTCAGAGCCATGCCCATGAAAGTTCATGTGCAAGGAGTCCGAGCCACGCGCATATTAAGCTTTCTCATTCAAGGAGAAGCACTGTGCTGGTGATGATAATGATAGCATAATAATAATTTAAACCTATAATGGGCAAAAATGACAACTATCGTTATGAAGGCAGGTGCGTGTATACTGACAGCACAACTCGTTATTTGGTTGAATGCTGTGCTTATATCTGGAGCTACTGTAAGCGAATTTCTGAAAGCAATGATTGGAGTATCCATAAGTTTTGCACAGTTATTTACGTAATGATGCAATTGTCGATTTCGTTTTGTATCCACTTTGAGAAAATCTAATTAAACATACTAACAATAATAACATTAAATAATATTTATTTTCGATATCTTTTGAGTATAATATCAATTATGGAACAGTTTTTGTCATTGTTTGTAACCCATTTTTTGTACAATAAATTATTAAGAGTTTCAACATGTTTGGAGAAGTGTGTTTCTATTCACGGAGAGTTTACCGAAAATGAATGTCTAAAGAAATAGGAATCAGGTTTTGCACAACTCATCAGAAACAATCTTAAACTCTGCATGTTCTTTCTGCAGGTTTTCAGGTTGTTATTCTATGAAATGTATTGTATATAATGGGTTATAAACGATGACATAAAAGGTCTATAAATCATAGTATATTCAAAAGATATAAAAAACAAAAGTTAACATATAGAAAAACATATTATTTCACATTGTTATTGCTAATATAATTTGTTGTTTTAATAATATGGGGTGGGTTGTTGTGCTAACAGTCTAACCGCGTGATTCTGTTGCTTCTTCACCACGGTAAAATAAAATCCCGTACGGTCACAGCCCTACTCACAAATCAGCGTTACAAATGAGGACCACTTACAAATATGCCACAAAGGCTGAAGGTCTGCTCTGCCAGTGTGCCCGCTGCAAAAGTAAGTGACTGGTCACTGTATGTCCATTTTCATGAAATGCATACAAATAACACGCAGTGTGATTATAGTGCTATATATACGCCAATTTTGCGAGCATATGATACTCCAGTCCTTCACGGATTTTGGCATAATTATTTATTGCACGATAATCACACTGTGCTATGTGTATGCATTTGATAAGAATGGCTGACGCCTCACCGGATCAGATGTGTGAAAATACGCACATATATAACAGCGGACCAGCCACTTTTTATTGTTTGTTCCTCCTTTCAAATGTAAACAATGAACGCAAATCTCATCCACGCATCATCAGCTCCTACACTGCCCAGCTCCATGCACAGAGACACCAGACGCACATTTCACCGGGACAGCGCCACCCGGCACTCGTGGGCCAGTACAAGCGACACAGTAGCCTATCTGTACAGATGTAAAGCTAAGATTCATCTAAACATTCGCTAAGTTTGTCTAAATGGGCCTAAAAGTCGCTAGATGTAGCAATAAAGTCGCTATTTTAGCAACACAGTCGCTGAGTTGGCAACGCAGCGTTAGCCAATCCCCTTTTTTCAGCAAGTAAATAAACGCCACCCACTGATTAACATTAAATTTGCATACAAGTTGAAAATGAAAATGAAAACGAAAAAGAAAATGAAAACAAATAATTTAAAGAGAACATAAAATTAAAACTGAACTTTACATTTTAATTTTGTCCCTATTATTGCTTGGGTATGAATAAAAACCCTTTTAAAAATGTATTTACAGATTCCTTTTCAAGCTTGACTTTTTATTTTAATATTGTCAGTCTTGACTCAAGATTATATTGAAAATGAAATGTCAAATCATCAATTTAATTTTCTTTTTTAATTTGGCCGGAATGATGCTTCATCACGTTAAAAATGAAAATGAAATAATTTAATATAATGTTTTAATTTTTATTTTAGCATTTAATTTTCAAATCTAGGACATATTTTGCGATTTAATTAATTATTTTATAATTTAATTAATTATTTTATAATTTAATTAATTAATTTAAAAAAGACCAAAAAAACCTTCCATATACACTTTCCAGAATCTGCAAAAATTTAGGAAAATAATTTTACAAATTGATGTTTGTTTTTTGTTGTACACTGTTTTGAATAAACCATTTCACTTAACACTTATTAACATAAGTGACAAAATGTACATACAATATTAACTGAATTCACTATAATCCCAGTTGAAATGTTTGCAAATGCTTTATTATTTATACTGCACTGCGTTACTAGAACAATCAGTGACTTGATGACATGAATTACATTTATCTTTTGAAGTTGATCATGAGTCTCTTGTTTGATCTGTGATATTAAACTGTCTTCTCTTCAGAAAAATCTTCCAGGTTCTGCACAATCTTTAGTTTTCAACAAGAAACTCACGATCAACTAGTGAATCAAAAATCAGTAGTAAGAATCAGGTGTAGGCAAACCATTTTAGTTATTATTCTGTGTTGTGGACAGTTTGGGGTAAGTTCCTCAAAAAAAGAAATTAATTACTAGTTAAAAATTACATCTACAATCATATAATTAGATTACTGTACAAATTACTCCTTCCAAAAAATAAATTAATTACTTATTAATAATTACTTTCTAAATCCTATTTAGTAAATGACAAAGATAGTGTTAAAATGGCTTGAATAAATCATATTAAAGTACATAAATTATTCTGGTCACACTTTATAAGGACCAATTCTCACTTTTAACTCTTAAGTACTTTTGCCTCAATATACTCATAATTACTGCGTGTTAAGTTTAAGGTATAAATTGGGAAGGATTAATGATGTAAAATAAGGTTTTGCAGAATCTGTGTGTAATGGTTTTGTCTTGTGCTTTGTTGTTTTTGTTGTTGTTTGTTGATTTTGAAGCCATGTTTAGTTCTGGTCTTTTATTTTGTATTCTTGTCATGTCACACTTCACTTCCTGTTTGTTTCCTTTAAAACCTGGGCTGAATCCCAAACCGCCTACTTCCATACTATATAGTACGTAAAGTAGCGCTTTTTACATACTATATAGTATGGAAGTAGGCGGTTTGGGATTCAGCCCTGGGCTGCGTTCAGCCCAGACAAAACGTTGCACAACGTTTATTAAACAGAAACGGTGATGTGTTGAACACCCTGTTGTGATGACGCAAGAGTTGCAACTACGGTAGCTGAGAGGCCATCCTTTGTGTTCTTTTTTAAATGTTTCTAAAGCCTGATGAAATCGTTATAAATGTGTGTTTAATACTGTAAAATACCCTCGATGTTACAGTCACTGACCTTGCCGTCCAGAATGAAAGACAACATTCCAACTTGAACCCATTGAGCGAGCTGTCTCTTTACTACCGCGTGGTTTTATACATCTTGCCGCTGATTGGGCCGACATTTCTGACACACCCACCAAAAAAGAGAAAACGCTTCTAAAACCTGTTGCATTCCTTTGCACACCGTTTCCAGGAAACATGTCGTTCAACCCGGAAACCGTAGCAAAACGTTGCGCACCGGTGTGAGATTGAACGTGCCCCTGTTGTACTCATCATTGCATTGTGAAGCATTGTTTAGTGTACAGCTGCATTACCGAGAGTTTCATTGCCTTTCCTGTTCACGTTTGTTTATTGTTATGTTTTGACAGTGTATTTTGGATTACGCTTTTGAATTACCCCTTGGATGTGTTGGCCTGCGCTTTTGGGATTAAAAAAAAACCCCTCTGCATATGGATTCGTCTCTCTCTCACTTTGTGTAAGCAGCCCGAGTTACACCGGCTTTAAAGTCGCCATGAAATGAAAGTAGCGATTGTCAAATTTTCCCAGTAGAAACGTATATCCAAGTAAAACGGCCTATGAAATGAATAAAAGTAAGGGCTGGACGTGAATTTGTCCATTGAGAACTAATGGTTTGGGTCATGTTGCTAATCACTAAAATACCCCAATATTCCAAAACAAATGACAGTTTTTCCTTTTAACTTCATTTTTACATTAATATGTGCTTTTAAAGTATTAAATGGTAAATGGACTGCATTTATATAGCGCTTTTTAACAGACCTATGGCCATCCAAAGCGCTGTACATGTTGCCTCACATTCACCCATTCACTCACACATTCATACACCGACGGCGGTGTCAGCCATGCAAGGCGCCATCCAGCTCGTCGGGAGCAGCTGGGGTTAGGTGCCTTGCTCAAGGACACCTCGACACTTGGTCCAGTGGAGCCGGGGATCGAACCACCAACCTTCCGGTTTGTAGACAACCTACATGAACCACTGAGCCACTGTCGCCACCTAGTATTAGTAATCAGCCAATATATCAGTAATATATTTGCTAATAACCAACCAGTCAATTGTGAGAATTGTAAACTACATTAGATAGTTACCATTAATCTTATTAAATCACAAAAGTATTTAAAGTGAGAAGGATAAATATAAAACATGCATTTTAACATTAGACTTAAAATTTGGATTTTAAATCTATTATTGTGTTACATATAATTTTTCTACAGTCCATACACAGTATTTAGTTATAAATTAAATTAATTTAGTAATTATATCAGAAGTAACTGTAATTAAATAACTGGAGAAATAGGGGTAATCCCTAGTTTTTAAGGAAAAAATATTTAAATTACAGAGCCTAATAACTTAGTAACTAGTTACAACCAACACTGTTTTTTGTATAAATGACAATTTTCTTATTTATTATTTGGTGGAGTATAGTTCTGACTCTACACTGTAAAAAGTGTCTGTAGAAATTACAGTATTGGGTATTACTGGCAACTAGCTGCCAGTAACTTACTGTAGATTATACATTTATGTTATTTATTGACAACAGTTTGTTCAACGTTAAATGAACATGAAACATTTTCAGTCTTTATCTTCTACAGTAAGTTACTGGCAACTAGCTGCATAATTACAGCAATTTTTTACAGTAGTACTGCACAGATATTTTCTGAAGTCATCTAGAATACTTCTATTTAATAATCTTTATTTTTATTTTTATTCTGGTGTAGGAGCCATTTTTTGATGATTTCATTTCACATAATGATTTATTCTAATAATGTTTTCCTTATTGTTCTATTTTTGAGAACTTGTGCCCTCTACAGGTCAAAAGGACATTAAATAGGAAGGTGACAAGGTGGAGGTGTGGCTGACTGGGAGCACATAGCTTTTTGACCTTGCCACAGGAATGTTTTGAATGAACTGCTGCCCCTTTAAGCCTTAAAGCCATTCTCTTTATAATTTATTTAATAGATAAAGGATCTGTACTATTTGTTTTTGTTATAATAAAACCCACCTACTCTTTCACATTTACTCTTTTGGATTTTTCTTGGTTTATTGGAACAAGCAAGCGTCAAAGATTTCCCCAGTCAACATCAATGTGACAAAGAACAAACTCAAGACAAAATAGTCACTACATTAGTCAAAAAGCTAGCTTATGGATCTTGAAACCCGTGTGGATCATTTGGAATGAGTTCCGAAGCTACGCAAGGAATAAAGGAAAGGAACAAAGGAACAAAGGAAAGCCAAAGCAGCATGTGAAAGACGCCGAAGTTGCGGTAAGCCGCTGCTACTTTAAGTTGTTAAATCACAAGGAACGGACGATTAAGTAACCAAACATTGGATGAATTCGTTATATCTAAATATCATTTGAATTTAGAACTGTGTTTGAATCAAGTTTATAAGGATAAAATGGCTAAACAGGAAGTTTGAAAGCGTTGCTTTATTATTAATATGCATACGCTCCTTTGGATTTAAAACAACAATATAAAGGAAATAATATAATTTATGAAGATGTAAAGATAATACTCAGTGGATATTATTTGCGTTGGATTTGTGAACACATGGCTGACCAAACAGAAAAACCAGAGGAAACAGGGTTGCAAACTGAGGTAGAGGAGAATCTTACCGATATGGACAATGTTTGCGGTGAAACCGCGAGTGCTTTACGTAAGGTAAGAAAGATGAAGCTTGCGCTGCTTACACGCAAAATGAACTTTGTCAAAGACATGTTAAGGAATGAGGAATCAAATGTTAAAGAAGTTAACGAACATATGGATAAATATGGAGATTTATTGAATGATTTTGAAGCTAGACATGAGGAGTATCAGAACGCTTTGAGTGAGAAAGATCGCGGAGAAGATAATCACTTCTGGTATAAACCTAAAAAAGAAATAATTAGTAAATTCCTTCAAGAAGTAAACAATTGGTTATGCGCACACGGAAATGAGGATGAAGAATGTGAAATAAGTCCAGATGACAGTGTTTCTGCAACGCTCTCCAAGAAAGCAGAAGATAGGGGATCAAAAACTTCCGTAGCCTCCTCTGCTTTAGGACGTGCAGCAGCTGAAAAAGCTGCGTTAGAAATTAAATTAACGGCTCTTAAAAAGAAACACGAAATAGAGAATGAAGAGGCAGAATTGGCTAAAAGACAGGAAAATTTGAGGAAGCAAAAGGAAATGCTAGCCCTCAGAACTGAATTGGATGCTGCTAGCGCCAAACTCAATATATTGAGTAAGAGTAAGAGTAGTAGCAATGTCTCAGTGGGAGATGAAGCGAATGAACATTTTAAAAAATCATTCAAATTACAAAAAACAAAGGAACTTATAGGAAAGGAGAGTGAAGGGAGTGAAGCGAGTGAACCAAAGGAAGAAAAAGGTTATGCCCAAGGAATTCAAGATGCAAGTGTCAGACTTAAAACTCATGCTCTTCTGCCCCAGCCCTATTTTCTTCCATCGGTGAGGCCGACCTGGCCAGATCAGTCCCACCAAATGTACTCAGTCCAAGCAACGCAGCCGCGCACATATCATACACAACCACCACAAACAGGTATGATCTCTCATCAGTCACTGCCCTCTCAAATCAGTCAGCAACCTCAGCCTTTATCACCGCATCAGTCAAGACAAAGGCCGGCAGGAAAAACACCTATTGTTCCACTTGAACCCCTTGGAGGAGCACCACAAGATACTGCTCAGCTCTACAATATTCTGCAGAGGCAAAATGACATCACGGCGTCATTGATAAAGCAACAGGACAAATCATTTTTGCCACGAAAGGAGATGAAGGTATTTAATAATGACCCAATTGAATACAGATCATTTATCACGTCATTTGAGCACAACATTGAAAGCAAAGTTGAGCTTGCGAAGGATAAATTGTATTATTTGGAGCAATATACATCCGGTCAGTCTAGGGAGTTAGTTAAAACTTGTCTCTTCTTAAATCCCGATAGAGGCTTTGCAAAGGCCAAAGAACTGCTCCAGGAGCATTTTGGAAATGAATATCAAATATCCAGTGCATATATTAATAAGGCTTTGTCATGGAACCCAATTAGGGCAGAAGATTCCCGAAGTCTGAAATCCTATGCCTTGTATCTTAGGGGTTGTTTAAACGCCATGAAGGAGATTGCATATATGGATGAGTTAAATCTGGCGTCCAATCTGAAATTATTGGTCAGCAAATTGCCTTACAAATTAAAAGAGAGATGGCGAGTGGAAGTTTGCCAATTTCAAGAATCAACCAAGCGCAGGGCCACTTTCAAAACCTTAGTTGAATTCATTGAAAAGCAGGTTAAAATTTTGACGGATCCTGTCTTTGGTGATATACAAGATCCTGCTCAAAGAGCACATATTGTAAGGCCCAAACAGTCAATATCCGTGAAACCAAAATTCACTAACAAAAGCTTTACAGCCAACGCAACAACCGTTGATGTCAATACTTCTCTCAAACAGAGGAATAGTGCTTCAATAGTCCAACATAAGCCCTACTGTCTGTTTTGCTCAGGACTACATCTATTAGGAAGCTGCTCTTGGTTCAAAAGGAAACGTCATACTGACAAAATATCATTTTTGAAAGAAAGAGGCATTTGCTTTGCATGTCTTGTTACAGGCCATATAAGCAAGGACTGCACCCAGCAACACTCGTGCACTATTTGTGAGAGGCCACATCCTACGATACTGCACATAGGAAAAGTAGAGCAGAACAAAGGAGCTGAAACATCTATAGAACTGGATGTGGAACCAAAAAAGGTGAACACAGGACAAGTATCTCTGGAAGCATGCAGTCATACTGGGGCCGGTGAAGAACAGTGTCTAATGTCCATTGTGCCTGTGAAGGTAAAATTAAACAAAGGTAACACAGTAATACATACCTACGCATTTCTTGACCCTGGCAGTTCTGCCACATTTTGTACAGATAAGTTAATGCACCAACTAAATGTACAAGGAAAAAGAACCAACATTCTTCTGCGCACAATGGGCCAGGAACGAACTGTGTCTACCAATGTAATCACTGGACTTGAAGTAAGTGGACTTCACAACAATGTATTCCTAACTCTGCCTGAGACATACACGCAAACAAAGATTCCTGTGTCAAAAGGTAACATACCCAGCCAGAGCGCTCTGTCAAAGTGGCCTTACCTTAGAGACATTCAAATTTATACCATTGATGCAGATATTGATTTGCTGATAGGAACAAATGCACCCAAAGCTATGGAACCATGGCAGATTGTAAATAGTGAAGGAGACGGCCCATATGCTATGAGAACATTGCTTGGATGGATAGTGAATGGTCCGTTAGGAACAAAGGCTAACGACGTCATGCCCTCTCATTCAGTCAACCGCATATCTGTACACAATCTGCATGAGATGCTGATTGCCCAGTATAACATGGATTTCAGTGAAAGGTTGTCGGAAAGGTGAAGGAAATGTCCATTGAAGACAGGCGTTTTTTGAAAATAGCAGATGAGTCAGCCACAATTGTGAATGGACATTACAGTCTCAAGTTACCTTTTAGAAAGGACAATACTATGCTTCCCAATAACCGTTGTATTGCCGAGCAACGCTTGCAGAGCCTAAAAAGGAAATTCAATAGGAACCCGTCATTCAAATTAGGATATGTCACATTCATGACTGACATGATCAGTAGTGGATATGCAGAAAAAGTGCCAGAGGCACAGCCGAAGAGGGAGGGGAAGGTGTGGTATTTACCCCACCATGGAGTTTATCACCCAAAGAAAGGAAAGCTAAGAATAGTTTTTGATTGTGGTGCATCTCTCTGTGGAAAATCATTGAATGCAGAACTACTCAAAGGACCCGATTTAACCAATAGCCTTATAGATGTACTCAACAGATTTCGCCAGGAGCCAATAGGACTGATGGCGGACATCACAGCCATGTTCCATCAAGTGAAGGTCCCAATCAGTGATTCTGACTTCCTGAGGTTTCTGTGGTGGCCTGAAGGAGATGTGTCCCAACCCCCTGTGGAATACAGGATGACTGTCCATCTGTTTGGAGCAACATCATCGCCAAGCTGTGCGAGTTATGCGCTAAGGAGAACAGCAGAGGACAACAGAAAGCACTTCAGGCTCGAGGTAATTGATACAGTTCTGCATAACTTTTATGTAGATGACCTGTTGAAGTCTGTTCGCACTGTACAGGAGGCAGTGCAACTAATTGCTGATGTCAAATCCATGTGCCAAAGAGGAGGCTTTAATCTATCAAAGTGGGCCACGAACAGTAGAGAAGTATTGTCTCTCATTCCTGTGGAGGATAGAGCCAAAGAAATTATGGATCTCAATCTTGACAAGGACAAACTTCCAACTGAAAGGGCTTTAGGTCTGCAATGGTGCATTGAAACAGATAACTTTACCTTTAATGTTCAACTAAAATCACAACCACTTACAAGAAGAGGAATGTTGTCAATGGTCTGTTCAATCTACGATCCTCTTGGCTTCCTAACCCCCTTCACATTAACAGCTAAATTCTTGTTACAGAAGCTCTGTAAGCTAAATCTAGGCTGGGATGAAGAGGCACCCCTCATCATACGTGACCAATGGTTAAAATGGACAGCTGGTTTGAATCAAATCACAAACTTCAAAGTGCAACGGTGCTTCATGAGTAATGAATTCGGACCAATAAAGCATGCGCAGTTACACCACTTTGCTGATGCAAGTGACCAAGGCTATGGGACTGTAAGCTATGTGAGGCTTGTGAATGACAACAACAAAGTTCATGTCACTTTTGTTATGGCGAAAGGGCGTGTAGCTCCTCTCAAAGGAATAACAATTCCAAGACTGGAACTTGCCGCAACAGTCCTAGCTGTAAGAATGGACAAAATGCTGAGATCTGGCTTACAATTGCACTTAGACCATTCCATGTTCTGGACAGATAGTCAATCGGTACTAAAGTACATATCAAATGAACATACCAGATTCAAGACATTTGTGGCCAATCGAGTTGCGGAAATAAGAGATGCCACCAAGTTATCTCAGTGGAATTACATTGATTCAAATTCCAACCCCGCAGATAATGCAACAAGAGGGCAAAGCGCAGACAAATTCCTTAACAACAAGCGATGGCTCCATGGTCCAGACATTTTATGGAAAGAGAAAATGGAACAACAAATCCGGTGCTTCAAAGAAAACAATCCACTACCCCTGTATGACCCTGAAGTAAAAAGAACGTACACAGTGAGTGCAACCTGCCTAAAGGAAGAAAACCCAACACAGAGGCTAATAACTTATTTTTCTAACTGGACAAAACTCCTACTCGCAGTTGCATGGTACCTAAAACTCAAGGAAACTTTAAAATCACTGGTGCAAAAGAGAAAATTGAATGGAAGCAAAATACTCACAAGAAGCAGGATGAAGGACTTACCTGATTACACAGTGGGTGGACAGCAAATAAGTATCGAAGATCTGAAGAAAGCTGAAGTTGCCATTGTTCAATTTACCCAAGCACAATTCTTCCCAAATGAAATAAAAATGCTCACCTCAAAGACTCCTGAGTTAAAGAAGAAAAGTACCTTGTACAAACTGGACCCTCATGTAAAGGATGAGTTGATAAGAGTAGGAGGCAGATTGAGCAAAACAACCATAGGGGAAGAAAGAAAGTTTCCTGTCATAATACCAAAGAACTCGCATGTATCCACACTTATTTTAAGGCATGTGCACAAAACAACAGGACATGGGGGAAGAAGCCATATGTTGTCTGAACTCCGCAAAAAATATTGGATAATAAATGCTAATTCAGCTGCCAGGAAGATTCTGACCAAATGTGTTGTGTGCAGAAGATACAAAGCCAAAGTTGGAGAACAAAAGATGTCTGATCTACCTCAGGAAAGACTTCAACCTGACTCACCCCCTTTTACTAACACCGGGGTCGACTACTTTGGTCCTTTTCAAATTAAACGTGGAAGAGCACTAGTAAAAAGGTATGGCGTGCTATTCACTTGCATGACCAGCAGAGCTGTTCATATTGAAGTGGCCAGCTCCTTAGACACAAGCTCATGTATCAACGCTGTGAGGCGGTTCATTTGTAGGCGGGGACAAGTGAAACACTTACAGTCAGACAATGGAACCAACTTTGTTGGTGCAAAAAAGGAACTGCAAAAGGCTTTTGTGGCAGTAAACCAGGACAAAATACAGAAAACACTCAAAGAAAAGGGCATAAATTGGACGTTTAACCCACCAGGTGCATCCCATCACGGAGGCATATGGGAAAGGCTGATAAGATCCATCAGACAAGTTCTCTATTCTGTTCTTAAACAGCAAACTTTAGATGACGAGGGGCTCCAGACAATCTTGTGTGAAGTTGAGGCAATTTTAAACAGTCGCCCTATAACAACAGTCTCCACCGACCCTCAAGATTTACACCCGCTTACACCGAATGATCTCCTACTACTTAAAAACAAACCAACTCTTCCACCCGGTGTATTTGATAAGAACGAACAGTACACTAAACGCCGCTGGAGGCAGGTTCAATACTTAGCAAACCTCTTTTGGAGACGCTGGACACTGGAATACCTGCCGCTACTCCAAGAGCGTCAAAAGTGGAACATTAAAAGAAGGAACTTTCAGTGTGGAGATGTTGTATTGGTGGTGGATCCAACTTCCCCAAGAGGTTCTTGGATACTGGGCAGAATTATAGAAGTTTTCCCTGACCAAAAAGGACTTGTACGCTCTGTGAAACTCAAGACACAGAACAATATCTTAGAAAGGCCAATCACAAAGTTATGCTTGATGTTAGAAGGAGATGAAGACAAGATCTAAAGAAACCTGATGACAATGGTCTAGTATTCTTTTTTGTTTTTTATATCTCACATAAAAGTAAAATAATTTATTTAAGGCTCCTAGTTTGATTTAATTTAATAATTGTTTTGCTTACCAAAACAATTAGGGGCCGGTTGTGTAGGAGCCATTTTTTGATGATTTCATTTCACATAATGATTTATTCTAATAATGTTTTCCTTATTGTTCTATTTTTGAGAACTTGTGCCCTCTACAGGTCAAAAGGACATTAAATAGGAAGGTGACAAGGTGGAGGTGTGGCTGACTGGGAGCACATAGCTTTTTGACCTTGCCACAGGAATGTTTTGAATGAACTGCTGCCCCTTTAAGCCTTAAAGCCATTCTCTTTATAATTTATTTAATAGATAAAGGATCTGTACTATTTGTTTTTGTTATAATAAAACCCACCTACTCTTTCACATTTACTCTTTTGGATTTTTCTTGGTTTATTGGAACAAGCAAGCGTCAAAGATTTCCCCAGTCAACATCAATGTGACAAAGAACAAACTCAAGACAAAATAGTCACTACATCTGGTATAATTGTATTAGGTTAAGTGCAAGCAACACATTTACTATAAAAAAGGAGTTTCATGAAAATATGCCATAAGATGAAGATGAGAGCTCATAAATGAATACTTTACCTGTGGTTGTGATGGGTGAAGTGGTGGCTTGTGTGGTTGTTGTTGTTGTCTGTGTTGTTGTTGTTGTCTGTGTTGTTGTCATTGTCTGTGTTGTTGTCGTTGTGTTACTTGCTGTAAATGTGAGCATTTGTGCATATCAATCTGAATCATTTTCAAACAAACCCAGAAATGATACAAGAGACAATATGAGTAGATTCTCTACCTGCACAGTAAGCGGCACAATACAGTGGTTTGACAAACTCATAAACATAATAATGTCCTGGACAGGCTTTGACTTGTATGGGATGAGATTCATAATCACAGCAGCCGTTCCCTTCAGACATACAGACGTGTCGTCTGACCACTCCATCTTCCAGCTGTGGATGAGGATCTCTGAGGAACATTGGGTAATAAGTGCCACACATCCCCCAACTGACACATGATTCTGACATCTGAGCACTCTGACCATTGATGAAAAGTCTGTACCAGCCGTTCCAGTCAACATTATAATCACACGTGTAATAGTTATATACAGAATTATCAGTGGATCTCCAGGGTTCATCCAGACTGGTGTAGTTGTCACAAGGGTCGACACTTGGAGTACTGAAAACAACTATAAGAAAAACAATAATCCATTACTAAATGTTGATTATATTGGATAAAGATTAAAAAATCAAGTTTAATCAATAATTGACAAAGTCAGTCATGACTACTACTCAATGCTCTGTATTAACATTCACGTAAATATTTTACGTGAATTAATGATTTTGAGTAGAGACTAGTGATTGTCTAACGCATGCAATTAAGGTCCTGTTAATTTACCCTAAACTGTGTATTTTCACTTCATGCTAAAACTAAGAAGTTTAAAGACAACAGGTTTTTACACAAATTTCTCTGAATTTTAACTTTAAACTTAATATGTTTAAAGTACATAGAACACAAATCATGAACACGTAAAGTCTATTAGAATATTGAATGTACCTGCACAATATGTAGGGAGTGGGATCGCTACGTTTGGTCTGGTGAATTTATAGACATAATAATCTTCAGGACAAGCTTTGACTTGGATTGGGTTTGATGTGTAATGACTGCACTGATCATAATAAGAGCCGTGGACTTCACGAGTAACAACTCCATCTTCTACTCCAGGATGAGAACCAGCAAGCCACAGAGAACTGAAACCTCCACATGACATATAACTAACACACCAGTCAGGCATCTGAGCACTCGATCCATTGATGAAGAGTCGATACCAGCCGTCCCATTTTACACGAGTGTCATCTTGTCCATTTATATATCCATACCAATACCAGTAATCATGTGTGTCTCTCCAGTACTCATCCAGTATGTTGTAGTTTGAGCATGGATCACCTGAGATTAAAGCTAAGTTATATTTTAGTCAGGTATGTAACTTTATGAAAAGTCATTGTCATACACCAAAAAAGTTGATTTACATTATTATGCAAATTACAGAAGCTTTCACACTGACACTAAAACTAAAATTTAAATGTCAAAAATAACAAATATGAAAAACCATAATATAGCCTAATGTAATCTTGATTTATAAATTCTAATTGAAATCAAATAGAAATTCTTACTCAAATTATTACTCTACCAGGCCGTCAGGGCATCACTGATTTTGTGAAATTTACAGCACATTTAATAATTTAAGATTAAAAAAAAGTAAAACTTTTCCACAGTTGCAAACAAAGTTTAGAACAAACAACAAGAATCAAACATTATGCATACAGCTTTCGGTTTTTGGAAGAAGTAAAAATAAAAGAAAAAAACGATATAGTGTATGCCAGGGGTGTCCAATACGTCGATCGACCAGTCAATCGCAAAGGCAATGCCGGTAGATCGCACATAAGTTAGCGGTTACACTTTATTTTGATAGTCCACTTTAGACATTCTACTAACTATAAACAACTTTGCAACTTCATGTCAACTAACTTTCAATAATTTGCAACTATACGTCAACTAACTGTCATTAGAGTATTAGTAAACTGTAAGGGTTGGGGTTAGGGAAGAGGTTTGGGTTAGTGGAATAAGTTGACATGCACCTGCAAAGATACTTACACCCCATTCAGACAGCCAATGACAAGCAGTAGCAGAGCGACGCAATCTCATTCATTTCAATGGAAACTGGGCGACTTCCGGCGACACGAGCAAACGTGACCGTTGGCGACAGAATGTAGGCGCGATTAGCGACGGAGTCGCGCGACAAAAGTTGAGAAAAGTTTAACTTTATGCAAATTAGCAGCGAGTTTCACGAGCGACAACCAATGGGAGTGAAGTAAGTGGAGCACGATTTGTTGTTTACAACATGGGGTAACGTCACACGCAACCAGAAGTGGGAACGCCCACAAGCGACATCGAACACCAGCAGCAGGCGATGAGCAGCGATAACATCGCTGGCTGTCTGAATGCGGCGTTATAGACAGTTGAATGTCTGTTGAGATATCAACATAATAAAGTGTTAGTAGATATTAAGCAGACAGTCTACTAGTTCTCTAAAGATTGGTAGTTGATAAGTAGATGCAAAGTTACTTATAGTTAGTAAAATGTCTAAAGTGGACTATCGAAATAAAGTGTTACCAAGTTAGCTGCTCCACGTGCAAAATTGGCATTATGGTCTTAGAGTAATTGTGAAACACGCAAGTCTTTTTGAGGTGCTGCATCTTTTTTCTCAAATGTGTTTTTATAAATCTTATGCCAGGCCGCTGCAGCTCACACCCGTCTGACTTCCGAAATTCACCAGGATGCGCATTCTTGCCTTAACGCAGGAGCCGATCCATGCGCACGGTGTGTGTGTGTGCGAACAAGAGAGAGAGAGAGAGAGAGAGAGAGAGAGGCAGCATAGCGCTGAGTTATATGCTTCTGATACTGTTGTCTTTTTCTAGTTTGTTTCACTAAACCGCATCTCCGCTATTTTAAGGAGTATTTGACATGTACTCAAGGATTTTGTTTATGGCAGTTGCAGGCGCCCTTTTTGAATTATATTCTATGGGCAGGGAGCGTTTGCGTGCTGTTTATGGGCGCCGAGCGCCTTGCGGTTTTTGCCGCCAGCCACAGCACGCGCTTTTGAGGGAGCGCTGAGAGCGGAGAAGTGGCCAACGTCATTCACGTCTGTCCATTGTCCAATCGAATGAGGGGAGAGGCGGGCCTGTAGTACGGCTGGTAAATAATCAACTTTAAGTTTATTTATGAAGAGACACCATAAAACAATTAAACCTCAGGTGGTGTTGCTAACCCAAATTTGACTCTTAGGTGAAACTGTTTACAGACATGCAACTCTCTGTTCTCCTAATCTCTTCATCACAAAGGCTTTGGCACTGTTAGCCTTAAGGCTCACATCACTGAGTATCTGCTGAAATATATGATGTAATGTATACATATTATGTGGTTCTAAGATTGTAATTTAATATTCATGTTTAGTATTCTTTTAAAGGTCATGGTGCGATGAGTAAAAAGGTCTAATTTCTATAAGTCTAAGATATGATGGATTAAGGTTTTAGAACTTTGGATAGAAGATGCATTTCTTGTAGAGGTGGGGTTTTGCCTTGATATTTCTGGCTAGTTTGACCAGTTGCCAAGATACTCCTGGCTAGTTTGAACAGGTGCTCTTTAGTATCACTTGGCACAGGTCAAACTGGATTTTGACCAGGTGTTCTTTAGTATCACTTGGTACAGGTCAAACTAGATTTTGGTAGTTTTCTCAAGCTGTGTATAAAAGGTGGCCTGGTAAAACATTCTGGGAGCCATTCTGTACCCAGAAGCTCCCACACTCTGTGTGTATTCATACCTTATGGAGGCATCCTGTAACCAGGAGCTCCCACACTTTGTGCGTGTATTAAAACATCATGGAAGAAATCTTTAACAAGAATCTTCCTACACCATTTTAGGTGTATTATATTCATGATAGAAGTACTCTGTAGCCAGAGTGTCTATTGCCAGGTATGACTATGTAACTTTTGCAATTGTTGATTATTTTAATTAATTGAAATTGAATCATATTCTGTATGATATTCTTTAATTGATGTTTAAGCTGGTACCTGCCTGGTATAATAAAATGTTACATTTGATTCATCTAAATTCTTCAGAAATTGTATTGATTTATTTTAATTCTTTCAGAAATTATTATTTCCAGTAGATTAGAAGGAGTCTGGTATTACCGCAAAATAAGTATGTCAGGATATGATCACACTGGTGTTTTGATGTTGAATGGAGCATGGGGCACATTCATTAAAACTCTCAGATTTATGTCTATCACCTGCATTAGCAAGTTGCATGAGCGCTAAACTAGTAACTATTTTTATGATCGGAGCAAGCATGGAGCGGCCAGACATAAAAATATTAGTTTTCCCGGCAACCTCTGACTAAGATCAGACTGACAATTTTGTGTCCGTGAGATGTACGCAACGGCCGGCGTATATCCTGTGCGATATCGGGTCCCTAATGAACGAATAATTAAGACTATGGGAATTTATAAATAATCATAACATCTAAATTATGATCAACAGATAATTGGAATGATGCACTAAATTCTTACTATATTAAATTGGAGTCAGATTATAATTTAACCACAGAGGTCAAAGAAACAAATTAAATAAATGGAATTATTCTTCTAGAAGCGCTACGGACGGCAAGAACATGTGATGCCTTCACCACGCCATTGGATACCGTCGTTGGGCCAATAGGGTGGCGTCTTACAGGCCTTACGTTCTGGTGAGGGAATCAACAATCTATAGATTATGAGTTGAAAACATGGTCAGTTGAAAACACGTAGTCAAACAGTCCAGCCAAAACTACTTAGTTGAAATCACGTCGTAAACCAGTCCAAGGCGGACCGACTTCTTTTCAACCATATTTCAACGTTGAAAGACCGTAATTGTTTACTGGGATCGTACTAGTGGAAGTGCGCATGCGCGTGAGTCCTGTTTGCGCTGTTATATGGACTGCTCATAGCAGGGATTTTCAAAGCTGTCCTGGAGGACCACTAGTACTGCACATTTTGCATGTTTCCCTTTTGTGACACACCTCATTCAGTTACCTTACACACCCAGTTCAAGTCTTGCAGTCTCTACTAATGAGCTGAAAATTTAAACCAGGTGTGTCTAATGAGGGAGACATGCAAATTGTGCAGTACTAGTGGTCCTCCAGGACAGCTTTGAAAACCCCTGGCTCATCGGACTGACCTATGTTAACTGCACTCTGAAATCTGTGTTGGTAAATGTTTATTGCACTCTGTGTTGGTTACTGGACCGACCTGTTTATTGCAGACTGTGAAATCTGTTGGTTACTTGACTGTTTGCACTATTTAAAATGTGCTGTTTTATTAAAGTTATTATAAACCTTTAAAGCTTTGTTTCATTTTATAAAATGTGATTTGGTATGTTAATGTGGTCCTGTTTTCAACGTTGAAAAGTTGGACAAAGTTGACGTCTTTTCAATTTTCATTTTCAACCTTCAGTGGACCAAAAGTAGACGTTGAAGGTTTACGTCTACTCAACGTCCAATAGACGACTTTTTGCTATCTGGGAAGTTTACAGTTGCTTACAGAACCGGATTCCACTCGTTCACTCTCTCCTGCGTGTTTGTGCAACTCTCATCCTCAAACAAGGTCAGAGCAAGCGTTGTCTTTTTAGAGTTTCTGCTAATATGACAGTTAACAGCAAAAGAGCGCTCACACTTCAATATTTGATTGACAAGACAGCTGACTCGGTGGTTGCCTAGCAATATAAAAAGCCACGTCTTTTTTTTTAAAGGCAGTGCGTCGTGCCTTGCGTTTCCAAGCGTTTAAAGCGCTTTTGGTGTGATAAGCCCCTAATGGTGACAGCCCTAAATTAAATGTAGAGATATATGCAGTATAGTCCTAACAAGCATTAAAAGTGTTATAAAAAAATTAACAGTGTTTTTAGCAGGTAGATCTTGTCGGCTTAATCATTTTAAAAGTAGATCACCACACAAAAAAGTCTGGACACCCCTGGTGTATGCAAATGCAGTTTAGCCTATTGCCTTTGTGTAATTGTTTGTAATGTGTCCAAATTTTCTTACGCATGTGCTGTTGTTTACTCAAAACCTCGAGACGCACAATCATTAGACAGTGATATGAGATAGACAGAGAGGCAAGAATGGCGCCCACGTCACGAAAACTTAACAGAAGGCTAGAAACAAAGAATTAAATTATGTATAGACATGTCACTCATCTCATTACAATATGATAACTGGATAACACTGGATATAACTTACTATTGTATAATTTAATAATGTATTTTGATTATACAAATCACTTACAACCTAACTATACTGATTGTTTTACTAGCTGCTGACCAGCATAGGAAATGTCTATGGCTAATTTATAAGACATGTTGTTAATTCAGTATGTTGTACCTTTTCTTGTTAACTGAATCTCTTTGGGTATCCTTTATGCCTAATCAGTCAAGGAGGTTGATTCTCATAACTTCCTTCAAAGTTTGAGCCATTGTGCATAATGACACAAAGCCCCCCCCCCCATAACAAATCCCAATTTAACCCCTCATTGCAGTAACTTGCAAACGTTTTATTACTTTTAGTTTTATAATTCTATTAGTTACTATAAATATAAAGTTCCACTTTTTTGGAACTTAAAAACATTAAGAAAACCTACTTAATGTGCTGCTGAATCCAGGAATCACAGTTGGAATTGTGAAATTGGTCTGTGATACAGTGCTGATGTCTAAAAAAATAAGAAAACTGAATACATGACTGAAATTATTTTAAATGATTTTAAAGTCAAAGTAAGAAAGGAAAAATACCTGTGCAGTATCCTGAGCACCAGTCTATTGGTTTCACAAATTCATAGACATAGTAATCTCCTGGACAGGCTTTAACTCTGATGGGTTTTGATTTGTAATCACAGCAACCACCCCAATAATATCCTGCACAGACCTCACGGGTCACCACCCCATCTTCTATCTGAGGATGAGGACCATTGAGCGACAGACTCCAGTATGTGTTACAACTGTATGCATTAACACAGCTCTCTGCCATTTGGATGTTCATCCCATAATGATAAAGTCTGTACCAGCCATTCCAGGAGAAATAATTATCACAAACGTACAATCCACTTTCAGTTGATGCTCTCCAGGGACGATCCAGAGACTCGTAGTTGTAACAGGGATCATTGTTGATGCTGCTGAAAGCAACTGACATGAAGAAAAGAGATGTTAGTAAAAGATACCTTGACATTAGCGGACTGGCCATCTGAAGCAGCAGGATATTTCCTGGTAGCCTAAAAGTTGTCAAGCAGCTGTGTAGTCAGCTTGAAGTGTAATAGTCTGATATGTATCTAGAAATTAATTAAGGGAACTTTCAGAGTCTACAAATCAGGCAATTGCAGTTTAAAAATGCCACCATCACATGATTCAATAACACCAATATATATATACGCCTGCCTATATTCAACATTTTGTGTGCCATGTTCGCCAGTAAGGGAGAATGTTGGTCAGAATTACTTAAACACATTTACAGCAAGGCTAGCTATTGCCTAATAAGTTCACTTTGTACATGCTACCAGGGAAACCAAGTATTGAAAAAAAATGAGTTACCACCAAAATCAGTATTGTATCAGGTCAGTATTAAAAAGCAAATTCTTCATTTTACGCAAAATCTGATGTCCGGCGAGTTATTCTGTCATCTTTTCTGCCTTTGTTTCCAAAATGCAATAAACACCAGTCCTGCTTCTCTACAGAATTCAAGAAATCCACTCAACAAATCACAGCCACCATTCCACGGATTGTAAACAATAATGGCAGTGCATTGAATTCACATGGAATCCTTGTTTTCTTCGTCTACTTTGTACTTTGTGATCAACAAATAAACAAAAACAAAATAATACTTTGATGGCATTGATAAACCTGTGGTGGCTTCTGTCATACTAACACATTGACCCCAGGGGATCTCATGAAAAACTTTCCATTATTTTACTCAAAGTCAACGAAAATCGAGCAGGAACAAAACATTTTACAGCTGATCGCTGTCAAAAAAGTTTAGCGACGACGTCCCAAGTATGACAGCACCCTTTTTTTTAATCAGTGTAATGAATATGGAAAAGATGAATGCACATTTATATATTGATTCAATAGATTTATTGCATTTTGCAGAAAAAATAATCAGTTTTTTTCATAAATCTTTTAAAATCAAATTATGGATTTGGAAGATGCTATGTGAAAGTTTGAAACAGAAAATAGTGATTTTCATATCTCTGCTGTTCTAAAAGTGCCATCTGCTGGCTGACAAAAATCTTCTCTTTACTAATAAGTTGCTAACTCATAACTAAAAAACAAAACTCTGCAAGTGAGACATTCCCGTCTGGCTTTCATTGTGGCTGAAAATATTGTACACATGAAGTTAAAAAGAAAAAAGACCTCGAGGGTTGGACATGCTTAGAGGAATTATCAGCAGATTGGTTTACACATAAATGAGAGACAGAAAAGATCACAAGAGTTCCTCAGAGATCTTTACCTGCACAGTATGAAGGTCTGTAGATTGACACATCTGGTGTGACGAGTTTATAGACATAATAATCTCCTGGACAAGCTTTGACTTGGATGGGGTTGGATCTGAACCTACCACATTGGCTGTAGTACCACCACCATATATTGCTTCCCAAAACCTCACGGGTCACCACTCCATCCTCAAGTCGTGGATGAGAACCGCTGAGATACAGTCCAGTTTCACCACCACAACCCATTGAAGTAAAACACCATTCAGACATCTGAGCACTTGTTCCATTCAAATACAGTCGATACCAGCCGTTCCACTCAACAGTAGTGTCATCATGTCCATAGTCCAGGTATGGGTTTAGCTGTATGTCTCTCCAATATTCATTAATAGTGTTATACTGATAGCATGGGTCATAGCTGAGAGTTGTAGGTACTGAGAGAAAAGATAAAGTTACACAAAGTCTCAGTCAAAACTGTGAATCTGAACTGATCACAGAAATCAATATTCCTCTGTATTTTAACCCAATAAACAACACAACACATACCTGTTGTAGTTTCTGTGATTGAGGTTGGAGTCGTCATAATGTTTGTAACATCTGTGGGGAATGGACGAATATTAAATAGACAAAGAACTAATTATCATATCATATCATATCATATACAGTATGTGTACTAAAGCATTTGTTAATGTATTTACCTGCACAGTATGCCAAATAGCAGGATATAGGACTCACAAATTCATAGACATAATAATTGTCTGGACAGGCTTTGACTCTAATGGGATTGGAATGGAAATAACAGCAGTCACCGCTCCAGTGACCACAGACGTCTCGTGTGACCACTCCATCTTCAACCGTTGGATGTCCACCATTTAACCACAGTGGTGCATTAGTACCACATCTCAACTCTGGGACACATGTGTCTGGCATCTGAACACTCTCATTATGAATGAAGAGACGATACCAACCCGTCCAATTCATAGACACATCACACATTATCTGAGATAAATCCTGATTACTGGTGGATCTCCAGAGATCATCCAACACATTGTAGTTGTAGCAGGGATCAACTTCTGTTTAAAACATAAGAGAAAGCACATTTACTTAACATTATATACCTTTTTATAAAATGCAATAATGTACTAAATATTTTTGTAGTACAATTTTATGTGACAGTTAAATTTACAAACAGTTTAATGTCAATACTGTAAAGGTTGAGGGGCTCTATCTTACACCTGGCGCAATGAGCGACGCAAGTGTCTTTTTCTAGTTTCCATCCTGCGCAATGATCATTTTCACGTTTAGCGCCACGTTGTTTAAAAAACAAATGCATTTGCGCCCCCTTTCGTTCTGGTCTGAAAACGAGGTGTGTTCAGGCGCATGGTTGGCGCGTTGCTATTTTGAGGCAACTAAAATAGACTACGCCATTGACCAACAATATGTTTTTTGTAGTTAAAAGAGCGCATTAGTGATATGCGCCTATAAACGGGACAACAACACGGGTTTGCTTATCACATACATAAATTGCGCAGCAGCACAAAAACGCTTTTAAATATGAAAGATTAAAGGATTGAATGTAAAAGATTATTATTGAGTCTCTTGGACATAAATGAGGAGTAATTATGAGACGTTAGAAGGCATAAAGAGCGGCTTCACCTGCAGCCTGGTAAGTAAATAAATTATTTGCTTTAAACAAATGCGTCTGTTTTTAAATGTTTTTTAATGCTACCTCACGGATTTATTGTATATGATGACTCTGTACCTATGGATATGGCGAGATGATAACATTTTTTATTTAATGCTTAAAAAAACTGAAGCTGTCCAAGTGCTGAAACGTTCGGAGAGCCGTTTGTAAATTCTTTATCTCCTGTTTGTTACAAATAAAGTATTTTTAGAGTACAAACCTTTTCTTACATACTTGTAAATTATTTTTTGATGATATTGGATAGCCATACATTTAAAGCAATTAAAAGCCTGCTTTTTTACTTTCATGACTAAAAGAAAACAGGTTTTAAAGGTTTTAAGTAAGGGATAATGTAGAGGCAGCCGGTAGTTATTGGGAAATAAGCCCCAACAGTGTGGTCAGTCTTGTATCACACTGAAGGGGCTTATTTCCCGATAACTACCGGCTGCCTCTACATTATCCCGCTTATTACACGGCTACTTGCCACATAAGAAAAAAAACTGGACATAATTATGAATTTGAAAATTTTTATTGCATATTTGTTTTAAATTAACATTTTTATCCTTCCGCGAAACTTTGCACAGATGCATAAAATGATCGTAATACCTTATTAAGATCCTCTGCTTCATACTTGTCTGTCTCCATTTTTTTTTTCTCTTTTAGCCAGTCTTGGCGCCAAACAGTCACAAGATGGCGCCAAACAGTAATCTTTGTTGGTGCAGGGATTTTATACATACAAGTAGTACCGGCTATGCGTTATTACTTTGGAGCGGTTTTTATTTGAAAAGAACGAACCTGCAAATGTCTCAACTGACCAATCAGAATCAAGCATTCCAGATAGCCATGTAATAATAAAAAAAAAACAATTTCAATACAAGTGAAAAACAACACAATTATTTAACATTAATCTTAAACTGGGGATCTTCTTCCTCCGCTTAGTTTTTCAGTTTACAAAGTCCGTCATCTAAATAGGGATTAGACATAGAGTCAGCGCAACTGGCTTTTAAAGGGGATGAGAGCTGAGACTCCCATTGGTTTATTGCACATTACGCCCAAAACACTCCCATTACTCATTAAAAAAAAGGACTAACCCTTTTCGACTGTGCGCTTGGAGCACAAACCATTTTCCCCGTCGTTAAATTAGCAAAAGTGGATTCAGACACGCCCATTTAGACATTGCGCTGTGCGCTTTATACAATGTGCTTAGATCGTTAAAATATAGGGACCTTCGAATCAGAATGTGTCAGGAGCAGATCTAGGGTCAAAGGTGATGGAGGGCACTGCGCTGAAAACATGAATCCCCTACACAGACAATAATTTTTAACGTACAACATGACTAAATCTACTGTCAGTTTCTGATCTCTGTTCTTGCTGATATTTACTTAAATCTATTAAATCAAAACTGGTTTTGTGATGACAATGATAAAGTGTGCCTGCTGAATGGAGGTCAAGGAAATAGCAAAACTCAAATGCTTGTAGATTTGAATGTAAGAACTTGTAAAACACATATTTGTACTTGTAATTTAGACACACAGCTTCAGTTTGGAAAACTTTTCAATTCTATTTAATAGAAAATGAATGTGAACAATTCATTAGTATTTTTTCATGTGTAGTAACTGTGTTTTGTGATTTCATGATTGAGGTCAGAAGTAAACAGCACCTGTTGTTTGTGTTTCAGGTGTGAGTCCTGAATGAGAGGTCATCATTGGTGATGGTGGTGTTGGTGGTGAATATGGATGTGAAGTTGTTGATACAGAAGCCAATGTGCCATTAACTGAAACAATATACAGTAAACAAAGACAGCAATAAAATATAAGATTATAGTTTTTTCTCTTCTGTACACTGCATGAACTACTCATACAAACTATTCATACATAAAGCTGCTAAACATTTTGAAGCAAAAAGTCAAAGACACTTCAAGATAAACAATGTTTATACTAAAAATGATTCAAAGAACTTAATTTGGTGAAAACACAAAAAAGAAGTTGGTGTTGATAATATTTAGTCTTACTTGAAGTGCATGTCTGAATGTAGTCACTGCAGCAGTCCCGAAATGTGAGACAGGCCACATCACAAAAACACCCACGGTAGCAGCCATTATTTTGTCCAGGACAGCAGAGCATTGAGGGCTGAGAACATGAACCTAAAAGACAAAAGACCCAAGGCCTTAAAGGGACACTCCACTTTTTTTGACAAATTGGCTCAATTTTCAAGCTCACTAAGGGGCGGTTTCCCGGACAGGGATTAGACTAGTCCTAGACTAAAACATTTTTAAGAGGTGTTCAAACTCAAAACAACTTACATATCTTAAAATACATCAGTGGCCTTTGTTTTGCCTCAAAATGCACACAGGTAATGTTTTTAGTAAGGCATGTTTGTTAAAACTAGTTATATTTCCTAATTTAACTAAGGTCTGGTCCTGGATTAAGCTAATCCCTGTCCGGGAAACCGCCCCCTAGTGTTAAACATTAGATTTTTACAGTTTTGGAAATCATTTAGCTGATCTCCGGGTCTGGCAGTACCACTTTTAGCATAATCTATTGAATCTGATTAGACCATTAGTATCACACTCAAAAATAACCAAAGAGTTTTGATATGTTTCCTATTTAAAACTTGACTCTTCTGTAGTTACATTGTGTACTAAGACCGATGGAAAAATAAACGTTTTAAGCGACTTTTTTTAGTTAGATATGGCTAGGAACATGTGTGCAGCAGGTGCAATGATATTATGCAGTGCCCAAAAATGTCCCCTGCTATTAAAAGTTACCAAGGGGACTATTTTTTTGGTGCTGCGTAAAATCATTGCGCCTCCTGCAGCCATGGTACAGCAAATTCCTTGATTATTACGCTAGAATGAGAGTATAGTTTCTAGCCATATCGCAACTTGAACTCTAAGTACACGATGTAACTACAGAAGAGTCAAGTTTTAAATAGGAAAAATATCAAAACTCTTTGGTCATTCTTTTTAAGTTTATATTTTTGGGCTTTTGTGTCTTTAATTTTGACAGAATAGTGGAGAGTAGACAATTAAGTGTTGGGTGGAGATAGGGGAGCAGGATCGGCAAAGGACCACAGAGACGGGAATCGAACTCGGGTCGCCATGAGCACACTGGTGCTATGTGTCGGCTCACTAACCACAAGCTATTGGCGCCAAACTCTTTGGTCATTTTTGAGAGCAATGCCAATGGTCTAACCAGATTCAATGAATTATGCTAAGCTATGCTAAAATTCGTACCGCCAGACCCGGAGATAAACTGAATGGATTCCAAAAGATTAAAAAGTAAGTGTTTAACGCTAGGGAAGGTGGACAATGAGCACATTTTCAAAAGGAAATTGGACTGTCCCTTTAATACAGAGACAGTAATAATGCAGTTCTCCCAAAAAGTTACATTCCAGATTTTTCCTCCCCTCAAACTAGAGTCCCCCAATGACCACAACAAATTTACCCCACTTTTAATACGTGGATAAACAAACAAAAAAAAAGAGTTTAATAAAAATATGCCAGAAAGATGCAGATGAGCGCTCATAGATGGAAAAAGACTTTACCAGGGATTGTGTTGGGTGGAGAAGGGGATTGTGTGGTTGAGATCGGTGTTGTCTGTGTTGTTGTTGTCTGTGTTGTTGTTGTTGTCTGTGTTGTTGTCATTGTCTGTGTTGTTGTCACTGTGTTATTCACTGTAAATGTGAGCATTTGTGCATATCAATCTGAATCATTTTCAAACAAAACCCAGAAATGATAAAATAGACAATATGAGTAGATTCTCTACCTGCACAGTAAGCAGCACAATACAGTGGTTTGACAAACTCATAAACGTAGTAATTTCCAGGACAGGCTTTGACTTGTATGGGATGAGATTCATAACCACAACAGCCGTTCCATCCAGACATACAGATTTGTCGTCTGACCACTCCATCTTCCAGCTGTGGATGAGGATCTTTGAGGAACATTGGGTAATAAGTGCCACACATCCCCCAACTGACACATGATTCTGACATCTGAGCACTCTGACCATTGATGAAAAGTCTGTACCAGCCGTTCCAGTTGACATTATAATCACATATGTGATAGTTGTAGTAGTAATAGTTATATATATAGTTATCAGTGGATCTCCAGGGTTCATCCAGACTGGTGTAGTTGTCACAAGGGTCGACACTTGGAGTGCTGAAAACAACTATAAGGAAAATAATAGTCCATTACTAAATGTTGATTAAATGGTATACAGACATTCAGGGTAATAGTACGTGTATCTTTCACAGACCTGCAAATATAACTGTCATACAAATTACACACCATAAATCCTAAATTTGTCTTTACTTATAAAATTAAAGTGTTAGCTCACCCCAGAATAAAAATAAGGCAATGTCATTAATTTCTCACATTGTTGGACACCTTTGTGACCTTTGATAATCTTCATTACACACACATTTGAGTAAAGACTACTGATGTAAACTTGATTTGTCTAATGCATGCAGTTAGGGTTCAGTTCATATAATGGTTCAGGTCAACTGATTCCTAGGTAAAGTGTATTTACAACACAATTCATGAACATGTATAATCAGATTGAATGTACCTGCACAATATGTAGGCAGTGGGATCTCCACGTTTGGTCTGGTGAGTTTGTAGACATAATAATCTCCAGGACAAGCTTTGACTTGGATTGGGTTTGATGTGTAATGACTGCACTGATCATAATAAGAGCCGTGAACTTCACGAGTAACAACTCCATCTTCTACTCCAGGATGAGAACCAGCAAGCCACAGAGAACTGAAACCTCCACATGACATATAAGGAACACACCAGTCAGGTATCTGAGCACTCGATCCATTGATGAAGAGTCGATACCAGCCATCCCATTTTTTTATGGTGTCATCATGTCCACTTATCCATCCATTCCAATACCAGTAATCCTTTGTGTCTCTCCAGTACTCATCCAGTATGTTGTAGCTTGAGCATGGATCACCTGAGATTAAAGTAAATTACATTATTATGCAAATTAAAGAAGCTGACACACTGACGCTATGGGACAGATTTACTAAACCGGGCAAATGGGAGCACAATTCCAAAAATGCGCAGATGGGAGTGGTAATATCTGCCAGTTATTTACTTAAAAAGCGCAAATTAAATATCACAGGCTGTATACAACAGCTGATTTCCATAATGACCAACACAATCTACTAAAAACAGCGCATATTTATTCGGGGTCGTAAATTGAGCTGATCTTGAGTTCAGCACCACGGACATTGCCGTTAGCTCTGTTAAGACTTCTCCTAGTGACTCCTATTTTATTTCATCCAGCATTTTTTTTATAATAAATTAATACATAACATGGCTTGGTTAACAATATTTTTGAATAATATGTTCCTCTGGCATTCCAAATAAACTGATACATGTTAAAACAAGCCACTGCATTGTATCATACGCTATCTGATCTATGCAAAGCCTTCTATCAGCTACAATTGGTGCCATTTCAAGGGCAAGTCATGCTTTTTCAGCGTTAAATAATGGCGCAAATACCAGTAATGGCACACGTGCAAACCTTAGTAAATCATGTGTGTAAATTATTAAAATAATCTCCTACTATAAATGTTGTATGTGAAAGGGAAACTCCTAGAAATGCATTTGCAATAAGGTCAGCCGCAAAGCTAACTAGACTACACCTTTACAGTGCCAATGATCCACTGTGTGTGCCTTTAGTAAATCTTGAGAGTCATTGTTTAGCGCCAAAATGATGGTTTGAGCTGGCGCACGATGTAAGTAAATCTGGCCCTAAAACTGGAATTTTATAGTCAAAAAGTAACAAATGTGAGGAACAATAATATAATGTAATCTTGATTTTTTTTATATTCTAATTTAGACCAAATTCATCAGTTGCATATTAACAAGACAAACATCTACAAAATGACTGTGTAATATTAACTCATGATCATTTTGTTGCTATACAGATTAGATTAGAGAATTTAATTGTCATTAAACTTGAAAACAAGCAACAAAATTCAGTTAGCATCTAACCAGAACTGCACATAGTAGTAGAATAGATGTATGTACAAATATACAAGCATAAATAGATATTCATATAATTATTAAGGGTCTATACAGAATATATGTATGTACAGAATGTGAATATACAATATGGAAATGATATTGATAAGTATAATATTAATGTAGCATGATGTATGTGTTTGATCATATAAGTAGCATATAAATACAGAATGTAAATGAATATACAGAAGACTGCAATAACTTGCAAAAATTGTATTACTTTTTTTGTATTATTTTATTAGTTACTTTAAATATAAAGTTCCCATTTTCCCCAAATTATAGACTTTAAAACATAATGTAAAACCTACCCAATGTGAAGCTTGATTTAGGAATCACAGCTGAAGTTGTAAAATCGATCTGTGATGCAGTGCTGACGTCTAAAAAAAAAAAAAATGAATACATGACTGAATCATTTTAAACCATTTAAATGTAAAGTAATAGTAAGAAAGAAAAAACTTTAGGGTACCTGTGCAGTATCCTGAGCAGACTATTGGTTTCACGAGTTCATAGACATAGTAATCTCCTGGACAGGCTTTAACTCTGATGGGTTCTGACTTCACATCACAGCAACTCCAATAAGTTGACCCACAGACCTCACGGGTCACCACCCCATCTTCTATCTGAGGATGATGACCATTGAGCGACAGACTTATGTATGAGTTACAGCTGTATGCACTAACACAGCTCTCTGCCATTTGGATGTTCATCCCATAATGATAAAGTCTGTACCAGCCATTCCAGGATAAATAATAATTATCACAAATGTAGAATCCACTTTCAGTTGTTGCTCTCCAGGGACGATCCAGAGACTCATAGTTGTAACAGGGATCATTGATGATGCTGCTGAAAGCAACTGACATGAAGAAAAGAGATGTTAGTATGAGTTTCCTTGACATTGTTCTGGGCTGCGTTTCCCGATAACGTTGTCTCTTAGCGCGCTACGAAGACTCTTAAGTTAAACCTTAACTACAGGTTTACCTTTTCTAGGCGTGTTTCCCGAACTGTACCTTAGCGGGATTCTTTCTTACGTACGACGTTACCAGGTGTTGTCCATGGCGATGGTGCTGAATAGGTTGATATCGATTGCTCGACAATCAATTATTCACTTTATGTAATAGGTTTCGCTGCGTTATGAGATAGCGGTGTTCTTTATTAAAGAAACATTTCAGAAATAGTTACATTTATTAGGAATATCTTGTAAAAATATTTCAAACTGCAAACAACTAAATATAAACCTTGTATATTTTATTTTATATGAAACGCGTGCAAAACCCGCAACTTCATGTCCAAAAGTATCATGCATAAACTGCTCCAATGCATCCATTATTCCTTTACTTTAAAGGATAATTTATATTAGGGGTTCTCAATAAATGCGTTGCACAGGGCAAAGGTGGGTCATGCAAGTCACCTGGGTTGGCTGTGCATTACACTTAAAATATTTAAAAACAAACTGTTGTTCATTAGTTCACGCATTTATTGTGCTTGGACACTGGATGCGCAAGCAGCGCGTTTACAATGCGGATAAAGCTTAATGGACGCATTTCTGGAGCTGCGCCTGTCTGTTTACCTTAAATATAACATAAAAATATATATTATGTGATATATAAATATATATTATGATTGCTTTAGATTTTAGCTTTGATTAGTTTTAATGTGGAAAATTTGTTGACCTTATACAAGCAGTAGCTAATCAAGTGGAGCAGTTTCTTATAAAGAATATGGCATGCAGTTGCCTCAAAGTTAGAAAACATAAAAAAAACTTTGATGCAAAGTCGACTTAACATCAATAATAATATTATGGAAAATCAACAATTATGATTTCGTGATGAGTGTGCTCCCGTGGCATGCAATTTTTACTTGATTTGTTTTATTGCAGCTAAAATAGCCGGTAAAGTAAAGATTTAACGGATATGAAATGCACAAATAAAATGGTAAGATTCGTTGTATTGCTGCCTGCCATAGTTTCACCAACTCCTCCACCCAAAATCTTTTTTTATATATATAGTTTCTTAAGCCTGTAATAATAGTTCGCAGCTGATGTTTAGTTGGAAAAAAATAATTAAAAATCTAACAACCATCTAACAACCTAATGATGTCTTATTATGTGAATGTTTAATTCTTTAAATTTAAAAATAATTAAACACGGAGTGTACTTCAACTTTTTTTACAGATATTTACTTATATAGACTGCAATCTACACAAACTTTTATCACAGTCATGGCCCCTAGCGGAGTCAAGTGGGATAAGATATAGCTAAGAGTGCTCCAGACCAACCTTCCGAACGAACGACTTACAGAAGTGATACGTAACTAAGAACGTTTCGGGAAACACGTATTAACGATAAGGTACAGCTTAAGGTACAACTTAAGAACGACGTAGAGCTAAGAAGGTTTCGGGGAACGCAGCCCTGGTCAGTTGTGCAGTCAGCTTGAAGTGTAATAGGCTAATATGTATCTAGAAATTAATTAAAGGATCTCTCAAAGTCTACAATTGCAGTGGAAAATAACACCACCACATGACTCAATAACAACAATGCACTGCTTGCCTATATCTAACAATTTTTGCTAAAAATTTTCAGAGAATAGTGATCTCTTTACTAACAACTAATAAGTAAAAAGCAAAACATCACAAGTGAGACAGTCATGTCTGGGAGAAAGAAATGAGAGAAAGAAAAGACCACAAGAGTTCCTCAGAGATCTTTACCTGCGCAGTATGAAGGTCTGTAGATTAACACATCTGGTGTGATGAGTTTATAGACATAATAATCTCCTGGACAAGCTTTGACTTGGATGGGGTTGGATCTGTACTGACCACACTGGTAGGAGTACCACCACCATAAACTGTTTCCAACAACCTCACGGGTCACCACTCCATCCTCAAGTCGTGGATGAGAACCGCTAAGATACAGTCCAGTATAACCACCACATCCCATATAACTCACACACCATTCAGACATCTGAGCACTTGTTCCATTCAAATACAGTCGATACCAGCCGTTCCACTCAACAGTAGAGTCATCCTGTCCATACTGGTATGTGTTTAGCCGTATGTCTCTCCAATAGTCATCAATAGTGTTATACTGATAGCATGGGTCATAGCTGAGAGTTGTAGGTACTGAGAGAAAAGTGAAAGTTACCCAAAGTCTCAGTCAAAACTGTGAATCTGAACTGCTCATAAAAATCAATATTCCTCTGTATTTAAACCCAATAAACAACACAACACATACCAGTTGTAGTTTCTATGATTGAGGTTGGAGTCGTGATAATCTTTGTAACATCTGTGGGGAATGGATGAATATTAAATAGACAAAGAACTAATTATCATATCATATACAAAGCATGTGTTGATATTTACCTGCACAGTATGCCAAATAGCAGGATATAGGACTCACAAACTCATAGACATAATAATTGTCTGGGCAGGCTTTGACTCTAATGGGATTGGAGTGGATATAACAGCAGTCACCGCTCCAGTGACCACAGACGTCTCGTGTGACCACTCCATCTTCAACCGTTGGATGTCCACCATTTAACCACAGTGGTGCATTAGTACCACATCGGTTCTCTGGGACACATGTGTCTGGCATCTGAACACTCTCACCCTGGATGATGAGTCGATACCAACCCGCCCAATCCACAAACCTGTCACACATTATCTGAGAAAAATCCTGATTACTGGTGGATCTCCAGAGATCATCCAACACATTGTAGTTGGAGCAGGGATCAACTTCTGTTTAAAACATAAGAGTAAGCAATAAAAGGACAGTTGACTCAAAAGCTGATTTATAGACACATACTGTCTAGTTGTTAAAACATTTCCTCATAAATGAAGGATGTTAAAGTTCTGAAGTGTGGTGTTTGCATTTGAAAGCTGTGGCTACATTCATAATAAAAATGGTTCTTCAAGGGATCTTAAAAGATGATAATGGTTCTATATAGAACCATAGCTTACTGAAGAACCCTTTTGCGCTGAAATGTTTTTTTTGTCTTAGCAAATGGGTTATTTAATTCCCGCCTTTTATTTTAAATTTAGTCAGTTAATTTCAAGCTGCCTCGTGATTATTTTCACCTGTAAAAGCCCTAAATCATCAGTCCTGCTGAACCGCCTACCGAATAACAACACAAACAGGTAAACGAGTAAAATAATCATCATTTACTGTTAAAAACATTTTTAAAATTGAAGTTTTGTGTGTTCTTATTCTGTTTTATTTATTTTATAACAGCTAAGCTTTATACTGTAAACTTCATTCCGTTTATAACACATAATCTTTTGTTTGAAATTATATATTTATGGGACTCTGCTTTAACAATGACAACTTAGGATAATGATTTGTTAAAGTGTTAAAAAGCTAATGTATATTAAGTTTATTAGTGAGTTTTTTTTTATGAATGAGTTTTTGTAAGTGATGTCTTACTTATGCTGCGATGCCGCTTGATGAGAGGCACATCCTATTTTTAAGGTAATGTATGCATGTTTCTTTCAATGCTGACATTAAAATAATAGTTATTTACTCTTTAAACATTTTGGAGATTGTGTGTGTTCTTGTGGCACATTTACTTGTAAATGCAGAATTGCTTACTTTTATTGTCTAACTTTTTTAGATGGATCATGAGTGAAGCTCTAAAAACTTGACAGGTAGCTTGACCAGAATCATATTAAAACTTCTGTCAAATCATGTTTTACATAAAGTATGTAAGCAAACTCCAGGCTAATATTAACTTGTTTTGTCTTCATGTCTTATCATTTCACCCATGACCAAAATAATCTTGTTTCGGCCTGATGCTCAACCTTGTAGGCTACAGCTCAGCAAATGATGACCACTACAAGGTGATGGGAATCTGTGGTATGTCTCCAGATCAACATGACAAGGGCAGACTCTACTCTTATCTAACTAAATGTTTAGCATCATTGTCACAAAACAAAGGACATTGGATGTAGTATGCACAATGATCCAGCAAACAATATAATATGGACTTTTTTGGCTAGCTTCTACAAACATTGACGCAATCTTATTGACTTTTATTTAAGTAATGTATTATTAACATCCCATTCATTTGTATTCTGTAAAATCTCTCTGTTTGTGCTGTAATGCATACATCTGAATGTATTGTCATATATTTACCCTGTATATGTATATGTAAATGTGTCAATATTCAGTATTTATAATCATTTGCATATTTTGATGTGACATATGTCATAATTATAATTATTTTATGTAATTGTTGTCTATTTAAAATAATTGTCTTTGCAGACAAATACTGTAGCCAAAAATGTGTAAACTGGCATTCACATGAACATATTCAATTTATTGAGTTCAATTTATTAAAAAGTTTATGAATGTAAAGATTATATGACTAATTTTTATTTTATGATTTCTTAATTAAAGTCAGAAGTAAACAGCACCTGTTGTTTGGGGTGCATTTGTGAGTACTGAATGAGAGGTCATCATTGACGATGGTGGTGAATATGGATCTGAAGTTGTTGATACAGGATCCACCGTGCCATTAACTGAAACAATATAAATAATTAAAAACAATAAGTGAAATGAATAGAATTTACTTAATATTAAATGTAGTTTTTGCACTAATATTTAAAAAAATAAATAAAACTAAAATAACTATGTTTATAAGCTGCAAAACATTAAAGCACACACAAAAAATGAGTTTGTGTTGATAATATTTAGTCTTACTTGAATAGCATGTCTGAATGTAGTCACTGCAGCAATCCCCAAACACCATGCACATCTCATCACAATAACATCCGCGGTAGCAGACGTTATTTTGTCTAAGACCGCAGAGCATTGAGGGCTGAGAACATGAGCCTAAAAGACAAAAGACCCGAGACATTAATACAGAGACAGTAATAGTACAGTTCACCCAAAAATCTAAAAGTTTGTCTTCATTTACTTCAGTGGTACATAAAGATCATTAAAGCTGTAAGCAGCATTGATCAACCCCTCACACAGTACCTGTGCCACTGCCAGCTGATAGTTTGAGGAAAACAGTTTTTCCTCGGCTTTGTCAAAGTCGTTTAGATTTGCCACATATCCTGCTGCCAGGTGGTGGCGCTATGATTATAATTGACTATTTGCATGTAGATGTGTCCAGGTCAGGACTCCTTTCAAACATATAATGCCTGGGGCAGACTGGACATTGTATGCCTGAGCTCCAACAACATCCCATTTTATTTCTTTAACTAGTTTGCAAACATGTTACTAGTATCTGGGACAGACTGAATATTGCATGTTTGAGTTACAACAACTTATTTTGTTGAGTAACACTGAAATTTGTCAGGCCACAATGGACACGTCCTTTAACAAAATTCAAGATCTTTACAATTTAACAATGCAAAGGCCTTAAAATAAGATTTATTTGGTGATTGATTGTAGGGGTGAAGGTATTTGATCGTGAACAATTAAAATGTCTCCGGAAACATTGTTGTATTGTGATTCGTGCCTACATCAAGTATGCGACAAGGCGCGTGCTATATAAAGGCAAGGTAAGGGCCGGGCATACCTTTTTTCCACAGAGCTTTCAAAGTATACTCACAGCAGCTACGCGCAGATGGCCGTGATCGACACAGATGCAATACAAATGATAAAAAATTTAGGATAAGTGAAGAAAAGAAGGCGATCCACCATTGCAAACAAAGTTTAGAACAAACAGATGAAAACAAAGAACATGAATCAAACATTATGGTGACAAAAATGCTCCACAGCTTTCTGTTCTTGGAAGAAGTGAAAATAAAAGAGGAGAAAACCATATAGTGTGTGCAAATGCTGTCTATTTCCTTTGTATAATTGTTTGTAGTCATGCACACATTTTAGTTTATGATAAGATCATAAAGGAGCGCGTGATGGGCTGTTCTGTCATCCTGGTGAAGCGTGGATCAGGGGCGTCGCTAGACCCCTTTTACTGGGGCACGTGCCCCAGTGTAAATCTTTTGTGCCCCTGTGTAAATCTCAAGTTTAAATTTTAGCAGTTAACTAGTTTATTCATTTACAAAGACAATCGCGGCAAAACGGATCTATATGCAATGTAGTTACCCAATTCACGTTTGAAAAAGCGACGCAACAGTCGCACTGACGCGTGCACGCCTCAATTCATGTCCGCGTCCGCGCACGGACATGGGTGCGCGGACGCGGACATGAATTGAGGCGTGCACGCGACTGTTTTGCCGTGCGCAGCCGCATACAAAGTACACGCGATTGAGTTGGTTTATGAAAACATGGCGAGACTAAAGTAAGTTTCTAAATAATAATGAAAATCTCATTGACGCATGTGATGGACATCAGAAATGTTTTGTGCAAAGCAGGAAAAGGGAAGGAAAAATGAGAGATGATGAATTTAAGGGAGTAAAGACACATAACACCCTGTCAGGGCTTAAACATTAGAGGGAAAATTTCAGGAAAACCTCTGTCAATAGTCTATAAAATTGCATTGTTCACATACAAAAACTGTGTTATACTGTTCTATTTTCAGATATGAAATTAATATTTAGTTCACTAGCTCTAGGTCATTACATAATCAGTTAGCAGTAACTAAGATAGATTTTTCAGTAGTCATAAAATGAAAATATTCTTAAAAATAAAAAAAGAAGTTATTAATCATTGTTATGTAAAATGCAAATGTGCATAACATTTTTTTCTCTCCAGCCATTATTTCCAAACATTTTATGCCTTAAGACATGTTAATTATGTTGTATATATGTATATATGAAGATGATACTTAAATATTTTTAAATAAATGTTTGTCTTTCCCAGTACTTGTTGCAATGTTGGAATAGTGGGTTAAGCAAAGGAAATTGTATCTTGCACACCGCAGGCTTTCAAGAAAAAGTAAAAAAAAAAAAAAAAATGGGGGGCCTGTGCCCCAGTAGAGCTTTATGTCTAGCAACGCCCCTGGCGTGGATACTGAAAAGCTCCCTGATCTCTGCTTCAGCCGTCATAAGAGAAAACACTGGTGACATGGACCTTTAACGGAAGCTCCCATTAGATATACATTTTTTTTTTTTTTTTGCTGTTTTTTTCTGTGTTTGCAAGCGGCTGCACTGTTTTTTGTTTTGTTTTAAAGCATGCATGCCCATTATGGCATAGTTTCTGCCTTTTGTTTACACAGGATGTTTTCTGTAAATGTTGTGCTATGTTGCTAGGTCCTTGCAACAAAATAGCTAACACACTTGTAAATTCACAACAGTACACTGCAAAAATCCCCTGTTGCACTTTTAAAGGAACAGTATGTAAGAAATTTATATCAATTAATCATTAAATGGCCCTGAAATGTCACTAGACATTAAGAAATCATTTTCATTTCAAATACTTATATCACTGACAACAGTGGTATAACCAGGATATTATCATTGAAAAAGTGGAGTTGCAGCCCTCAACTGATGTTTATGTTGTCGTTTTGTATATTGGCCACCAGCTGTGTGATTGCAGTACCAGTTTTAGCCACATGTTTTGTGATTGCAATACCAGTTTTGGCCACAATCCTACATACTGTTCCTTTAAGTTTTAACAACTTAAATGAATAAGTCCTTTCATCATTTTTAGTCAGAAGTTGCTATAAATAATAAAAATACACAAACTACATAAGCAACTCAATGTTTAATCAAAATACAATATCTGAATCTATCTGAATAAAATCATACTACCTACCTACCTACCTACCTTTTCAAAAGAAACATTGCAACAATTCATTCAGACCCCTGACTCTCGCATTTGTTTAAAAGCAGTAAAGTTGCTGATGTTAAATCTGTTTTTTGCTCTTTGGTGATCCAGACGGTTTTTGTCGTTGTTTCAAAAAAATGTCTTTTATTTTTGTGGCTCTGCCTGTTGTCAATTCAACAGGAAAGTTTGTTTGCCTCTGTTTACAAAGTGCACATGAACGCGCTGATGACGTATGATGTCTGTGTGAACAGGGTGCGCAGTGGCATGCAAAATACGTTAACAGATGAGGGGTTAAAAAATTGCATGCATCCCATTATTGCATTCAATCTGAGTTCAATGTTTTGTTGCACATTTTTTTGGTCATACGCTTTTCAAATTTTTTTTTAAAAATACATTTTAACATAGTGATTGCTATCAGGATAAGAGGAGAATTTCAACCAGTATAAGTAAAAATGTTTCTTGATCAAAATCGACACCCTGCCTTTAATACCAACTTTTTTCTAGTCAAGAAAGTTGAAATGACTTGTTAATTCAAGTTGTTTAAGCTTTAAAAAACTAAGTGCAATAAAGATCTTTTTGTTACAGTGTATTGTATTATAATAATATTTTATGAGCAAACTAACTAGTCCCTTTAATGAAGCCATCACGTCAAAAAGCTCATGATGAAAAATCAGGTCAGAAATACTACCAAATTAGAAGAGATAAGCAATTATTATTTCAGCAGTTAACAATGCAACATTATTAAATCTATAACAAATGAATTAGATGTGGAAAATATATTTCAATAAACTAGAGTTTCTCAAACTTTTCAGTGTAAAGCCAATGAGTTTGGATGTGTTCACTGCTCACACCTTGACAATAACCCTTACGACTTCATGCATCGCTGCAGAAAACAAATGGTGTATGACATTTCACTTAGGAGGAACTTCCTTGCCAGCAATGATTTATCGGAAATGTTTTAAGGCAGCACGACAAAACTGAAAAAAGGCCTATAACTATTTAGGCATAACTACCAAGGATTCCCATTGTCCAGATCAGAAAACAGCTGGAGCCGGTTACTGAACTTTGGAAAGACAGAGAGCTTCCCACATTTTAAACTAAATTACTTTCATTAAACATTCTACACAGTAAAAAGTAAAAAGTTGGATAAACTCATGGGCGTCGAAACAATTATACGTGGGTGGGACAGGACCCACCCACTTTTTAAGACCAATGATAATGGGCCCACCCACTTTTCTCTAATTTAGCGCATTTGTCTGTTCACTTATCACTGCGCTGTTAGTCAAAATCCATTCCACTAGAGCAGGGATCCCCAACCTTTGCTTTTTACACCGCGGAAATTGATAATTTTTATTGATATTTTATTGATAATAATTGACACAGCACTAAATGTGGTTCCTTTCAAACCTTTTAAAGTATAGGCTACTCGTTAAAATATTATTACTGCAGTAAAATAATTTATTTTGATTATGGTGCCACGATCGCTGGATAATTTATAATAAGTTTTTTTTACAGAAGCCTGCAATTAATTTTCATGCGATTATAACGTCTTCACGTTTTAACATTATTTGCAAGGTACATTTGCATACCTCTGCAATTGTTTAATCGATTGTGTTTTAGAAGTACACTCAAACTCTTATGACACCATGTTCACAATGGATACCATTAAATAAGTTTATCTCATTTCCAGAATCTCACATTTATATTTCTCTAAGAAAGAGAAAGAGAGATTGGGTATAACAAATAAAAAGGGTATACAAAAATTGTAACAGTTACCTTTATTCGTTTTTCTTATCTTTTATTTCCTCAAAATAAAAAATAAACATTGTAGCCTACTGTCAGCAGAGTAGAGAAAAAAATGTCACATAGAAAAATAAATGAAATATGACATCTGTCATTATTTGCAAAATATTCAAAGGGCTATTACCAGAATTCTGACCGCAATACTGTTTTTTATTTAATAAACGCAAATGTTCAGGTTAATTAAAAGGAAACATGAAAATTGCATCTATTGCAGTAAATGTATTTTCGGGGGGGGGGTTTGACGTGGGGACCCACCCACTTTTCATTTGCTTCTGACGCCCATGGATAACTTAAGAAATAGTTAATTCGGTAACACCTACATTTTTTTAAATATTTCAACTTAAAATTTCATTTTAGGAGAATTATTTAAGTTGATTTTTTTTTTTTGTTGAACCAACTAAACTTTTTACATGTATTAATATTCTTATTAAATATAAATGCTGTCAAAATATATTTAAATGTAACTTTTTGGCAGCTACCAATACAAAAAAACCCCCAAAAAAACATAGAACTAAACTAAAAAAGTCATTTATTGGTGAATAATTTTTAAAGTCCTAGTTTAAAAAATTTAAACTAAAGAAAATTATAGAAAAAGCATTTTTTTTCTAAAAGAAATGAGCTGTTACACTTTATACTAAACTTTAGCAAAAGGACCTCTGCTGTAAATAACAATGATTAATTGTCTTTAGGAAAAAAATAGTCTATTGTAGACTGGTGAAATATAACAAGGTGTCATGTTAAAATAAAAACTACTGTAACATAATTTTATTATCATTATATTGCTTTCTTTTTCAAAGCACAAACTTAATATTAACAAACTTTTATCTGTACCTGTATCTGCCACTCCAATGGTTATTCCATCTGTTCAACACAAAATAAAGCAATCAATTCAGATGTATTAATATAGTGTCTTTCTAAAGCAAAAGACAGATTCTTCAGTTGTGTATTTAAAGATGTGTTAAACACTTACCATACAACAACAACAGCCAACACACAGACAATGAGATTTTTAATCTCATTGTGACAAACCTGCAACTCCTGCACCTGCACACACACACATAATGTATATATTACAAAATTATTTAGATCTACAAAAATAAAAATTAAAAAATTATGATAATTAAATTTACCCGAGATGAAAAGCTACTGCAGAGCAAAATCACTGAGATTCTCTCTTCATCAATTGAAGCAGAATAGTGATGCCGCAGGTGTTGAAATCTGCCTCTTTATTAATAAATGATGGGTGGAGCTTTACTAACAAGAACTAAAACTGTAGAAGTACAAGTTTTTCTTTCTCTTTATGTGAAATTTTCTGCTTCCTCATTTACCTGTCAGAAATGTTCTTAGTTTTTGCATGAATAGTTCTGAATGCAGCTGGAATGAAGACAATCAAATAAATCTGTAGAATACAAACACAGAGTTTTTATCACTGAAGGCTATCAGGCCATTTTAGTTGTGTTAAAATCAGAGGTCACATTTAAAGTATGGGTTGCATGCATTGGCAAATACATCACTTTCACTTATAATTTAATATGCAGAAATATGATATTTTCATTTAAGGTAATACATGTATTTAACATGTGTACTGAATACACTGCTGCACTTTTTGAGAAATAGTCAATGCTTTTAAAATGATTAGGATAAACATGACATGTAAATGTACAGAATAATACTTCACAAATATAGGTGTGGTTTCCCGGACAAGGCTTATCTTATAAAATGTTTGAGCTGCCTTAATTTAACATCTTGCCCTGATGTATCTTAACATATATCACTGCCATAGTTTTGTCTTAAGATGCACACCAGTATTGTTTTTCAGGAGGTATTTTTGTAAAAACTACTTAAATGTCTTGGTCTTACTCTAGTCCTGGTATTTAAAGAGTGTACATGGCTTTTTGAGATTTCACAGACAATGGTTAAACCTATTCCCAGACTAAAATCCATGTTTGAGCTGTCATAACTGAAAACAGCTTGCAGCGCCATACTGTATCTGCAGAGCAGTAATGTTTTCTCTACACTGTCTATTTCTTGTGACCAAACGCAACATGATACTATACATTCAAACTGACCAATCAGAAGACCACCTTTAACCCTCACTGTACTGCACTGTACCTATAGACGGTTTCAGCAGTAACAACATAAACAATCGGCTTTCGTGAAAAACACGTAACTTCTGGTAAATGTAGTTTATTTATATAACAAGCAAAATAAACAACACGTAGATTACCTAGGAAACCAAAACATTTGTTAAAAATAAACTATTTGTTCAAGAGTTCAGTTTAGCAACTAGTCAGACCATAAAAAAATGAAACCAGAAGTAAAGTTCGGACCAGACGCGTATCGCGACACCGCACGTGCGTCCGATGAAACCGTCTATAGTCTTTGATTACTATCAGTATGCACAGGAATGAAGATGGTACAGAAAAACTATGAGGGCTTAAACAAAAAAGACTTACAATTAAACTGGTTTGGTAGAAGAAAAACTACCTAAGAAAAATAAACTACTAAAAACTAACTAAAAAAAATTTGTAGGGGAAGTATTGGTGCTTCATTCAAGATTTTATTTTCCCATCACTACCAAACTTTTAATATGTTTAATATGGACAATGACCGAGTGATTTATTGTTCTGTCTGAACATTCTGCAGCGGTTGCCCTAAAATTTGAATGGCACCTTTTCACTTTCATACAAGCAGTAAATAAAGTCCTACTATTTTGCATGATGTAACTTACATAAAACGCATCTTTAAAATATACATCAGAAAAGTACGTTATGCATTATGTAAATATTCAAAACATATAATATATAATCTACTTCTAATAAAACATTCCCATAATAACCCCTAATCCTTTCTTAGACTCATCTCAATATTTATTCAAATACAACAGGAAACCAAAAACATGGGAAAATCATAATCTTCATTTGAAACAAAATGAATCTTGCAACCCTAATGTAGAGTTAAAACATTAATAATGGTAAAATACAACTTAAACATAATGGTCAGAACCTGTTAGACTACTTTTTCTTATCAAACAATTTGGTTAAGGCTGTCAGTTTGTTCAGATACTGAAGTGAAGATAATTTCACCCCATGCTTACTTTGCACTTGACATAAATGTGACTGGCTTATCTGCTGCACAATCTCTGTGTTATTCTCAAATAAACTTTTAATTACAACTCTTTTCTCTATATAGATTGTATTATACACCTTTTTTTAACATCTTTAGTTTCTCAAGTGTTGTAACAACAATTTCTAATTTCTATAGATTGTTGTCTCTATTTGCCATTTTTACCAAATATAGACCCTTTTGATATCAGTCAGTTTATTGCGGGCTGTGCAGCAACCACAAAGACAATGTCAAAGCTGTAATCTGTGAACCTCTATCTCCATCTTTGTTTGCAATATAAAATTGTACAGTAGGTTACCTTATATACTCATTGATGTATTAAAAACAACTGACATTTCCAATCAAATCTAAATCATTATTATACGCTAATAGTTGTGAATCGGGATATGGTAAGAAGACAGTTCAACACTGTTTATGCACTTACTTAATAACAGATTTTTGTTGGCAAACAAATAAAATAAATATGCAGATCACATCTTAAAGCCGAATTCAATAAACTAAAGAGTTTTAAGTTTACTATACAGAGTAGTGTAGTTCAAGTCGACTATTTTTTTTTTTTTAATCAATAATGTTCAGCCAGTTTGGAGAAAAAAGTTCACATTATGTTCTGAACTGTTTGGTCCTCAGTGTAGGTGAAAGAGTGGTCATCTGATCTTTTTTAGATGTACTTGTTTTGTCACATTCTGGCACTCTATGTTACAGCAAATGGACATGTTCTTTTTTGAAAACGCTTAGGTTACTCACGTAACCACGGTTCCCTGAAATAACGGGAACGAAGCATTGCGTCAGTTAGCTGACGCTATGGGGGGGGGAAACTCCTGTTTACTCCGTGACTGAAGCCTATTGGTTAACGTCTGTACAAAGTACAGACCAATGACGTTTGAACCCGCGCGCGGGAGGAACGCGTCCTTATATAAGCGCGGTTCAATCGTCAGGAGCTCATTATTATTCGACTGAAGCGCGCAGCCGAATAACACTCGCTGCGTAGACGTTTGTTGCACGGCAAGAGACGCAATGCTTCGTTCCCGTTATTTCAGGGAACCGTGGTTACGTGAGTAACCTAAGCGTTCCCTTTCAATACGGTTCACTTCGCATTGCGTCAGTTAGCTGACGCTATGGGGGAACGTAATCCCATCACGCCGTGCATACACAACGTACTGAAGTGCCTTACCGGAGAGACACTGCGTGTGGCCCTATACCCGGCATATTCACAGCTTTAAAAGCAAATGTGTAAGCACCATATAAATTGTTGACGCGCACACGGTGGGGTTTAAACCGGGGGCACATAACATAGCACAAGACGGCGAGGTACCGAGCGCGCCGTGGCTGTGCGCACCGTGGTGTACACATAAAACGCATGAGCGTGCATGATTGAGCCGAGAGAACCTGCGCTCGTAGGGCAGGGACGTCTAAGCTGTACAATCTGACAACGTAGACGGCGAAGACCAGCCGGCCGCGTAGCAGATATCAATATAGATATAGATACCCCTGTAGACCAAGTTCATGAAGAAGCCAAACTCGCACAGAGTGGGCTCTATATAGGACATAGCTCATAGAGGGGCGTGAGCCAGTGCGATGGTTTCAACGATCCATCTAAATAACCACTGTTAGCAACAGACATACGTAGTGAGTGATCTGCGAAGCTCACGAACGGTCGATCTGACTATAATATGCGGCAGAACGGTTCGTAGCGTGGGATTATACAGATACCACAATAGTGTGAACCCAGGTGCACCCTCGAGCGCATCGGGATGCATATAGGTAGTATTATAGTGCACAGATCGGTGAGCTTTCCAAGCGCGCCGTAAATGTGTATTGACTATAAATTGCACGGGCACAGGTGAACACTTGAATACATCGTGAATGCATATAGATGAATCAGAGTGTTATAATGCACAGGCCGGCAAGATTCTCGAGCGCGCCGTCATGTGTTCTGATAATAAATTGTGCGCACACGGGTGAACTCTTCAGTGCACCGTGAATGCGTATAGATAAATCAGTGCACAGAACGCGCCGTGAATGTGTACAGATATGATTGATGAACGTAACGGTGGGCACCCAACGCACCGTGAACGTACACAGATGAACAACAATGTATGTGTCACAAAGCATAACACAGCTGTGTATACAGGTGAGCTTTCCCAAGCGCATCTTATTGTATACCAAAATGTTATAGCGTGTACATGTGAGCTTCTCTAAGCGCACGGTGGACGCATATAATTAAAAACCATATCGTGCATACAGGTGAGCTAATGGGCGCACCTTTAATGCAACAAACCTCAGTAGTGCGCGAAGCAGTGATGTCGAAGCTGTAAACTGACAACGTGGACGGCGGGGACCAGCCGGCCGTGTCACAATTGTCAAATGAGAAACCTCTAAGACCATGCCCATGCTCTAAGACAAGTGAGCATAATTGTCACGGGAGGTGATAACGTCAACGATCCATAAATAGCCTGTATTGACAGGTGCTCTAGTGAGTGATCTGTGACGCAGATGAACAGCTGATCGTCTGATGTACGTCAGACGTATGTGTCATACAGGACCTTGGACAGTTCCAGAGCGCTGTGCCTCGGGCACCGTCCGCATCTGAGAAATGACAGGCTTATGAATAAAGTGAATGGCCAGCCGTAAAAGCATGGTTCGCTGTTACCGCCGCCGTCCGCATCTGAGAGATGACAGGCTTGTGAATTAAATGAATGGTCGGTCGTAAAAGCGTGGTTCGCTGTTATCACGGCCACATAGATATAGGTAGGGGAGAGAGCCGCCGTGCCTCTGTAGTGAGGAGAAAAGTGTTCCACCGGCGATTCGTGGGGGGTTTTGACTTTCAAATGTCACTAGACAGAATGGATCAGACTTTGCATAAGGACGCCTCGTGAAAGGGGTCCTAGCAGCTTGTGTCAATGTGTCATAAGGCACGTAATGTAGGTCGTGTCCCACGGATGCCATCTCCGCACGCCCATCGTAATGGGTTAATATTGGTAGTTTAAGCATGAGATGCGTATCACTCTGATTGAACATAGCTTATAAAGCGATGCAATGAGTTTATAAAGGAGATGACTCGTCAGCTTGTTCAGGGGGCGAGATCTCAGTCTGGTTCGGTAAATAATGAAACCACCGTAGATTGCCCGACCGCATTATCACAATAACACGGTCGAGAGTGCTGCAGTGCTAAATCATCCTCTTAATGTACCGTATTCACAGTACAAGGTGATTTATATGAGACAAACGGCGTTCCACGCGCCGAAGGCTGATTGCCGTCGTAAAGCGTGTTCAACCCACAGCAAATGCTGGGCTAGCTCGTAATGACAGCACTTCATGCAGCCGTGTGTAACTTAAGCAAGCTTCCCGGCCGTCAGCTCGGGGCGGGACCTTTGCTTAGTCAAACTGAAGTGGACTTATGAACAGAATGCCACGATATTCAGCTTTCTGAGGCTCGTTAGAGGGGTACGTGTGCCCGTCTTAAACGAGATGCCGCGCGCGTCTGACTGTGCGCGCGCTTTAAGCTTTGAAACTTATTGTGGCGGGTAGCAAGCTCACTTGAGGTTGATATTACCCTTAATATCTCCGAGTATTGGAGCGGAGGTGTGAGCGTCTTCGGATCCGCTAATATAAATCAGCTATATGGCCGAAAAACGTCATAAACCGCTTGGCTGTAAGCCTTTGAGTGGCCGTCCGGAGAGTGCGCGATTCAAACGCTTGGAGCCATGCAAAAGTCTGAGGCTGTCCTTCCTCTAGGGAGAGGATAACAGCTGTAAGACCGTGCTCGTTTGCGCCATCAGCATCGTAGCGGAGAAACTGAGGTGGGCTACGAGCGAATTTGGCAGAAAGGTGTTAGAGACACCGTACAGTCGTGGGGTGTCAATACACAGTATATGGCCAAACCGGGGTTTTTTCGGCTAGCGTCGATAGAATTATGGACAGCGGGCCGTGTGTGCGTATTACTGAATGCTTGTCAGTAAGGCGATAAAGTGTTTAGAGACACCGTACAACCGTGGGTGTCAATACACAGTATAGTAAGCACGGAAATTACTCTTTTTAGAGGAATTAAATACCGTTCGCCACTATAGTGAGGTCGCATAGCCGACAGTATTACACAGTATGTTTGGATAAACAGCACACAGAAAACATTTCAGGGCAGTCCAGCCGAGGCGCGACATAACCCCTTTTTTCCCAGACAGTTTCGTTCTCTGTTGATGCAGCTGTGCTGCGGAGACCAGAGCTCAGCCGTTCAGGTGCACAAGCCTCAGTAGTGACGGTGACCGAACGGCTCACGGAGCAGGGTAGTATGTCTAGGTGGTTTAATGTCAGACTGAACCCATCGCAGAGAGGAAGTCTGCCGTGAGGCCCGCGGTTTTGCCGTTTATTAAAAGGGCAGAAAAATCGGGTATATATATAAGAATGTACCAATATTCAGCGCACTGATATAGGACGGGACTGAATAAAGGGAGGTATTCGGGCCTCAGTATATTATAAACAAATTCGTTCTGCCTCTGATTCCGTCTAAACCAGAGAGAAATTACCAGGCAGACGAAGAATGAGCTATCTGAAGTGAGATCGGCTCAGGCCAGTAAAGCTCTATAATAAGTGTTTTAGCGCTCCAATAGAGGCGTGTCCGCCTTATCGAGCAGACGAATGAGATCGTGCCGCTCCAGGAGGGGAGGGGCATGAAGCTCTCTTATAATGAGTGTTCTTGGTGCTCCAATAGCGGCGAATCGGCCCTATCGAGCAGACGAATGAGATCGCGCCGCTCCATGAGAGGAGGGGCATGAAGCTCTGTAATCGTTGAACACTGGACAGCTGCATTTAGAGGCAGCGAGCCGTAATACCGCGTGCTAGCTAAGCCGTTAAGAGACCTCACCACTGTGGGGAAAGGAGCGAGGGACTCCGCGAGCGTGGAGCACGAGTGGCTGTGCTATGACAGAGACAGGGGCAGACCGCCCGTGTTTGCTTGTCGTATTCATCTATCCAGGTCTACGGTTCCCCGCTTGTTCATCTCAACAAGAGAGGAACAGCAGAGGGGAGCGGCAACACAGACAGAACAGCCATGCGTCGTGACGGTATCACCCGATGCACTCGGGGGATTAATATATGTGCCAGAGATCTCGCCACTGAATGTGAGAGGAGCGAAGGGACTCTCTAAGCATCAACGGTTGCGGTGTGACAGAACACAGGGGGGGTTAGTCCGTGTGTGCTTGTCTATGCATCCATCTAGTCTCATGGCTCGCCGTGTGTTCATCCCGGCGAGAGAGGAACAGCAGGGGGAGCACGAAACATGGATAAGACAACCAAAGCATAAGCGCGGTCCCGGCGTGGGAGGTGCCAGACCGGTAACGCGCTCGCAGGAAATTCATAGCAGAGAGGCTCACCGAGCCGCTGTGCTGGACGCTATTACAACAGCGCCTGCTCTTTTAGCTTATAGCTTTATATTAAAAATATTGATCTTACCGGGCGGCCGCAGGGGAGACCTCGTCAGGCGTGTGTCCGCTGCACAGGGCTCGTACCACGGCAAGCGAAGGCTATCTTCGGTTCTCGGCCGGAAAGCGGCAGGGGAAGACGCTAGACCTGGACTCTGCTATCTTCGGTTCTCAGCCGGAAAACGGCAGGGGAAGACGCTAGGCCTGGACTCCGCTGCAGGGCTTTTGTCAACGGCGAGGTAAGGCTTCTTCTTTTTCTTCGGAGCAGCGAGAGGTTCGCGCTGAAGGAGAAAATAATGAGCTCCTGACGATTGAACCGCGCTTATATAAGGACGCGTTCCTCCCGCGCGCGGGTTCAAACGTCATTGGTCTGTACTTTGTACAGACGTTAACCAATAGGCTTCAGTCACGGAGTAAACAGGAGTTCCCCCCCCCCCATAGCGTCAGCTAACTGACGCAATGCGAAGTGAACCGTATTGAAAGGGAACCAAGCACTATAACAAAACAATAACATTGTTTTACTCTCTATAAAACAACAATGTAACAAGCTTAACAACATTCTTTAAATCCTTTACAACCGAAAGTAAACAAGTCACAAATGCATTTCCTTGGCAAAAACTTCTCAGATGATGATGATGACATGGATTTTTATAGAGTTTAGTTCCAACCCTAATCAAAATCACCTGCATTTCATTTCCAAGTAATGCTGAAGACTTTGATTTGATTTTTCAGATGTGTTTAATTATGGTTGGAACTAAACTCTGCAGGACAGTGGCCCTCCAGGAGCAGGATTTTCCACCCCTGATGTAAACTGTTTGCCATTGGACAAATAATGTCTGTGTCATTTTTTTCCCTCTAGACTCTCAGCAATTTCGACCACTTTACCGCACTGCAGTGAATGCCCGGATTGCAACTTTCGCACGTGCGCGACGTACACAAACCCACGTTTTTTTTAATGGAATAAATTTCATGTGTCAGGGCTGTATCTCCGCCCCACAATAACCCTACAGTCACATTAGCTAAAAAGTGAGCAACACCGAGCGACACACACTCGCTTGATGGGCGTTCCTTGGCATTTAGTATCTAAAAGCGGTATCAAAAGTCACTTTAGAGGTATTGTTAAGTTACAAGAACAGCGTTTTTGGATTTAAAAGTATTTATTTCTCGATAAAAGTAACAAAATATATGAGATAAAATGCCAAACTTATCAGAAATATACAGAAATACTCATTTTCCGCCATCTTGAATTATTTTCTCAGACTCGACCACAGACCTACGTCACGCTTCTCCTTCACTCCAATTTGCAGTCGCTTGGTCGCATCGCTCAGCATTTGCATAAAATAGCCTGCTTGTCTATTTTGGCTCCACCTTGCTCGCACAGCGGCGAGCTCATCGCTTGTCGCTGGCAAACGGCCACTTCCATTGAAAATGAATGGTACTGTAGCCTGTCACTCTGTCTCTGTCTCTTGTAGCTAATGTGACTGGGGGGTAAGTCACCAGTCCGAGATCCGCATTCCTGCACACTGCCCATCCCCCTCTTCATGGTTGAGCAGTTTGAGTTAAAACCGGGAATATTTATCCTCCTAAGACCTGGATGTCCACATATGTGGACATCAAATTTTATTTGTAGTTTGCACCATAATACTTAATTCTGTGTAACTGGAACCTGTTGTACACAAACATGGACAAATACACTGCTTCATGTTATTAGAAATTTTTAAAAAAAAATAAAGAGTCAAACCAAAGCTTGTTCACCCTTTTTCAAATGCCCATAGCTCCCGCCCTGAGAGTGCCATGCCCTTGACCTTGGAAATGTTGGAAAATAATGGGTAAGTGGACAAATAAAGTGTCTGAGGATGGGGGGGTCTCGGGGGGATTGTGGGGTGACCCCTGCTTTTTGAATGCTCCCCTACAGGCGTCCAAATGGGGACTGCCCTCCGTGAGATCGAATCTGAGTAATTTCGGCAATGTCCATTTGTCAGTTTTATAATGGGACCGGGTTGTATACGAAAAGCATACAATCCCTTACTCAGGGTATATGCCCAATGGCAAATTATTTGAATATTTTTTCCACGAAGCCGCTAATATCCCTTACTAACATCATGCCACATTTGAAGAAGCGTACACCTGCCCGTTGATGTCAGCACCTCAGTCTGCCCCTCACCAAGGGCGTCCTGAAGCAGCGGCCACCTCCATTCCTTCCCATGGCGCTTCTAAAAAGCGAAGGAACCAGCCCACCCGCTAAGCCTGGCGTATCTACACGACTGGCTCATATTAGCTCAGGTCCATCAGATGCTTGGCAAGCACATAGATCAGTCGTATCCTGTCGCATCTCGCCTGTCACCTCCTCTTTTGGAGTCAGAAGAATCTGAGGTCTCTTTGTGCCATTCACATCCTGGGGTCGCTCAACACAGTGACATACGCGCTTTAACGGGCAGCGCGCCGAGGCGAGTGGCAACTCCACCTACAGGTTGGTTTAGCTGATTTGGAAAATTTTTGGCAGAACGGTTTCTGCAAGCAATTTGATATTGCAGCGATATCCGCACCGAGAGATGGTAGATCAGTGGGTCATCTCGACATGGTCATTAGGTTTTTCAGAGGCTCTCCCTCTATTCCTCCTTGGGACATGTCCGTGGTGCAGAAAGCCCTACAAGGACGTTCCCTTCATACCTCTGCATACTATGAGTATTATGTTTTTACGATAAAAAATTTAGCACTCCTTGCATTGGCATGTTAAAAGGATAGGGGACTTCTATGCATTTTCGAACGATCTGTGCTTTCAGTTTGGACCGGCTGAGTCCGGTGTAACACTATTATAGTGTTTGTATTGAGCCAGTATCCTCTCAGGTTCTCTCCTCAAACCGGTAAGAACACCCAGGGCAGCTCGTGTGTCAGCTTGCAGCCTTCGTTTCGGTGCGGCACTACCGCACCATTATGGGAGGCCATAAGTGCAAAAATGTCTAAAAACTGTTTATGTACTCCTCCACCACCTTGGTGGCCAATGTTTCAGAGCATTGGCTGTCAGCCTCTCACTAGATGTGTCCTTGAGAACCTGGGTTAGGCTAGAACCGCATTGTGTCCCCTTGAGGGTTTCTATGTGTGTTTTTTGGTGGAAAATGTATCTTTATACCACGTCTCCCTTAGCGGGGCCCGCTCCTCACCTCTAGTATTTAGGGATTTCAAATTCGTCCCTTCCTTCAGGGAACGTCTCGGTTACATATGTAACCCTCGTTTCCTGAAGGAAGGTAACGGAGACATTACATCCAGTTGACACAGTTTGCTGTTCCACTGCTATTAACAGGTGGGCACTGATGCGCAGCTTTTTCAGCAAAAAGAGTCAAAAGAGTCAAAAATCAACTTTTTAAACATTCTGATGCTTGGTTTGAACTTTATTTTTACAATATGTTTTTTTTACACAATAAAGTATTTTAAAGGAGAGACTATTAAAAAAAGAAAATCGACAATCAAACTAAATCTTATTTCAGACAGAATAATCTCAAAATATTCATCAAAACAAGTGCAGGGCTAGTCCGTCATTGGTGTAATAGAAGACAAAATCAGATAACACATGTAAATTTTATACTATAGTATAGAAACTTTTAAGATTAGAAAATGTGCATTGTGTAGACGTCCTAGAAGATGGTGCAGGCACTCAGGAGTGAAACCAGAAGTATCATCAAACAACCGCACAGACCTGGAGCTCCGGACACTTGCGCTAATTCTGGAGCCCATTTTTCTGTGAATAGGATTCAGTGCATGGTCAAATTAAAAAGCACAAATTAATAAAACTTTAAAATAAAACAGTCCTCATATATTTGTAAAATAAGCGTTAAGGATATTAAAGCAATGTTTACCTGCATTTCCATCAGACCAGACGAAAGGACCCATGGATATTGAAGAACTGTCATGGAAGTCCAAAGACCTACCGACCCTCTGGTGATATCCAGAGCCACAGTGCTAAAAGATAGAAAATATTTCATTAGATAATCATATAATTAAAATATTGAAGATTTCACAAAAACCATCCAATCAGAGCACAATAATGATGAGGGGAATCTTCTCAACCACCACCAATAGAGTATTAAAGTTATAGAGTATTAAAATTATCTAACTCATTAGTATTAGTATTCTGGAATAATATACTGGTTATACATAACCTATATTTTCTTCAAAAGACAATTCTATTTTGGCGGTAAAATGCTAAATAATTTAACTTGCTCATTTTAAATAATTCACACATATCTATTTAGGTCATTATGCATAAATTGTAAACAATATTTAAACAGCCGTTATAATTGTGCAAATAAATAATACATGAATACAATTTAAAGAAAAAAATAGAAAAATAAATAAATAAAGTAAAAAATTAAAAGAATAGGAACACACATGAAGCTGTTAACTTTGTAAGCTTTACATCACTACCAGACTTTTATTCTTGGATTCTAGCACCCTATAGTGACGTAACACGCGCAAGCCCGACAGCGGGAAATTTGCCTTCAAAATAGCAACGTTTTTTCTTCGTGAGTGATTAATCCTAAGGAGATTTGAATGCCTTTTTACACACAGTTTAGTGTATATTACCTGAACATGTGAGTTTATATTCTAGTAAATAACCCTTTTCATTAATCATTATGAGCTTTATTAGGAGATGAACTACAAAATGTTGACCCACAACGAGATGTTGCAGTTTTTTAGGAATGTTTAAGGGCATTTTTATTCTACTATATGTGAGTTTTTCCAGACTATTATTTAAGTTAATTTGTCAAAACCATGGTATATATTAGCCAAAATATTCCATTTAGAGTACATTGTCCTAATCCAAGAATACTTGTGACACATATGCAGCATTAAAGTATTTTGTGGACAGTAAATTTATTTTTTGTAAACTTACCGCTGAGCAGTAATTGTTGGCCAGAATACAAAGATGAACAGCACAGTGCAGGTAAACTTTAGTGGAGTCTGAGCTGAAGACAAACATCCTGAAGGAGAAACGGATGGATGTTGAAACACCATTCTGAAGAAGCTTCACTGTGTTATCATGTGGATTTGGACACCTGAGGATAAGGAGGATTATTTATTTAACCCATCATCTTTAAAGACGTTACAGCCAGAGTTGGGTATATACTGTGTAACGCATTTCCTGATAACGCAGTAACGTAACGCTTTACATTTTAAATGTATGTAATTTGATTACAGTTACCAATGACAACAAAATTACGTCACTAGCGTTACAAATTAAGTGTTGAAAAATTAATTAAAATGTATTTAAAATGACGTTTTGCCATTGCACGGCAACGTCTGCGAGCATGCGCGCAGCGTCAGTTAACGAGCATATGCTTACTCACTCGTCTGAGACGCAAGCAAATGGATGCTATGTGAGCGGTGGTTGATCCTTCAAGTGGAATACAGACAATACATGTCCAAAACCTTGGCATTTCAGAGTGGGCTTTGCGCGATGACATCTGGTACGGAGCCCTTCTCATGACATGGTAAAACTTTTTTTTTAAATCGTGGCCACGAATTAGCAATTCGTTACCACGAATTAGTAAATCGTGCGCACGTTTTAGTAATTCGTTCCCTCATTTAAGCTAAATCGTGCGCACGATTTAGTAATTTGTTCCCTCGTTTAAGCTAAATCGTGTGCACGTTTTAGTAATTTGTTCCCTCGATTAGGTTAAATCGTGCCCACATTTTATTAACTCGTTCCCTCGATTAAGTTAAATCGTGCCCACGTTTTATGAATAAGTGCCCAGAATTTCATTTAAACCATCGGAATAGTGACGCTTATCGCAGCTCAATGCATTAATACATTGCTATTAAGTATAAAATTTAGGGGTGACCCCGAATAGTCGAAGATTCGATGCATCGATAGGAGAAGCCTGATTCGACTACCAATCTCACAGTCCAATCGTCGCAGATGTGTTATGAAATGAGGATCATTCAATTTAAGCCGTATATGGGTTCACACATTATCTGATTTCACATATAACAGCTTTCTCACAATATATTAATATACAGCATATTATTATAATGCTGCAAATAATATGTGAAGTAACAGCTTTCAATAAATATTTTTAAAATGCGTTAATAAATCCAACATCCCCTTACGAAAATTAACCATGGTTTTACTACAGTTAAAACCAAAAAACCATGGTTACTGTAGTAAAACCATAGTAACTACAAAATAACCATGGTTTTGACAATCATGGTTTTCAAAAACCATAGTTAAACCATAGTTAGTGTACCTGTGACCTACACGGAGGTTTCTTAGTTAATAAAACATTGCCTCTTTGTTTCTACATTTAAAAGACAAAGCTGGCAATTATATTATGGCTATAGATTTCTATTCTTTCAATAATTTATTTTATTTTATTTATAAATCACTCTGGGTTATCTGATTTGATTTAACTATTTGGCTTGTGTTTTGTTTCTGTGCACTTGAGGCATTTTGAATATTTGTTCTGCACCTTGTTACTTCTGATGACCTTATTTTATTTAAAAAATGTATCTATTATAAAACGTAAATTCTGATCTAATTTAAGTCTGTAAATTTTGGATAGCTTTTCGTTGTATCAATGTTGCGATACTGCGTGGTGGCCATGCTTGCGCATGTAATTTAGCCGAACAGGCTAGGTGCTCTGCCTCTCATATTTAGGAGTTCATCAAACTAAACATTAAAAAACGGATGTTTTTCGACGGGTATAAGTTTTTAAAATGTATTTATCATACATTTTGGTTATCTTGTCAAAAGTTAAACTACAAAACAGGTAAGCCGTTATTTAAAATTTCGGTGATGAAACGGAAACTATCTGCACCGAACCTATTTCTGCCTGACTTTTCTTGTGATTTAATATTATGGTTGGTGTTCACTTTTAAATGATAGCAAAGAGATTCCTGAAATAAATAATATCATCAGGTCTTTCTGTATCTAAAGTGAATACAGAGAGGATCAAAGTCAGAGCAAGCAAACAGGTATTTCTGTGCTAAATAATAACGCATAGTGTCTATAAAATCATTAATTTCAGTGTTTTTCATGTTATAAATTAACGTTTAATGAATTGTAAATAAAGATTAGTTTTTATCATTTACAGTCACAATCACAAATTATTTGTCATTTCTCATTTGTCGGGTTTTTTTTTTGGTCATGACTGCTTTGACGCGCTATATCTCCAAATTAAATAAAAACACTGAATTAGCCGAGGTTTCCAAGGCAGAATCACCTTTGTTATTTTTTTAGGTTTAGTTATCAAAATGTATTTTTGTGTGATGTTCTGTAGATCTTGGCTTTAAAATGTTATGAGGAATAAATAAACAAATGTTGCCTTATATATTTTACCTTAAAAAAAATAAATATATAAATGCATCGTCAGTTTTGTCTTCGTTCATCACTTGAAAGACAGTTTTGGTCACTTTAACAGAAAGTTGTTTATGTGTGCTGCTTGTGAAAGAAAATAAAAGTTAACAATTTGTACCTGGTCTGGCCCCCTCCCAACCCATGCAGACAAACATAGATATGATTCGACTATCGGTCGACTATGGAAAGATTCGACAATTCTGATTCAAATACGTAAATCCTTAGTCGAGGACACCCCTAAAAGATGCACACATTATTCATGAACACGTTCATCTCTGGCCTGGCTCTGTTATGTAATAGCTGATTGACAGGTGCGCAACTCCGTCTTTCGAACAGGTATAATTTTGTATAGTTACTCATTTAGGAAAATTATCCATGATTTAATGATTTTATTATTATTATGAAAATGTTTTTTTTTTTTTTGCAGATTGATTACGATTTGTATACCCTAGTTCAAATACAAGACCTTTTTTTTTTTTTTACCACGGAGGGCCGGTGGTATACGGAATTACCCGATAGATTTTTTGGTCCCACTCCGCCCCTGACTGTATTAATGCGTTAGGCGTCACATTAATGTCCCTACTTTTTAATGGCCTACTGTGCACAAATTAATAAAACCGTATAAGACCCAAGGTGTATGAATTTGATCCTTACATAGCACTGTATCATGAGCCAGTTAATGTCCCAATATGTTTTTTAATTCTGTGCAGGAATAAATAAAACGAACTATGTGACTTATTAATAAAGTGATTTTGCATTAAGCGTCATGTTAATGTCGGTTGTGTTAAGTTTTTTTTAATTCTGCACAGGAATTAATAAAACTGTATATGAAGTTTGGCTCATTAATAAGGTATATAGATCAATCTTGATCTTTACATACTGTATTTATGCGTTAAGCGTCATGTTAATGCCCCGATGGTTTATTTTTTATTATTCCGAGCAGGAATGAATAAAACGGTTTAAGACCCAAGATGTATGAATTTGATTCTTATATAGCACTGTATCGATGCGTTAGCTCACGTTATGTCCCAATATTTTTTATGAAATTCTGGGAAGGAGTTAATAAAACTGTATATATACACGAGCCTAAGGTGTATGAATTTTATTAGGGGTGTCCTCGACTAAGGATTTACGTATTTGAATCAGAATTGTCGAATCTTTCCATAGTCGACCGATAGTCGAATCATATCTATGTTTGTCTGCATGGGTTGGAAGGGGGGCCAGACCAGGTACAAATTGTTAACTTTTATTTTCTTTCACAAGCAGCACACATAAACAACTTTCTGTTAAAGTGACCAAAACTGTCTTTCAAGTGATGAACGAAGACAAAACTGACGATGCATTTATATATTTATTTTTTTTAAGGTAAAATATATAAGGCAACATTTGTTTATTTATTCCTCATAACATTTTAAAGCCAAGATCTACAGAACATCACACAAAAATACATTTTGATAACTAAACCTAAAAAAATAACAAAGGTGATTCTGCCTTGGAAACCTCGGCTAATTCAGTGTTTTTATTTAATTTGGAGATATAGCGCGTCAAAGCAGTCATGACCAAAAAAAAAACCCGACAAATGAGAAATGACAAATAATTTGTGATTGTGACTGTAAATGATAAAAACTAATCTTTATTTACAATTCATTAAACGTTAATTTATAACATGAAAAACACTGAAATTAATGATTTTATAGACACTATGCGTTATTATTTAGCACAGAAATACCTGTTTGCTTGCTCTGACTTTGATCCTCTCTGTATTCACTTTAGATACAGAAAGACCTGATGATATTATTTATTTCAGGAATCTCTTTGCTATCATTTAAAAGTGAACACCAACCATAATATTAAATCACAAGAAAAGTCAGGCAGAAATAGGTTCGGTGCAGATAGTTTCCGTTTCATCACCGAAATTTTAAATAACGGCTTACCTGTTTTGTAGTTTAACTTTTGACAAGATAACCAAAATGTATGATAAATACATTTTAAAAACTTATACCCGTCGAAAAACATCCGTTTTTTAATGTTTAGTTTGATGAACTCCTAAATATGAGAGGCAGAGCACCTAGCCTGTTCGGCTAAATTACATGCGCAAGCATGGCCACCACGCAGTATCGCAACATTGATACAACGAAAAGCTATCCAAAATTTACAGACTTAAATTAGATCAGAATTTACGTTTTATAATAGATCCATTTTTTAAATAAAATAAGGTCATCAGAAGTAACAAGGTGCAGAACAAATATTCAAAATGCCTCAAGTGCACAGAAACAAAACACAAGCCAAATAGTTAAATCAAATCAGATAACCCAGAGTGATTTATAAATAAAATAAAATAAATTATTGAAAGAATAGAAATCTATAGCCATAATATAATTGCCAGCTTTGTCTTTTAAATGTAGAAACAAAGAGGCAATGTTTTATTAACTAAGAAACCTCCGTGTAGCCCAGTCACAGGGGATGTTGGATTTATTAACGCATTTTAAAAATATTTATTGAAAGCTGTTACTTCACATATTATTTGCAGCATTATAATAATATGCTGTATATTAATATATTGTGAGAAAGCTGTTATATGTAAAATCAGATAATGTGTGAACCCATATACGGCTAAAATTGAATGATCCTCATTTCATAACACATCTGCGACGATTGGACTGTGAGATTGGTAGTCGAATCAGGCTTCTCATATCGATGCATCGAATCTTCGACTATTCGGGGTCACCCCTAGCATCTTTGAATAACTTTAAATATAATTTTTGTCATATAAAGTTTTGATAGATTTTTCTTTATTAGTACTGTTATTATACAGTTTTTTCCACTGTTATTGTTCATTTACCTCAGAGTTTATTTCAGTTATTTTGCTGTTTTTCCGGTAATAATAATACAATTTACATGCCAATCCTGCTTCCTTGTCTTTTTATTAATTTCATTATGCTGTTATTTGAAGTTATGTGGATATTTATTGCCATATAAGACGTTCATTGCCGTTATATACTCTCGACTAATATTTAAATCATATGCGGAATAATGTGTGCATCTTTGAATAACTGTAATAATACAGTTCCTTTGAAAATAATTTTTGTCAAAGTTTTGAGAAATAATAATGTTGTGAGGATATTGCCATATTGCAGTTGAATACTCTCGTTTATAATATGAAAATCACTTAGTAGAAAATATATAATGTGATACTGCAAAGTTACCCTTCTTATTTGTATTTATTATATAGCCATATGGAGACAAACCTTTGCAAATGTGCTGATTTGATCCATTCATGTACTGACCACCAAGCTAGAGATTTTAAACATCCTTAATCCACACTTTCTATCAAATAGTCTATCTGCTTGATGGATCAATCCGACCGCATATGTACTGCAATAAACAAGCATTCATCGGCGCGGCTTTTCATCAAGGCTATGCCATTTGGGGAGGAGCCGTTCAATGATCCCCATATATTTTTAAAAATCCCTATGGTTGGACCTGCCGAACAGGTTGAGCACTTTTATGTTAAGCAAAGAGGCTGCACAGTTTGACCAGCGATGCTAATGCATGCTATTGCATTAAATACAGTAAAAGATTAAAATCACTATTAATAAGTCATATACATATTCTGTTTTATGTATTCCTGCCCATATATTGTCCCAACATATTGGGACATTACCGTGACGCAGTAATTAATTAAACTAAATAATTCAGGGGCTTAAATATCACTAAAATAAAATAACTTAATAAAATCTCTTTATGTCACTTGGGTGATTTTTTAGTTGGACAAACCAAAATATATGACAAAATTAATTACTGCGTCACGTTAATGTCCCAATATGTTTTTTAATTCTGTGCAGGAATATGTGACTTATTAATAAAGTGATTTTGATCTTAAAAGCATTGTATTTAATGCATTAGCATGCATTAAGCGTCATGTTAATGTCCTAAAGGTTGTGTTAAGGTTTTTTTTTATTCTGCACAGGAATTAATAAAACTGTATATGAAGTATGGCTCATTAATAAGGTATATAGATTAATCTTGATCTTTAAATAGCACTGTATTTATGCGTTAAGGGTCATGTTAATTTCCCGATTATTGTTTTTTTATTATTCCGGGCAGAAATGAATAAAACGGTTTAAGACCCAAGATGTATGAATTTGATCCTTATATAGCACTGTATCAATGCGTTAGCTCAGGTTATGTCCCAATATATTTTATGAAATTCTGTGAAGGAGTTAATAAACTGTATATATACAGGAGCTATAAGGTGTAGGAATTTGATACTTAATAGCAATGTATTAATGCATTGAGCTGCAATAAGCGTCACTATTCTGATGATTTTAATGAAATTCTTGGCAGGAATTTATAAAACTGCATTAAGTATGCGTCATTTATAATGGCTAGAGTGAATTTGATCTTGTTAGCGTTGTGTTAATGTCCAGATGGTTTAAATTAAATTCTTGGCACTAATTCATAAAACGTGGCCACGATTTAACTTAATCGAGGGAACTAGTTAATAAAACGTGGGCACAATTTAGCTTAAACGAGGGAATGAATTACTAAAACGTGCGCACGATTTAGCTTAAACGAGGGAACGAATTACTAAATCGTGCGCACGATTTAGCTTAAACAAGGGAACGAATTACTAAAACGTGCGCACGATTTAATAATTCGTGGTAACGAATTGCTAATTCGTGGCCACGATTTAAAAAAAAAGTTTTACCATGTCATCAGAAGGGCTCGGTAGGTCTGCTAGAAGCGGTCGTACAGGTGTGTTTTTAAATCACTAATGTACAATAAGGTTTTATTTGTTAACATTATTTAACTATGTTTTTTTATCATGAGCTCAATGCGTGCACTGCATTAAGTAATCATATGTTTATTTAAACAATTACCAAAACAACTTTTAATTGTTATATTTAACGAACTAACATGAATATTAACATTCTTTAACTTGACCAAAAAGCCCTCGCGAATGCGACGACGTGTTAAAACTATAGTTTCTGTCTCCGCGACCGCGAATGAATGTAGATAGTGTAGCATTCAAGAGAAATGCACAGACACTCGTTTAACTAAACTGCTGGCTTTATTTTAACAGAGCACCCGTAGGACGATGCTCACGCACATCCAGTCGCGCGCCCGCGCCAGAGCGTGCACAACATCATAGCCCAAAACAAAAACAAAAAAACCCTCCCCTCGTTGCACTAACCAATCACATTTCAGGGAATACATGGCAAAGAGAACAGAAACTCAGCGTTAACCCTTACAGAACAGAGTTGTAATAAACATCCAAGAACATCATTTTAAACACTGCTACAATAGATAGATAGATAGATAGATAGATAGATAGATAGATAGATAGATAGATAGATAGATAGATAGATAGATAGATAGATAGATGTTAATGAATGTAGAATGTTTAATGAGAAATGTTAAACATCTGTAACTTATTATAAAAGCTACAAATATTTCTGGATCACTATATGACCAGTAATTTTAGGAGGGGGCAAAATCACACCAAAAATAGCTTTAAGCATTCAAATATGCACTGTAATCATTACTGTTTTCAAATGTTACAAGAAACATTTTCACATTAACACTGCGTTTGGGTTTATCTGTCCTTGTTTCTGACAGTTTCACTTTGTAGTTTTTTTACATTTGATGTTGTCAAAGTAACTTAAAAGTAAAGTAATTAGTAATTAGATTACTTTTTGCATGTAGTAATCAGTAATGTAATCAAATTACAATTTTAAAGTAGTAATTAGTCATTTGTAGTGGATTACTTTTTTTGAGTAACTTACCCAACACTGGTTACAGCAAACACAAAGAAATGTTTGTCTCTACTCTCCAGTGATGAGATCCCAGCGCAGACTGTAATCTGGATCATTCACAGGTGTAGCCCAACATGTGTCAATCACTGTCACCAACTGTCGACTGTCAACCCCATCAACACGAACCTCAACCACATTTATTATCATTATATTGCCTTTTTCAAGGCACAAACTTAATATTCATATTAGCAAGATTGTTTACGGTACCTGCTACTCTAATGGTTATTCCATCTGTTCAACACAAAATAAAATTACAATGACTTAAAGTTTAGGATTACAGTCAATTTAGATGTATTAATATAGTGTCTTTCTAAAGCACAAGACAGATTCTTCAGTTGTGTATTTAAAGATGTGTTAAACACTCACCATAAATTAACAACAGCAAACACACAGACAATGAGATTAAAAACCTCATTGTGTCAAAACTGCAACTCCTGCACCTGCACACACAAGGTGTTTCTATAAAAAATAATTCAGATCTACAAAATATGCAAAAAATGATGAGAATTAAATTTTCCCGAGATGAAAAGCTACTGCAGAGCAAAATCACTGAGATTCTCTCTTTATCAATTGAAGCAGAATAGTGATGTCACAGGTGTTGAAATCTGTGACTTTATTAATAAATGATGGGTGGAGCTTTACTAACAAGAACAAAAACTGTAGAAGTACCAGTTTTTCTTTCTCTTTATGTGAAATCTGTATTTTTAACAGTCTGCTTCCTCATTCACCTGTCACTCAGAAAGATGAAATGTGTCTTTGCATGATTAGATCTGAATGCAGATGAAATGAAGACAATCAAATAAATCAGGATGATAGAAACATGCAGAGTATTTATCATTGAAGGCTATCAGTCACATGACTTATGGGTTGCATGCATTGGTAAATATGTCACTTTCACTTTCACTTCTACTGTAATTTGCATAAATATGATCTTTTCATTTAAGGTAATAAATATATTTACCATTTTTATTGAATACACTGCTGTACTTTTTGAGAAATAGTCAATGCTTTTAAAATGATTAGGATAAACATGACATGATGTGAATGTACAGACTAATAATAATATAGAGTGATAAACATATACTGTAGTAAATTAAAGTAGAGTTTAATTTTACCCTAAGGGGGAAGTCTACAAAAGTCACACGACGCACACACACAACATCACAATTTACCTACGAACATTGAACAGCATGCACACTATTTACACCAAATATTTGTCCTGATATTTTTGTTTATTTATAGAAAAATATCATTGTACCAGAAATATTATTTACAAATGTGAATAAGTGTAATGTTTTAAAAGGTTTTAGGGTTGAATTCTTTAGTCACATAACAGAGCCTCTATATGAATATGATTGAAACTTTATTAAAAGAGAGTTTTTTTTTTTTCACAGACAATGCTTAAACCTAGTCCCAGACTATATGTTTGAGCTGTCATAACTGAACAGCTTCCACCAACATATCTATGTTTTCTCTACTGTTAACCCAGATATTGTCTTTACTTAAACAATGAAGTAAACATCGCTTAATATTTTGTGTTTTGGACATATACTTAACAATCTTAGGTCAAGCATACAAAATTAATTAAACTAAAACATTCAAGTAAAAATGATCAGTAGCCTACATGTTGTAAGAAAAACCCATAATCCTTTGTGCATGAATATTTTGATCACAGAATAAGAACTGATAGGAACTCAAAGTACTTAAATATTTGTTAATGGTTACACTACTAATGCATGAAATGGTAAATTACATATGTACAAAAAACTTTTTCCAATGTATGTGAGATATTACCTGATAGTATAGAGAACAGACAAGGAAAGAAAGTTAAGAAAAAAATAAAGAAACCATTAAGAACTGGAATCTCGGCCTAACGGCCTAAACCCAAGATCTCAGGTGAAGAAGAAAAGCATAAAGAATGAACCAAGTTCGTGGAGCCCAAACGAGGATTAAGAAAAGAAAAGGAAGAGCCAGAACTCATTCTCTTAGGTATCTTTATAGAAAAAGGGCTGTTGTCTCGGTGATTAAAGTCTTGGTTGAAACTCTTAAGTGGGTGAAGCAGACAAATCAAGTTGCCATTAGTAGTCTTCACTAAAAGCATTAGTTGCTAGTTGAACAAAGTTCAGTAAACTTAATTTTAATTTGATTTAATATATAATTTGATTTAATATATAATTCCTTTATGTTACTTTTAGTGTTATAAATAGTATTATAATCCAAAATTCATTATTGACTTTAAGTCAATCATTGAATGAACGTGACTATGACATGCATTGTCAGTATTGTGGAAAGAAAAACAATAAAATGTGCTGATCACGGTTCATGTATAAGTAAACACTGATCACCTGAACGGTGACGTACAATTCTTATCAGTTTTTATTCTGTAAAAAGCAGAAAGAAATAAAAATATTCAGGTGCTAAGGATTATGGGTATTCCTCACAACATGTACTAATAATTTTCAGTTTACTTAAATGTGTAAGTTAAATGGATTTTGTACACTTAAAAGTTAAATTAACTAAACTTTTTTTACCATTCATCCAAAACACATAATATTAAGTGATTTTTACTTCATTGTTTAAGTAAGGACAATACCCGGGTTAATCAACACTGTTTATGCACTTGCTCAATAACAGGTTATTTTTTTGCAACCAAATAAATGTATAGATTTCATCTTTAAGCCGCATTTAATGAACTAAACAGTTTTTAACTATTTCATATAATAGCAAGTCATTTTCTAATGCCAAATAAGCAATTTTGCACAATTAATTGTAAAATGAAGGAATATGATGGATGCTGGAAATTTGGCCTGTCAAGATTGAACGAAAAATACTTTAAGTAGTGATGGACTATTTTTTTATCATTAATGTCCAGCTAGTTCAGAGAAAGAAGTTCACATTATCTTCTGAAATGTTTGGTCCCCAGTGTAGGTGAAAGAGAGGTTTATCTCATTGGTCATCTGATCTTTTAAGATGTACTTTTTTTGTCACATTCTGGCACTCTGTGTTACAGTAAATGGACTTTTTTCATGTTCTTTCTATAAAACAAAGCACTATAACAAAACAAGAACATTGTTTTACTCTCTATAAAACAACATTCTTTAAAACTGAAAGTAAAAATTATGACTTTTTCATGCAAATATGTCAGTCTCATTATCTTGGCAAAAACTCCCCAGATGATGATAATGATATGCAACTGGGTTTGACCTCATGACCTTTCACACTCCTAATGCAATGAGAAACAAGCAACACCATCAGTGAACTACAAAGACCAACCCGCCAGCTTTTCAGGACCTGTACACCTCCAGGACCCTGAAGCAGTTAAGATTGAGCCTGACTTCTCTCATCCTGGACACAAACTCTCTTCTCTGGCAGGAGGCTGATGTCCATCAGGATCAAAAACTCACACTACAAAAACAGCCTCATCATTTTTATAAGATGAAAATAAAATGTATTTGTGAAAGAAATGAATAATTTATTGACAAAGGAATTATATGTATCACTTCTTTTAAACCACGCCTACACGTCAATCAGCGAGAGATCTGAGTCACAGGCTAAGGAACAGGCATCACTTCATGTGACAGCTTTGTTTTATATCAAGACTCAACAATGGCACGAAAGAAGGAGTGTGTTTTTGGATGTAAGGAGAAGAAAGACAGTATTATGGAAACAATTGATATAGTTTGTTTATCCGGGGTAGTAGCGGAGTTTTGCGTGTGTGTTTGTTTAATGCTGCATTTCATTGAAAAGTCCCAACCGTGTCATGAGTTACATGCGGTAATTAAGACTTCTGTGTTATGTTGGAAATAGGCCTGTAAGTGCATATTATATAAATGACACAAACATGTAATGAATCAGAAGTTATCCAGTCAGTATTGTATAAACTGTTAACTCGTGACTCGCTCCTCACGCAGCTCGTAACTCCTCCTTCCAAGTTTTTTCGTACATTACCGGAAATAATCTGTAAAGCTAATCTGTCTTTTATAAATCTGATAAAACCAAAGACTCTTCGGAGAAGGATGTAATACTACTCTATAGGTACTCCAGATTAACAACAGATACACAGAAACAGCATGTGTTATGGACGCTTTAACCTGAGAAAGCACCCAGATGTGCATACAAGATATCTGATTCTTACCTCAGACACATCTCTGCACACAAATATTTTAAATACCGTCTAATACACATTACAACAAACACAAAAAAATAAACCTCAACACACAAGTAAAAAAATTTACCAAAAAGAAGTTACAATACTTTGTACGCATTCAAGCAGTGAAGAGGTGTTGTTTCATTTGGATTTAAATTAGACCAATCTACCTTTCTATGTAACATATTTAAAACAGTTATGAAAATGAATGACTAACTTTTAAGATGTATGCAACCGGCCACAGTAGTCTACTCTTCTGGCACCAACAAATATGCCATATTCAAAGTCAAACAAATCAATGTTTTACACATTTTGATGCTTGGTATGAACTTTATTTTTTACAATATGTTTTTTTTTTTAAACACAATAAAGCATTTATAAAGGAGAGACAATAAAAAAAGAAAATCTACAATCAATTTAAATCTTATTTCTTCATATAAGACAGAATAGTCTAAAAATATGCATCAAAATAAGTGCTGTGCTAATCCTTCATTAGTGTTATAGAAAACAAAATCAGATAACAGATATGATAATGCAAATGTTAAGCTTTAGTATAGAAACTTTTGAAATTAGAAATTGTGCATTGTGGAGACGTCCTAGAAGATGGTGAGGGCACTCAGAAGTGAAACCAACAGTATCATCAAACAACCACACAGACCTGGAGCTCCCGACAATGGCTCTTTTTCTGGAGCCCATGTGTCTGTGAATAGGATTCAGTGCATGATTAATTTACAAAACACAAATTAATAAGACTTTAAAATTAAACAGTCTTTGTATTTCCGGAACTGAAGATTAAGAATATTAAAGCAAATGTTTACCTGCATTTCTATCAGACAAGACAAAAGGACCCATAGATATTGAAGAACTGTCATGGAAGTCCAGAGACCTGCCGACCCTCTGGTGATATCCGGAGCCACAGTGCTAAAAGATTGAAAATGTTTCATCAGATAATTGAAATATTAAAGATTTCACAAGAACCATACAATCATATCAGGATTACATCTGTAAATTTTGTAAGCTTTACGTCATCAGAGTTTTAGGGGCCTTGTACACCAAAGTGTTTAAATGCGGCTGAAAATGCCAGGTGGACGTCTGAGCGCTTTGGTTGCTTTGATACTTCTGCTTTGGTTATCAGTTGTTAAACAATGCGCTGGTTGGTTGTTGGGATATTCCCTCCCTCTACGGCCACATGAGAAGTGACATTGACGAGCTGAACGTTTCACCCAAAGTTGAACATGAGCACGGAAAGATTGCAGAGCGGGTGCTCAGCGTGAAAAAACTACAACAGCTGCTGGTGTTTATGAAAGGACAGCACTTTCATTGGAAACAATTGAAAACATACACCAGCTGCTGGCATAAACGCCTTGGTGTACACACCACCTTATTTTTTGATTCTAGCGCCCTTTAGGGTACTTTCACATCTGTAGTTCGGTTAATTTGTTCTGGACCAAAGGCGAAAAATTTCAAAAGCAGTTTTAGTTGCCTTTTACACCACACTGATGCTCTAGTCCAAACCAGTTGAATTAACCAAATTGCAGTCATGTGATCACATTACTCGTTGGCGACATGCGCCTTTAAACATTTTTTCCTAAACATCCAATGAAACCCCGCAAGTAAACAAAAGAAAAGGAAAAAACAGCAGACACTCAGCTGAAAAAACAGCTGGCATTCTGCGTCCTTCAGGCGTTTCAGCCGCTATTAAAAGCTTTGGTGTGCACGTCCCCTTAGTGACGTAACACATGCAGCCTCAACAGAGGGAATTTCATATTCAAAATAGAGTGAGCGATTAAACCTGAGGAGACTTTTATGCATTTTTACCCATATTACCTGTCTGTTTATATTTCAGTAAGTAACCCATTTCATTACGAGATGTGTGTACTACTGTATGTGAGTTAGTCCAGATTATTATTTTATGTATGTGTCTTATAATCTTAAATTAATTTGTCAAATTTATAGTAGATACTAGCCAAAATCCTCTGTTTAGAGAACAATGTCCTTATCCAAGAATACTTGTGATGCATAGGTAGAAATAAAGTGTTTTGTGTACAGTAAATAGATTTTTTGTAAACTCACAGCTTGGCAATGATTGTTGGCCTGAATACAAAGATGAACAGCACAGTGCAGATAAACTTTAGTGGCGTTAGAGTTGAAGATGAACATCCTGAAGGAGAAACGGCTGGATGTTGAGACACCATTCTGAAGAAGCTTCACTGTGTTATCATGTGGATTTGGACACCTGAGGATAAGGAGGATTATTTATTTAACCCATCGTCTTTAAAGACTTTACAGCAAACACAAAGAAATGTTTGTCTCTTACTCTCCAGTGATGAGATCCCAGCGCAGACTGTAATCTGGATCATTCACAGGTGTAGCCCAACATGTGTCAATCACTGTCACCAACTGTCGACTGTCAACCCCATCAACACGAACCTCAACAAAAATCTGCTGGTTGAGTTCTGCATCCACACTACCAGTGAAGGGCTGAGAGAACCCAACGTCATGATATGGGATCATTCGGACCTGATACATCCCTTGACCAACAAGATTCTTGTTCACACGACTGGGAAAACATCAACATAGATCAGTTAAAATAAATCTATGGAATAGAGCAACATGATCTCACAAAGTTTCGTGGGATAGTCACTAATTTTTCCGTGGCATTTTCACGGATCTCGGCATATTTCCGTGGCCCTGCCACAGACTTTCTTTTCCGTGGCATTCTCACGGATTGGTTTCTCAACTGATTTTTCCTATTTTCAAACCATTGTCGCTTCGGTTTAGGGTTAGATTTGGTGTTTGTGTTAGTTTGTCACTTTAACTATTGGTTTATACAATTTTTTCTGATGTGTTCTTTAATTTTTTCTAAACATTAATCAATTGTCGCCTGGCATTGGGGTTAGAGTTGGGTTTAGGTAGGAATGTCATTTTATGTAAATCTAACCCTAAACCGAAGCGACAATGGTAAGAAAATAGGACAAAACAGTTGAGTAACCAATCCGTGAGAATGCCACAGAAAAGAAAGTCTGTGGCAGGGCCATGGAAATATGCGGAGATCCGTGAGAATGGCACGGAAAAATGAGCAAAACATTCCGTGACTATGGCACGGAAATTCGTGAGATCAGGTTGAATAGAGACACTGATCTATATAATTGGATGACTGGATTGCGCAAAAAAAAACGTAACAGCATCGAAATTGGGTGATGTTTTCATGCACATTCAGTACTTAGAGTCGCCATGAAAATAAAACGAAAAACTATAATTTGTTTTGTAATAATGCATGTGCCCTCATAATCTTTAAAATGCAAATATCCTCCCCTCCTCAAAAACATCTGTCTTTACTTCTGGTCATATGGTATGGCAGGTGGGGGAGTCCGGGAGAAGATGTTTAAAATGTAAAATGGACAACTGTCAATACAGTAAATAAAGTAATGTAAATGCTGAGGACATTTCTATTTTAATAATGTACAGGGAGACTTTAGATATAAAAATGGAGACTGATAAAGTACTGTTTTATCATTGAAATCTGATAATGTCCTATCAATTTAATGGTGACACAGTGGATTCACAATCTTGACATCATTTATTAAGATAAGTGAATATAGCCTATTTGGGTATTATTCTTGTATATTGACTGTCTTTTATATGTGTAGCAAAGTAGAAATGCAGTCTGACCTCTCCAGTGGGTTGATTTCAATCATAGAAAGTGTTTGGGTTTGTGGGTAAACACAGCTGAAAGATATCTGCAGAATTCTTTCTCTGCTAATGAGACCTTCAGATGACCGTGGTGCTCCCAAAATAAAGTTCTCATAGATGATATGAGTGCCATTGGCCTGTGGATCACAAACATTGTTTTAAGTTAAAAATTAGAAAGAAATCAATGATTTAGAATTTTTTTTAGATTGAACAAATTGTGAAAAGGGTTCATTTCATTGAGCTGGTTTTAGCTGGTCTCCCAGCTTGGTTTTAGCTGGTATTGCTGTTGTAGCAAGCTGGTCTAGCTGTGTTTTAGTCACTTTTTAAGCTGCTCTAGCTGGACTTAGCTGGTCAGGCTGGAAGACAAGCTGACCCACTAGCTTGACCAACTTTTCCAGGCTGGGAGGACCAGTTTAGACCAGCAACTGCCACCTTAAACCAGCTAAAACCAGCTATCAGCTTATGCTGGTATTTGCTGTATTTTTCAGTAGGGATGGAAGTTATTGAGGTATAGATTGAGAGTATTTCAACACTACGTAGATATTGAGTCTCACCATAAGATTTGTACCACAGGTGTGTCCATTGTTATCAAAACTAAACTCCACTCGGCCGTTCTGGATGATTCCTCTGCAGCTGGGATCATTGAGGTGCAGGCCATGAGCTGAAAAACCAGCTTCAAAGAGCTGACAGCGAGATATAGATATAGATCCTGTACTGCTTTCACAGGTTTCAAAGAAATCTGAGAGATAAAAACAGATTGCGAAGATTAAGAAAATGAAGAAAATGTTTATATTTCAGATATTGTAAAGGGAAGATTCTAACCAAAAGAGTCAGGATCAGATCTGGTTTGGTTCTCATTGCATAAACAGCCGTAAACACCGTTGTTCTCTCCACACCATTCATCTTCAGTACAGTTGAGCTTAGAACAGGGATCTCTCTCAGCTAATTAGAAAACAGATGAAATAGATTATTATTTTATACAACACATAGACACATGACAAATTTTGGGTCCCCTGATTTATTATACATTTATGTTTGGGTTTACAGGTAAATTAAACTTAAAGGAGTTGTTAATTGACTTGACTATAGTAATTTTTTTCCTACTATGAAAAGTCAATGGGCCCCATTTATTTGAGTGAACTATTTTTTAAAAGGAAGTATTAAGCCAAAAATAAAGTAAAGTTTTGAATATGATGCTGTGGGATAGGTATCATGGTGGACAGATTGGTTTTGTTGCATGTTGAGAATTTTGACTTACGGCACTGCAGAGTGGAGCGCCATTCTGGGATCTGTGTGCCCAATACGACACAAGCCGCCTCATAAGCCTGAACAGCTGAACACAACATGCCATTTTGTGCTGTGTAGAGACACAGGTCATACACACAGGAGTAATAGTACGGTGCAGGGTCAACATGATGATGGCATTGCTGGAAGGGTCCGGTTGTGTTGGTGATAATACCGCACAGATCAGAATACTCCTGTTTGAATGGACACTCGTCAGGATCTCCGGTCCGATCGCTCGCACCACATCTGAAAAATAAACACAACAATCAAGAAAAATTTAGGTCAGTTTAATGTGCATCAACGCAATGTCTCAAAGACAAGAATGTGGTGCCAGTGCTGTTTTGGTTTTGTATCTTTGTAAAAGCATTGTAAATTCAAAATCTGATGTCCTCCTGAGGTTATAAGTATTTTTATCAATGAAGGTAAAACTGAACTGAATCAAATGGCATGAATTTCTTCATGCAAGTGTTTCACATACTGATTTAAACGTGCTACAGTATAGAAATACATTTGAATTGAATTGATTTCTTTGAATAAATATGAACCCCTCCAGAAGAGACATTTGTCCAGAAGCTGGAGCCACTACTTTAAAGTCCCACACATCTTACCCTGGTGTACTGGTGTCTGATATCCAGCTGTTACCAAAGTCATTATCATTAGGTGCAAGATCTCCGTTGGGTGATGCGATATCATCTGTTGGGTCTCCATTGTAATTGCCACACATTCCACATACGGATCCATGGAAACCTTGGCTCAGCCTGACTAGAAGGGTGCTATGACCATCAAAATGGACGGTGAATTCATTGAATGCATTCAAAACCACAAATCCCGGCTCCTCATATACTTCAACAAGATCTCTGATTTGGAAAGCTGATGAGTCAGTGGAGTTCCCATTAACCTGGATGGAAATTAAAGAATTAAATTCATTAAAAATTACAAATTTGGAGCAAACGAAAGATAAAGACAAATGTATTTGCTTTGACAATATAAAATCTAACTTACTTTAAGTCTTCTGTTCTGTCCAATAGTGATTTGTGCCTGTTGTCCATGGTGGGACAGCCAAACATCCACTACAGACACAAATGACACCGCCATGTTTCCACGGTGCCTGTTGGTGGCCACCACACGGAACTCCAGATCTTCATCAGTAGCGTTACCACAGGTCTGGGCGATCTCATATGAACACGTTCCCTGATAGAAATTGACACAATGCGTCAATAAGTACTTTTAAGTACTTTCACTAATATTCTGTCATGAGTTGGTAATAAAGTTGTGAGGACTTTGCTGTTTTGAACTTGATCAATTCATACCTGAAAGTGGGCCACAGCCCCATCAAAGGTGATGTAGTGAGGGTCACCCCATACTGTACACGTGGACATTTCGCCGTAGCAGCCACGATGTCCATTTCTGACTGTACACTCCATGGTCGGTGGGCAAGAGGATGCAGAACAACGCAGATCATTCGGGCCAAAACACTCACAGCGTTGAGAACATTCTGAATTCCAGAACTGTTCACCAATCTATTAAAAAATAATGATTGAACGTTCATTTCTTCAGCTAATTAAAAAAGGGATTACCATTGAGTGCCATGATGTCACCACATTTTCTTCTTTTTAGAACCACAAAAGGCAGTGCTCTGAAGACAGTAATAATCAACTAAAAAATGAAGAGTTTTGTTCCAAAACGGGTTAAATGCCATTAAAAAAAGTGTTAATGCCAAAACCTGTATTGTATCAGGTCAGTATTAAAAAGTTCATTTGTAATTTTACGCAAAATCCGATATACGCCATGTTATTCTGTAATCGTTTCTCCCATTTTTTTCCAATCGCGACAAACCGCAGTCCACCTTCTCTGCAGAATGCAATAAATTTGCTTAACCAATCACAGCGCACAATTCCACACTTTGTAAATAAATAGGGCAGCACTTTTAATACATAAATATGCTAGTTTTTCTCATCTACTTTGTACTTCATGATCAACTAACAACCAAAAACAAAATAATACTTTTGATGGCACTGGTTAACCTGTGGTGGGTTTCTGTGACGGAAAAGAAACGTAATCCATCAAATTCAAATAGTAAGGAAAAATGCAGGCTGTTGATTGTTCTCACACAACAGCATCAAGCTTCTGTCATGCTAACACATTGACCCAAGGGGATCTTATGAAAACCTTTCCATTATTTTACTTAAAGTCAACGAAAATCGAGCAGGAGCAAAACATTTTACAGCTGGTCGCTGTGAAAAAGTTCAGCAACGATGTCCCAAGGATGACAGCAACAATGACAGTTAGTGATGGGGATGAGTCCGCTTATGCCGAGTCTGAGTCAAGACCGAGTCTTTGAAGGGTCGAGTCCGAGACTGTTGGTTTTCAAATAGAGTTGAGTCTGAGTCAAGAGTCTTTAAAGGGACAATTCACCCATTTGCATAAATCTTTGTACAGTCAGAACATCAGTCATGTTTTTGAATGGTCATGCATCATTTTCTCAGTTGCTGCTGAGACAGGAGAAGTACAAATATGACACACTTTCAATAAAGATTAATGTTTCTATTTATGAAATTCTTCTTTAAGGAAGCAGATCCGACTCGAGACCAAATCCTTTATGAGTTGAGACCGAGTCGAGACCAAGACTATAAAACATATCAGTTTTCATATTCATGATTTAATATCACCCAAGTTAATAATCAACTGTTAGGCCTACAGACTAAGGTAGATTGGGAATTGTTTAGAGGAGCAGTCTTAACGTCTTGATATGGACTATGGCAGTATCTTTGTATTTCACCATGGGATGTCATTTTCAAATAATGCAATTCAACGTTGCATTGTGTTTAAAAAATGAGCCGGTCTCGAGGACTCTTTCTGAAATTACGAGTCCTGCTCTCACTGTGGTCCGAGAAGGAACGAGTCCGAGAAAGCAGAAATTGGTCTCGAGGCCGGACTTGAATACTACATAACTAATGACAGTGTTCTTAATATGACAAAGTAAGTGTTTGGATTAATGCCATTAATGTTTTTTTTTTGTTTTGTTTTTTTAATCAGTGTTTACCACTAGTCAAGTAAATGAATATAACATGGCAAAGATGAATGCACATTTATATACTAATTCAATAGATTTAGCATTTTGAAAACATGTAATGTAATTATAACCTAAAGATGCTCTGTTTTCATCTTGTCACTTTATTGGTATAAAAAACACATTTTTACCCAAATTAGTAAAAATGGATATATTGCGTTTTGGAACCAAACTCTTCAAATACAGTATATATCAAAAACAATTTTCTGATACCACCATTGGTCAATAGTATACAATAGTATAACCACAGTACTTGACATACTCATCCATAAAAAGAAATAACCTGTAACCAGTAAAGCTTATAAAAGCAAAGTTTAAATACTCACATCATGGTAGAATCCATCATACAAGCAGCCGCATTGCTCTACAGGTACACAGAGTCCTGAGCTCCTCACAAATCCATCATTACAGAAACAACCCTCTGAACATGTGTGTTCACAACTAGCATCAACACTGCTGGCACACGTATGACCACAGTCTGTGCCACACAACTCATAGTGACTGTTCTCTAACTGACACGGCATGACTGTCAATGAAACAAACAAAGTATATTTATCACAAAGATGAACAAAATTTAAAGATAGCAAAGCACTATACCATCAATTTTTTTCTTAGTATCTTTCACCCTGTATAATACACTTACTGTTGTTACAAACACTATGCAAAATAATTCAAATACATTAAGCAACATAGT